>NC_135490.1:36716580-37316580 GCF_052094955.1 Ictidomys tridecemlineatus
GCTGATAAAAATGAAAGAAGCAAAAAAGTACACAGTTATTGTAGGGCTTCAATATTCATCTTAGTAATTAATAGAAAGAAAATCCATAAGGATATAGACTTGAAGAGCAGTGTCTACCAACTTGACCACATTGGTCCATATGGAAGTCTCCATTCAACATCAAAACACACATTTTGTTTCAAATGCACATGTGACATGCACCAAGATAGATTAGTAGATTCTGTCTAACTTTAGCTGGTTATTTAACACTGGTGTAGAAGGTTATTTTTTCACTGAACAGCACCTAGTGATCAATACCCTTGGATTCTATTCATCTTTCCCTTGACTATCTCATTTTCAAGTAGTATATTATAAGAAAAGCAAGTTTCACACATGGCTCTATTGACCCTACAAATATCTAATAGCAAGGAGGTGTAAAAATAGCCCTGTAGCCTGTTGGGACAATCTTAGTCCTAGAAGCCTTAATGAGTACTTCATGCAAAAGACAAGAGGCAGCGACATTGGCTGATAGGTCAGTAGCCTTCCTGGTCATATCATGTTATGTAGATCTCCTCCAGTGAGGACGGGGTCACAGGATCCAAGAGACTCCTAGACTACTCTGCCGTGATTAAGATGTAAGTCTAAAGGAGTTCTTACATCTCCTTTGTTCAAAGCTTGTAAAAACCACATATTTTAAACCCTGCTCATTATATCAATGAAATCATTTCCCCTAAATTCTTTATGCTACTTCAAAAATTTTTGTGGTTTAGATTTAGAAATTAATATTTGAAATCTTGATATGTCCAGTGCTCAAGGGCAGAATGCCAAAGGAAGGCAGTTTAAATGCTACCCAGCCATCCCTAAGGTGTCAAGTTCATTTACACTTACATATATGTCACACTGTATACCGATTGTTATATTAACTCTCATGAACCAAAAGCATATAAATCGATATATTTTAAAATATACTAAATATTTTAAGTATTACTATTTTTTTTAAATCTCAGAATAGAATTAGGTGGGAGGGTAGGATCTCAGAGCAGTTAAATAAGTTTAAGATGTCAAAAGCAAATAAAAAATTATATGATTTTAGGTAAACCACCATTGGGGAAAAAAAATCAAACTTTTCCTTGACATTTTTTTCCATCATCCCTTAATAACCATTCTCTAACTACCATTCTAGTTTTCCTGAGAACAAAAAGCAAACTGGCTGCCTGTAGTTAACACGACTTACCTCTTTTTTTTTTTTAACATCTATTAAAATGCTATGTTTGATAAAGGTTATGATGATTTTTAAATCAACATTGGTTCGACAGTAGAATTTAAATGATCTTAATTTTAGAAGAACTGAAAAAAAATATTCTCATTGCATCATGTATTTGAAAAATCCTACTAACAAAAGACACATTCTTAGCTGCAATTGGGATCATCGATGTTTTCTCATTTAAGTCATGAAAAGTTACATCATTAAATTGTATTCACTTGACTGAGGCATTGACGAACTGTTCATCTCCCACATCCCAATTTAAACACCCACTCTCTGCTCTTCATTTTGTATATGCCAAGTTTAGTCATTCAACTTCCATAAAGATTTATCTATTTATAAGGCTTGCCAAACTTTTCCAAGGATTTCCTATAGTGCTACAGACATATTTTTTTGAAGGCTTCAATTTTACCTTAGAAATTCATATGAATTTAGTATTTAAATATACAATATACCAATGTTAATTTTGCTACAAGTGTTATTATTAAAACTCAAATCACCTTTATTGTGTGGCTTCAAACTCCGTTTCCCTGTGTGCACATAACCTAATTTGGAATCAGAAACTTAAGCAGATACACCTAAAAACAACTATTAGAGGTCATTGTCAAGGGTGAGACTGTCTCATAAACCTGCTATTTTTTTACTTAAAGAGCCATATCATTCCATGTTATTCAATTTCAGAAAGCCTATTTTAGCATAGGAACTTTGGAAATGAACATTTGCTGCGTCAATATAATTAGGAATAATTCTATATGGAAAACCCAATGCAAACAAGACTCTCTGGGGTTTCCTTCATTCCTAAAAAGCCAAACTATAAGAATCATCTCCCAGGTTTATACTAGAGGAGCCTGGGAAGTCATGAAAATAACCTCTGAATTAAAGAATCCATTGTGAAAAAGAAATGATCATTTAATGTATCGTATTGTTCTATTAGGATAAGTAGCTTTCTTGGAAGTGGAAGCAAGAAATAACCGGACAACCATGGGCTACAAAAGCTGTAGAACACATTACAACATTATGTGCCCTTGGGAGGAAAACTAGGTGGCTGGAGATCAGGAGGGAAAAGAGGTTTCACATTATGGCTTTCCTTGTTTCCTTTTACTGTTTGTGCCATGTACATGAATGGTCCCTTTTAGAAAAAAAAAAAAATTCGCAAGAATTTTGTGACATTAGGAAAGAAGTAAATGTCTATTTAGTCTCATTTATTATAATTTTAGTTTGGAGAGTCTCCATCAGAAAACTCTGAAAAAGCTCTAAGTCACACTAAATCAAACGTTGCTTCATAAGTGGGCACCTACATGCTCATTCTTTGCAGTTGAAATGAGTGAAGTTATTCAATCGTTGAAAGCTGTTAAGCTACCTACAATAGTGCATGAACTCCGTCTTATGAAAAAGGGAGGAAGAACAATACATGTCTTTATACATATATGCAGAAGCAATCTTATGAAATCATGGATGCTGAAGACCTACAATGACCAGTATTATATTTATTGCACAAAATAGCAATGGAAATTGCAATGAAAACCCATGATAAGTTGCTTTCAATTTATTTACATCTTTTTATTCTAATTTGTTATATGACAGCAGAATGCATTACAATTCATATTATACATATAGAGCATAATTTTTCATATCTCTAGTTGTACACAAAGTAGAGTCACACCGTTCATGTCTTCATACATGTACTTAGGGTAATAATGTCCATCTCATTCCACTCTTTTCTACCCTCATGCACTCTTCCTTCCCCTCCCCTTTGCTCTATCTAGAGTTCATCTAATACTCCCATGCTCCCTCCCACCCCCATTATGAATCAGCATCCTTATATCAGAGAAAACATTCAACATTTGTTTTGGGGGGATTGGCTAACTTCACTTAGCATTATATTCTCCAACTTCATCCATTTACCTGCAAATGCCATGATTTCATTCTCTTTTAATGCTGAATAGTATCCCATTGTGTATATATACTACATTTTCTTTATCCATTCATCAACTGATAGGCATCCAGGTTGGTTCCACAGTTGAACCATTGTGAATCATGCTGCTATAAACATTAATGTGGCTGTGTCCCTGTAGTATGCTGTTTTTAAGTCCTTTCGTTATAGACTGAGGATAATTCTTCACAAAATATAATTCTTCACAAAATTTCATACAAATCTGTGGTACTTTGTTATGGCAACCCTGGCTGCCTGAAGCACCTTATGTTTGGAGACCTTGATATTTTTAGGGAAAATCAGAGGAAAAGGACCAAGGAGAGGGATAGTTGGGTCAAATGGTGGTTTCATTCCCAGTTTTCCAAGGAATCTCCATACTGCTTTCAATATTGGCTGCACCAACTTGCAGTCCCACCAGCAATGTATGACTTCGCCTTTTACCCCACATCCTCACCAACACTTATTGTTGTTTGTATTCTTAATAACTGCCATTCTGACTGGAATGAGATGAAATCTCAGAGTAGTTTTGATTTGCATTTAATTTATTTACATTTGTTTTAGAATTATTCTAACTAATTTTAAAATGCATCCAATACTAAACAAATCAATCTAAACTAAACTTTTCTATCAGTATATACTGCAACACACACTTATTTGTTTGAGGTAGATATAAGGCCATGGTACTCTCACTTGTAGGGGAAGACTTGCAAATGTCCTTTTGACTCCTTGTAGAAATGGATTAAATATTTATTGTACAAGGACATTCATCAAAGTGAGTTCCAGTGCCTCCAAACAGACATTGAATCTTAAAATATTTCTAAATTTTAAATATTAAGAGAAAAGTAGGATAGCATTCTCTCTCCCAATACAAAGACATACACATACTCCCACCTCCTAAGGGAGCAAGAACCACCAAACTATAACAGTAAGTCACCTTATACTCTTAGTTTATTTGTTGGTATTGTTATTACACACTTACCCCCATTAGATGTATGCAACAAGGCTAGTGAAAACTTTTGTGCTGATCTTAAATATGAATAATATACCCTATGGCACTATCACCTTGACTGTGTGGATGTAAGTTTTATGGATGTGTAAGTTAAGCCTCTAAAGATACAGGTGCTGATATAAGATGTAGTTGTATTTAGTCTGCCTTCCCACATTGGTATAAGATGCAACAGCTGAAACTTAGATTCAAAAGAGAAACAAAGCAAACCTCTAAGAATAGTCTACATGATGATGTAGTGAGAATATGAAAGCAGGTCTCCTTTGTGTGGGCTTGGTAGAAAGAGTGCATTCTCTGGATGGATGAATGCATGGCACCTCATGGAAAGGGAAAGGGGCTCTTTCCTCACAGGTGTAACCGACCCACAGCTTGAAGAGCTTGGTTAGATCTGAGAGGGATACAGTTGACCATCACCAGGGTCAAACCTTTTCAGGTCCAACTGTCCAGTGGGGCTCATACCCACAAGGAAATCCCATAAAAAGTAGACAGTACATTAGAAAAAAAAATGTTCATAGGAAATAGTGTTGGGAAGTGAAGGCTATGACAGTGTTTGCTTAGGAGCTCCATTTCTCATAATTCTGCTTAGAAAATCTGTTCCTGGGTTCTTTACACCTGATAAACTATTGGCCTTGTGTTATGGGACACATTGTGTTCTCACCTCCACCAAAATTCTAATTTGTTAAAGTCTTAATCCCCAAAGCTTCAGCATGTGGCTGCATTTTGCTGTAAGATACATGAAGAAGAAATTAAGTTAAAATGAGGTCATGAAGAAGAAATACGTATAGTCAACAAATATGTAGAAAATGCTCAACATCCCTAGTGATTAGAGAAATGCAAATTAAAACTACATTGAGATTTCATCTCACTCTAGTCAGAATGGCAATTATCAAGAGTATAAGTAACAATAAATGTTGGCGAGAATGTGGGGGAAATGGTAAACTCATGCATTGTTGGTGGGACTGCAAATTGGTGCCACCACTCTGGAAAGCAGTATGAAGATTTCTCAGAAAACTTGGAATGGAACTGCTATTTAACCCAGTTATCCCATTCCTCAGCATAATATCCAAAGGACTAGGCTGAGATGTAGCTCAGTGGCAAAGCATCTGCTTTGCATTCTCCAGTTCAAAAAAAAAAAAAAAGAACCCCACCAAAGGACTTAAAATCAGCATACTATAGTGATGCAGCCACATCAATATTTATAGCAGCTAAATTCACAATAGCTACATTATGGAACCAATCTAGGTGCCCTTCAACAGATGAATGGATAAAGAAAATGTGGTACATATATTCACCACAAAATATTACTTAGCCATAAAGAAGAATGAAATTATGGTATTTGCCAGTAAATGAATGGAACTGGAAACTATCATGTTAAGTGAAGTAAGCCAATCCCAATAAACAAAGGCCAAATGTTCTCTCTGATATGCAGTTGCTAACTCACAATAGTCAGGGGAGGGAGGAATAGAGGATCTTCAAATTGGACATTGGTGAGTGAGGGGAAGGGAGACAGGATGGGAATGGGAAAGACAGTAGAATGAGTCAGACAGAACTTCTCTATGTTCGTATATGAATACATGACCCATGTAACTCCACATCAAGTACAACTACAAAAATGGGAATTGATACTCTATGTATGTATAATGTATCAGAATACACTCTACTGTCATGTATAACTAAGAAGAATAAATATTTTAAAAAAATGAGGCCATGAGGGTGGATTTTAGCCCCATCTGGATGGTGTTCTTATTAGAAGAGGCAATGTGGGCACAGAAAAGGAAGACCATGTGAAGACACAGGGAGAAGACCAGACCTACAAGCAAGAAAGTGCCAGGAAAAAAGAAATAATCCTATTGACATCTTGATCTCAGACTTCTTCTAGCCTTCAGAACTGTGAGAAAATGAGTTTCTGTTGTTTAAGCTGGAATCAATTTGTGGTACTTTTTTTTAATTGCTTTTATTTTTAAAATAGATGACAGCAGAATGCATCACAATTCTTATTACCCATAAGAACACAATTTTTCATATCTCTCTTTGTAGATACAGTATGTTCTCACCAATTTGTGTCTTCACACATGTACTTTGGATAATGATGTTCATCACATTCCACCATCCTTGCTATCCTCCTGCCCCCTGTCTTCCCCTCCCACCCCTCTGCCCTATCTAGAGTTCATCTATTCCTCCTATGCTCCCCCTCCCTACCCCACCATCAGTCAGTCACCTTATCTCAGAGAAAACATTTTCCATTTGTTTTGGGGAGGAGCATTGGCTAACTTTACTTAGCATTATATTTTCCAACTGCATCTATTTACCTGCAAATGCCATGATTTTATTCTCTTTTATTGCTGAGTAAAATTCCATTGTATCTATATGCCACATTTTTTAATCCCTTCATCTACTGAAGGGCATCTAGGTTGGCTCCACAGTTTAGCTATTGTGAATTGTGCTGCTATAAACATTGATGTGTCTGTGTCCCTCTCATATGTTGTTTTTAAGTCCTTTGGGTATAGACTGAGGAGTGGGATAGCTGGGTCAATGGTGGTTCCATTCCCAGTTTTCCAAGGAATCTCCCTCCATACTGCTTTCCAGATTGGCTGCACCAATTTGCAGTCTCACCGGCAATGTATGAGTGTGCCTCCCCCACCCCTCATTCTCGCCAACACTTATTATTATTTGTCTTCACAAAATTTCATACAAATCTGTGGTACTTTGTTATGGCAACCCTGGCTGCCTGAAGCACCTTATGTTCGGAGACCTTGATATTTTTAGGGAAAGTCAGAGGCAAAGTCTGATGAGATTATCTGGTGCGTATGCAAGATACTTACACCCAAGAAAGGTCCTCTGTTCTCTCCTAGCCAAAGTAACAAAGATTGATAGCAGTGGGATTGAAGTGAACAATCTGAAGCTTGCCCTCCTAACTCGTCATTTTCCATCCTTTGATTCAAAGACTATGGTCACTGAATGGGCCGAACAGTAAAGAAATGTCTTGCTGAATACAAAGCCCTATATTGGGGTTTATGTCAAGCAGGTTGTTAAAACAGAAGGGATCTGGGAAATGGAGTGTCAAATTCTATTTCTCCAACCTCTGCTTCAGAAAAGTTTTCAATATGCAGGGAGTGGCTATCTCTCCTTGGTCAATCTGGGATATCTGGAGAGGAGGGCTACACTCATTATTCATTTTTTATTTCTCAGCCATTTAAGTCCATTGCTGCCAAGGAGAAGAGGGACTGGCTAAATGACTTCTAATTAAAAATATAGGAAAGCTTAAAGTGACTTCATAAAGATGTCATGGCAATAGACTGCATTAGTAAATCAGCCTAGCTCCCCAGATCTAAGCAAATAAGCACAATCTATTTCTTCTTGAATCTTTATCTCAGGATATGGGTCCCCCATCCACTCTAAAGGTCTACTAGAACATAATTTCAGTTCACACCATTTCAGTTCTTTTCTTCTTTCCCAAATAACATAATAATGTAAAACAATTTAAGTTTCTCCCCAGCAAGGGCAAAGCAAATCCCTTTTTATATATAAAGACATGTAAGAATCTGATACTGTTTCAACAATCCTCCTTCCGTGAAGCCTCCACTCAAGCGACTCTTTTTTCTTCCTTTTGCTGGGTATTTTCTTTGGTTCTCTTTGTGACAAAAATATTGACCTATTGCACGGAACCAAATCTGTCACTTTCTGACTCACCTTCTCCCTCAAAGTTACTAAAAAGTTTTGAGAAAATTCACGAAGCATCATTAAGCACTGAATCAAAACTCTCAATGAGGAAAAATGTGTTGTATTATAATCAAGTCAGAAAATAGATTTGTCCTCTACTTTCCATGTAATGCCAGACACCTGTGCTATCTTAGCCTCATCACTAGACTCAGTGATGTCTGACTTCATCCAAGATGCTTATTTTCACAAGGTGAAAATGAATACCACTGAAGCCCTGTTTGGATAATTCATCCCCTTAACTGGCTGTTCAGACTCCTCCTCCACCCTTACTCTCTGTCTTTACCTGATATCCACCTTGGTTATCCATGTTAGAATCAGCCATTAGTTATTTCTTCATTGGATCCAGCTTATGATTCATAGACATGATTCCTATGACACTGCTCCTGAAACTCAAATAGGTATATGAGTTATCTGGGCATTTTAATAAAATTTAGATCAGTCTGGGTGCAGCCTGAAATTCTGCTTTTCTGACAAGCTCCCAGGTGATGCTGATGTTGCTAATCTGAGGTCACACATCATTTTAAAATATGCTGTTGGAGCCATCTCTGTAGTGTTTTGTGGGCTCCAAATAAAACTCTGGAGGTTAAATTATACTGACTACTTATGTACTATTTCCACCAAATGAATGGCCAAATCGGTCCACCAGAGAACATTTGTTGAATACTTTTCTTCTCCCATACTGGGGATTGAATCCAGGGCCACTCTACCTATGAACTATGACCCCAGAACTTTAGATTTGTTTGAGAGAGGGTTTCACTAAATAGCTGAGACAGGTCTTGAATTTGCTATCCTCCTGCCTCAGCCTCCAGAGTCACTGAAATTACAGGTGTGTACGACCACATGCAATTTGTTGAATTATTACAAAGCCCCTAGTAAGATATATTCATTCATCTTAGATTTGTAGATATTTTGTAAATCATTTGTCAATTCGAGACCTGGAAGACTTCTCTCCATGCCTTTCATTGACTGGCAGTAGCCCATCAAAGTAATTACTGTCCCTCTCCATATCTCCTTATCATTAAGTTGGTTTTTTGGGGGGGGCAGGGGAGGGTGGGTACCAGGAATTGAACTCAGAAGCACTTCACCACTGAGCATTCACATCCCCAGCCCTATTTTTGTATTTTATTGAGAGACCAGGCCTTACTGACTTGATCAGTACCCCCCTTTTGCTGAGGTTGGCTTTGAACTCAAGATCCTTCTCCCTCAGCCTCCCCAATGACTGAGATTAGAGGCATCCCCTCCACATCCAGCTCACCAAGTTTTACTATATGAGTTATAACTCAGTTCTCTGTAGGTGGGTTTCAGGGCCAAAGAGCTCTTTCAGTGTTCTCAGCCTCTAATTTATTCTGCTGCGGCAAGCTCAGAAATGGCTGTAGTTAGGCTCCCTCTTTCTGGCAGGCTATGCTATGTCTTAGTGGGTCGTCAGGGCTGAGAACTGACTGTGTTATGGATAGTCAAGGCCAGAAACCCTCTGATTCAGCCTGTATACCCAAGGTCATAAACATGACCTTGTGAGTATGTGCCCCCTTATGTAACTTGTTGTCAGTGTGTCTTCTTTATTGACCTGCATATAAAAAAAGGGTCTATGGAAAAGATTCAGGGCAGAACGGACGAATGGGGACAAAATGAGGACTAAAATGCAACTGGCTGGAGGCTAGAGGCTGTGGCCACCACTGAATAAAGCATGTCTGCTATCCGAACTGCGTCTTCCCCCTTCTTCCACCCGCAGAACCCTGAATCTGTTTCCTGGGTCAGAGCCCCCTGCACAACATATTCATTCAACAGATATTTCCCGAGCATGTACCATGTGGCCAGTTTACTGGCCTGGCCTGGGCACTGTTCGTGGACCTCCACAGAACAGAAGGCAAGTGTGGTTCACATTCCATAAAGGCAGCAGATAAGCAGTGAAATCATAAAAGCAAATGATTTCAGAGAGTCATGAGCAAATGTGAAAACAAAACAGCATAACTGGACAGAATCTGACTGAAAAGTACACTTCAGAAAGGGTGACGAGAGACAGCCTCTCTAGGAGTCAACCATGGGAAAACCCCAAGGAGCATTCTAACCATCTGATCTCCATGGTTTGCTATGTAGACGGCCTCCTTTCAAGTTGTACCTCTGTAGATGTCACTAATTGCAAATCCAGGGGTCCTCAATGATCTCCTCTCATCCTCATTTTTAGCTCTTTACAAAAACAGGTTGATAGAACAGGGAACCGTGCTGCACACCCATAATCTCAGCTACTCAAGGAGTCGGAGGCAAGGGGATTGCTAATTTGAAGCTTGTCTGGGAAACTTAGTGAGATACTGTCTCAATATAAAAATTTTAAAAGGCTCAAGTGGTAGCTGAGTGGTAAACACTCCTGGGTTCTTCTATCCCCAGCACCCAAAACAAAACCAAAAACAAAAGATGAGCTGCCTGCTGGTTGACTTGTCAGAGACAAAAAGGGATTTCCATAATCTAGGAGAATACTGTATATAGAATATTTAAGCCCATTATGCATTCCTAGAAGTGAGAAAAATTTCTCTTTGATAAGCACTTACAGAGCACTTGTCACCCAAGAAGCCATATATAGAGAGAGATGAGATATGAAATATAGAGATGTATATGATATCCATTTGTCATCACACTTACAAAGAAACTATACAGTAAAATTGAAAAAGTGAGAAACTAGAAGTGCAAAGTGATAGGAATAATCACTTTGAAGAAAGAGTGATTCATTTCTCCTAGGAGAATCTGAACGGTTCCAGTGAGAAGTTAACTATACGCCTTAAGCCTTGAAATATGAGACAGGAGATGCCATATTCATAGATGGCATGAAAAGCCATGGAACTGACTGAGATCAGTTAGGGAATAACAGAGGAAAGAAAGAGGCCCAAGGACTGAGCCCCTGCACAACCAATTAATGGCCTTGAAAATGAGGATGCATAAGAAATGGGAATTTTAACCATATCAAATGATGCATAGATCCAGTAAAATGAGAAGTGAAAACTGACCTTTGTGTTTAACCTTGTGGAGGTAATTGGTGACCTTAAAAAGAGCTGTTTCAGTAAAGAGGAGAAGGGAAAGATTTATTGAAGTGGATTGAAGGGGAAAAAAATGCAAGAATTGAAAATTGGCGTGACAGATCAGGGCTTTTCAAACTTTAATGTCATTGTGAATCTTGGCAATCCTGCTGAAGGACAATTTTTGATTCAGTAGGTACAAGGTGAGACCTGAGAGACGGCATTTCTACTAAGCTTTCAGATGATGCTATGGTGCCAGTGGATTATAATTTTAGTAGCAAAAGGAGAGAATCTTTCAGGAGTTTACTATAAAAAAGCATCAATGAAAGGAGGAGAGAGGGCAAAAAAACTGGAGGAGAATATGGGGTCAAGGGAATTCGGTGTTTTTTTTTTTAACTTTATAGTTATACATAGTAGCTGTATAGCTCTACTATAATATAGTAGTTGGGTTCATTGCACAAACTCATACATGCATGGAATTGGATTTCAGTTCATAATACCCCCCCTTTTCTCTTCTGTCCTCCCTCCCCTCCCCCATTCTCCTTCTTCTACTCTATTAGACTTCCTTTTGCTATTTTTTTTAATGTTTATCTATTTCTATGCTTACTTATTTATGTTTGATTGGTTCCACCTATGCATAAAGGTGAAGTTAAGGGAATTAGTTTTAAGATTCATGCTATCACCACAAGTGTGCTGATATGGCCATTAGAGCAACTAAGTTGAGAGGGAAAAAACAGTAGAAGATGGAGAGAGAGAAAACAATTCTTTAAACAATACCCTGCATAGTCAAGAGAAAATGGCATTCATTAATTCACAAATAGGAAGCCTAGGAGGGAAGCAGACTCTTCACCCTTATTACCAAGAGGGACTGCAAAGTTCCTGGCTACAGATGTAGATGAGGTGTAAGATAGAAAGCACAGAGGTTCTCTTCCAATTATTTTTTATTTCTCAGTGCAATAAGATACTTAGCTGATAGGACTAGGAAGAACATAAGAGGACTTTAGAAAAGAGAGGGCAGTATAGCATTATTGTGAGAAAGTAAATGGACTAGGGAAGTTGTCCTTGACCCTATCAAACCCAATGGCCCCTTTCATAACACTTTTTTTTTCTTTTTCTTTTCTCCCCCATCTACTTTATTTATCTACGTTTTGTTTTTTGGTGTGTGTGTGTGTGTGTGTGTGTGTGTGTGTGTGCGCGCGCGCGCGTGCTGTGTGGATTGAAGGCAGGGCCTTATGCATTCAAAGCACATGTTCCACCACTGAACTGTATCCTCAATGCATATTTTTAACACGCTTCGGATAATTGTGAAAATAAAATGATAGCTAACATAATTTGCCTACACACATATTTTTAAATTACTTCATCATAATATGGAGAAATAAACATAAAATGATTAATAATAAAATGACATATTACCATATTCAAATGTTCAGTGTGAGTATACTAAGAAAGCAAAAACCAAAACAAAACAAAACAAACTCTACATTTTCATGCCCCCTAGAGGGCGGTACTGCCTTTATTGAGAATCATATACTCCTTGAAAAGATGAAGGAACCACTGGAGATTAGTGACTGTGACTCCATGGAAAACTCCTTAGCACAATTATGTTTTGTTCAGATGCTTGGATGCAAACTCAGAAGAGGTAGAGTTACCTTTAACCAGTTACGTTATTGGGCAAATAAAAAAACAAAAAATGGAGCAAGGAAATTTGGGTCCAGATTGACCATCCCCATGTGCATTTCCAAAATTCCAAAAGAGCTTTCAAAAGAGAGTCGTTTTCCCCCCTCTCTCTCTCCATATCTCTCTCTCTCTCTCTCTCTCTCTCTCTCTCTCTCTCTCTCTTTCTCTAATTTTTAATAAGATCACTTAAAACTCATCTGGCAGTAAAACTTAACCTGAATAGACACAAAGATATTTAGAGCCTTTATTGATCCTATTCTTGAGGAATAATCATCACTTTCACTGTGGATGGTACTATACAATATGGTATAGGAAGTGTTCTACCTTCTTAAGATGAAAAAGAAATCTGATTTTGGAAACATATCTGACTGCAAGCATTTGAGATCCAGGGTTGTGATCTGTATATGTAAAGGAACCAATCAAATGATGAGCCACGGGATAACAAAGATAGAGTCACTGGATCCAATGGCGCTGTATGGCCGATTATTGAAGGAGAAGTGCTAAATATGAGCCAGAAAGATTGGAAGTGATGATCACAGAATTAAATGATTTTAATTGAAAATCTCAATGAGGAGCCAGTTATAGACAATGACAAGTTCGGACCATGTAGAAGCTGACTGGGAAAGCCAGGCTATTGGAAGAATCATCCATGGAGATATCAGAATTAAGATTAGTCCTGGGGTACTTAGATATGAAGGCATCAAAGGTCAGTTTAGTATGATAGCTTACGCTTCAAAAGAGCTGTTTAATATGGAGTAGAGGAAGGAAAAAGAGGTCTGCAGTGAGCAATGGGGAAAAAGAACAACCCTTGCCCCATGGAGTAGGATGATGCATGGGAACAGACAGCGGCTGACCTGAGTGGACTCCACGGGAAGCCACATCTTCCAGTTTCTTAGAATTAAATTATGAAGAGTTTGAAGATTAAAAACATTTTGCAGCCAAGCATGGTGTTGCACACCTATAATCCTAGAGGTTCCAGAGGCTGAGGCCGGGGGATCATGAGTCAGCAGTTTATCGCAGTTTATGACAGTTTATCAAGGCCCTACACAATTTAGTGAGATCCTGTCTCTAAATAAATATAAAAAGGGTGCGGGATGTGGCTAAGTGGTTAAGCACCCCTGAGTTCAATTTCCAGTACCAAAAAAGAAAAAAAAAAGAGAAAGAAAGAAAAACTTTGCAGATAATAGCTAAAATATGAAGCATAGAGGAGGAAGGATTTGGGAGTTCTGGAAATTCCTGAGATTCAGTAATCTAAGGAGATGTACATCTAAGGAGAAAGAAAGTTCAGTGTAGGGGGATGACTGGGGAGGGGAGGGTCTTCCATGTGTAGTGACTGTGGTAAACTGGAATAATTGCTAAACTACCAATTACTATGCAAACGAGAGTAGAATTTTGCAAAAAGAACTAACCCTACTGTCAACTAGGGTTGAATAGTTAAGGGGTCAGTAAACTTTTTCCGTAAAAGGTCAGATAACAAGTATTTTAGTTTCCATGTAAGAATTCCTCAGCTCTGGCATGAAACAATAGTGCAAAAATAATCATATTCAATAGGATTGAAACTGAATGGTTCAGTTTCAATCACATTTTATCTAGGGTTATGGACCTTCAAATTTCAGACAATTTTCAATATCATGAATCTTTTAGAATTTTTTGCTCAACTATTTAAAAATGTAAAAAGCTTTCCTAGCTCATGGCAGGCAGCAGGTCAGATATGAAAAAGAGCCATACTTTGACTACGTCTGGAATAGATTCATAAGTAGAGGGTAAAATGGAAGGAGAGGTTGGAACCAGATTAGTGAGTCAAGAGTTTGTACTTTAGAGGGATGAGGTGGTAGGCTTTAGAATCTATTCAAAATCAGAGGCAAAGGATAAGATCTCATCAGTGTTTCAAGAAGTTAAGTGGTTAGTTGGGCACACTGGTGCATACTTGTAATACCAGCAACTCAGGAGACTGAGGCAGGAAGATTGCATGTTCAGAGCCAGCCTCAGCAACTTAGTGAAACCCTGTTTCTCAATAAAAAACTAAAAGGTCTGGGGATGTAGCTCAGTGGTAAAGTGGCCCTGGATTCAATCCCTAGTACAAAAAAAAAAAGCTATCCCAAAACTCACTGCTAACCTTCACTCCACAGCCTCTATTAAAACTTCAAGACAAAAAGGCCTGATCAAAGTATATTTCCTATCTTTCCTAGTCTCTATACTATTAGCAACAATCATCATATTCTATTTTCATGTGTAATTTCAATAACAATGAAAAACTAAGAAAAAAGAAGAAAGGAAGGAAGGAAAGAAGGAAGGAAGGAAGGAAGGAAGGAAGGAAGGAAGGAAGGAAGGAAGGAAGGAAGGAAGGAAAAAGAAATGATTGAAGTAGGAAGGAGGGATTGGAAAGATAAGAGACTGGGTGCCAAGTGTCAGTTTTAAGTGGCACTTCTATAGAGGGGTATAAATGCCCAGGGACTCCTTTTGTTTGAGAAACTATAAGTGATCATATTGAAAAAAATATTAATATACAATTTTAGTTTCTTTCTGAACATACTGCAAGGAAGGAAAACATATCAACTTAACAAAAAGAACAGTCCAATATCCTGAAATAGAACTGTGAAAACGCTTGCAGGCAGAGGAAACAACACTTGGAGGGCACAGAGACAGAAAGGAAAAGAGTATCAGGATCATTAAGGAGCCTTAACCAGCAGAGCTCAGACTTCAAGAACACGACCCAGGGATGCCGGTACAGAAACTATGTGTGTGGGCAGGGGGCGCAGGGCTCACACCAGCAAACAGCAGGGAGTACAAAGTCCAAGAGCATGATTCAGTGTAGAACCAAGGTCAACTTATTTTCTCTTGGATTTTGAGAATTGTTCTCTATGACAATTTCATAAAACAGAATTCTTCTTTCACTTTTATGACTGACCGTTCCAGGTGAAACCCCAGGGGCCGAGGGAAGGAGTATCCCCATCCTAGAGGTTCCAAGCAATTCACACACAGCAAGGCACAGCTGAGACCCATTCCTAGGATTCCTGGGATAGAGCCAGCTAGAAACACTGCCAGTGCCCTACTGACCACAGTAGTTGTTCTTGGCTCCCTTCTAAGGTGAATATAGACACACCCAGAAAGCCTGCCATTGGGCATCTAGTCCAGATTGTGTTCACCAGAAGGAAAACTTCCAGCAAAAGAAAGTCGATCAGATCAGTGCCTAGCAGAAAATTCACCAAAGCCTGGCTCCTTCCCTGTTAGGGGTAGACACAGTCCTTCAACAGTACTCTTCTCTTGAATTATTTACAGCCAGCACCTCATTTAAATCCTACTTTAGCTTTTCCTCTTCAGATACTGCACTTTTAAATTGGAGCATTCAAATTTTGGGCCCTCTTTTCTACCAGGACCCTCCTGAAGCACTCGGCTCTTGAAACTATCTATAGTGAAAAAGGTCACGTTTCTGCACATGAAAATAATAAATAAACCTTGGAGGTTTTTTAAGAGCTCAACTGAGGAAACTCATGTACTTACAATTTAAACTGAGATTGGAACAAAGCAAAGCCAAGTTTGTAATAATCTGTGTCAAAGAATCGCAGAGAGAAGAAAGACATGCAAAAGTCTTGTCAATGTGTCTAGCATCACTGTGGAAGAAGGGAATGGTTTGGCTTGAGAGGAAAAAGGAGCCAACTGAGGCTGAAGGCGAGGCTAAGGCCAGATCGCCTGGTACTTTCTTTCTTTCTTTCTTTTTTTTTTTTTAAAGAGAGAGTGAGAGAGGAGAGAGAGAGAATTTTTTAATATTTATTTTTTAGTTCTCGGCAGACACAACATCTTTGTTGGTATGTGGTGCTGAGGATCGAACCCGGGCCACACGCATGCCAGGCGAGCGCGCTACTGCTTGAGCCACATCCCCAGCCCTCGCCTGGTACTTTCTAAGACAGAAAAGCAAGTAAATTTCTTCTAAGGAAAATGGGAAGCCATTGGAGAAAATGGCATCACATCTGTCTTTCTAAAAGATCACTTTTACACTTTTTCATTCTATCAATGGTGTTTCTCTTACAATTTTTATTTTTTCTTTTTGGTACTGGGGACTGAACCCAGGGGCCCTTTACCACTGTGCTACATTCCCAGTTCCTTTTTTGTTTTTTAATTTTAATTTTTTATTTTGAGGCAGGATCTTACTAGGTTGCTTGGGGTCTCACTAAATTGCTGAGGCTGGCTTCAGATTTATGATCCTCCTGTCTCAGCCTCCTGAGTTGCTGGGATTATAGGCATGCACCACCGTGTCCAGCCCTATTCATAATTTTAATATCATTTAATTTATTTTTTTTCCTTTGTATTCAGTACTTTTGGGTATTACTGAAGAAATCTCCCCTAGCTCTTAATGTAAGACACTCTCCCAGTTTCCTTCTAAAAGCAGTACTTTTTACCTTTTACAATTATATCTACAATGTATCTGGAACTTACCTTTTTGTGTATGGTGTGAGTTAGGGGTCAAGATTCCTTTCTCCCCCACGTGGAGAGCCAGTTGACTCAGCATTGTTTATGGAAACACCTGCCTTTTCCCACTGCTCCTTCAGATTGCCTTTGTCATATCAGGTAACCTATAGATGTGTTTCTGGGCTCTATTTTATGATCCATCTGTCCTTCCATCATTTTAACAAACTTTATTTAAAAGGTTAAATGCTGCAAATTTAGAAAGATGGATGTTGCTAGAAAAACAATTCTTACATAATTAATCTCAGCTTCACTGCTTCATTTTCTTGGCACAGGAGAATAAAACCCACTTTGAGTAAATCCACCTTGAAACCCGAGGGGCTACACCTTTTATTCATACATAAGGTAGATCGCCTAAACAAACCTCCTCTAAAGCAGATTTGGTGGATTTTTTTTTATGACTCAATAATATAAAATATTTATGTTAAAAAAGAGACTGAGTGGCTCATGTTCCCCTATTTACCCTTTTAGATCTATTTCTAACCATACACATTAGCAAATTATATTTCTCACACTTTTTTGACAATAACAAAATGCTGATTGCTACCCATTAATTAGTTCCAACACGGTTCGAGAAATGGCTTTAGATTCTAAAATTCCATAAAAGAAAAGAAATAAGCTAAGAAACAAAACCAATGGCTATAAAGGCTACACATAACTATGTGCCCCAGAGCTATTTATTTTATACATTTTTCTTTGCTGAAATGAGACCGGATCAGTATTACTTACAAGTTGATGTTCACAATTTATTCTCACCACTTCAAACATAATACTAACCCGAAATCCACCTGTTCTACAGTTTCCCTATGTGGAGCACATAGACCTTATAAAACCTGGAGAATCCAATATGCCAGTGATTTTCTCCTGCAGAGATGTGCACTCTATTAGTTCTCCACTTAATTGTATCTAAAAGTAATGTTAAATGACCGGTTGTGTGACATAAAATAAAATCCTTAAAGCCAGAGTAATTCAACATAGGGAGAGAGAACACTGGGTTTCCAAAAAAAAGCCTCTTTGAAAGATGGTATTTTCAACCTGAATCTTGAAAAAGGTATAAACCTGGAATCCTGAGATGGGGGTGAATTTAAGAGGGGGAGTGTTACAGGGAAGGATATTCCAAGGCGTACATTACATTTTCAGAGTTAGAACTGAGATTGGATTGTGGAGTTTATGTCTACAATTTAACTAGGTCCTAAATGTAAAATGGTATCCTGGAACAGGTAAAAAGTACACAAGTAGAAAAACTGTTGAAATTCAAAATAGAATCTAGAGTTTAGTTAGTAGTATAGTATATTTGTTAAACTCCTAGTTTTAATGAATGTATATTGGCTATGCTATACGCCAAATTTAGGGGAAGCTGGGTGAATTATATATAGGAACTCTCTGTAATATCTTTTTAATCATCTATAAATTAAAAAGGGGGTGGAGTATGAGAGATGATCTTAAGTTAGAACAATCAGAAAATTACTCCAGATGAGCTTAAGGTTAGCAGGTTCTTTAACTAAAAGGCAAGGAATATTTAGAGGATAGGAAGCTACCCAAATTGTTGACTTAGACCTTTCAGGCTGCTATAATAAAGTAGACAGGGTAACTTATGGCAATAAAAATGTATTGTTCACAGTTCTAGAGTCTGGAAAGATCAAGGCACCAGGCGATTTGGTATCCGGTGAGAGCCTACCTCCTAAAGACAATACCTTTTATGTGTCCTCATTTAGTAGAAGGGCAAAAAGCTTTTCTCAGGCAGTGATTCTATTCATGAGATCTGAACCCTCATGACCTAATCACTTCCCAAGGCCACATGTCATCTTAATACCTGAATCACACTGGGGGTTAGATTTCCATGCATGAATTTTGAAGGACACAAACAGAGCAAAAGTTTACTCTCTCTTTTTTTTTTTTTTTTTTTGGTACCGGGGATTGAACTCAGGGGCCACTAAGCCACATCCCCAGCCTGATTTTGTATTTTTTGTTTAGAGACAGGGTCTCACTGAGTTGCTTAGTACCTCACTTTTGCAGAGGCTGGCTTTGAACTCAGGATCCTCCTGCTTCAGCCTCCTGAGCTGCTGAGATTACAGGCTGGCGCCACTGCGCCCAGCAATAGTTCATTCTTAAAAGGAAAAAAGAATCCTATGAAGTTGACAACAAAACAGCATTCAGAAATCAAAATCTGAGAAGAATCTGACATAAAAACCTGTGTACTTAGGCCCCACCACTAAACCCTCATAGAGAAAGTGAAACATGATAATATTTGTGTGGCCATAGTCTTCACCTAAATAGCACAAACACTTATGAAAAAGGTGTGACAGTAGGATAACCAAGTTCATTCATCTCAGTGTTGAGTAGCAAACATCTTCCATTTAGATTTTTTAAAAAATTAAAAATAAATAACAAACAAATGTGCCTTAGCATGCCCTTTTAAAAATCAAATTCCAAGTAGAAATATGTATTATTGACGGTGGGGTTCCTCACATCCGGTGGAAACTCTAAAACTGAAGCCAGAATTAGACAGGCAGCCACTATAGATAGGTAAATAGAGTCAGGTCGCATCCAGGAGGCCAATTTTGAGTGAGTCCAGCAAGTTGGAGACTGTCCCCTGAGGCATTGAGATGTTAATTCCTTCAGAGCCCTTCCTCCACCCTTATCTAGAACCTCCCCTTGCTCCAACCAGTTGCTAAGGTAACCTGTCCCAGGAATTGCCCCCCCCACCCCAGGGAGCTATAAAGTTGTTAATTAATGTGTCCTGGGCTGCACCATCCTGCCCTTCCCCCTTCAGCTCATCTGTTCCTCACCCTTTGGCTCTCCCACCGAGCATTTCTTAGGCCTGGTCAAATGCCTGGTCACGAAGGCAGTGAGGAGAAAGATAAGGGGGAGAAGGTAGGAGAACAAAGAAAACATAGAACATATAAAAAGGGCAGAACTAGGACACCAGCTATGGCCCCCTTCTCCCTCCTGAGAGAAGTCTAGGTTACCCCTTTATAAATAAACCCTCCTTTATATGCTTGCCTCAGCGAGCTTCTCTAATGTTCAGACTTCAACATGTGAGGGAGCAGAACTCGTATCGATACTACATTAATAAGCTCTTTAAACAATTGACTGAACTTGGAAAAATTAACTTTATATTTAAATTTTGTTTCAGGATAGCAAGATTTGGGGTCTAAAGTCTGCTGCATAAATTTAATACTTGTGTGGTTTTGAATAAGGCATTTATCATAACTGACTTTCCATTTCCTCATTCATAAAGTGGATAATAACAATTCATAAGATTGCTATCGGGATCAAACAAGTTTGAAAAAGTATTATAAATCACAGCAAATAATGGGAAGGATTTTTTAATGAAAAATACAACTGTGGAGTTTGTGAAATACTATACTAGACCACAATGACACATCTCAAAGAATTAAGCATACTAGGGCTCTAATCTGAGTTTAGCCAGTAAAATTTCGTTATACCTCAGGGTTATCATTTGAAAATGCCAATGAAATTATAACAGTATAGTAATAATAACCATTTTGTAAACAGGATTTTAAGATAAAATGAGACTGGGCATGTAAAGCATTCAATTAAAATTAGCTAAATCAAATGGAGATAGACTGAGTCCCAGTAATGAAATAATATTTTGCAAGTTTAAGGTCAATAAGCATTTGTGGATGATGCATGTTTTCTTTTACTCCCCCATTCCCATTCATCTTGGGGTACAGATATAAATTTTTATCATGTCTCAGAGGCTCTGGAGCTGGACTTGCTCCTCCTCTCCATACAGCCTCACTCTTCCCACTTCCATAGCTAAATTTCCTTTCTATTGTCAGGGAGATTATGCCTTCCAAACTGTCCTGCTTCAGATCACAGCAGGGAAATCTTCCCAGAATCTCAGGATTTTCTCCTATTAGTGCTTCACATTACACCAAAGCCTTAGGCTCCTGGTATCAATGGATAGGTGCATTTTGATATTTAAAACCTTGGTTAATTGACTGGGATCCTCTGACTGTCTTTATTTAAAATTTGGATATTTTGTTCATCAGGGACTTTTGCACTAATTTTAATTGTAGAAAATATGAAATCAGCCAGACATGGTGTCACATGCCTGTATAATCCCAGTGATTCAGGAGGCTGAGGAGGGAGGACCCCAAATTCAAAGCTAGCCTCAGCAATTTAGCAAGGCCCTAAGCACACTTTCTTTCTTTCTTTTTTTTTTTTTTTTTTGTGGTATTGAACCTAGGGCCTTCTGCATTGGAGGCAAGCACTCTACCAACTGAGCTACATCCCCTTCCTGGCGGGGATTATAAATTAATCTGGTTTTTGTGTGTACTATGGCAATAGTTAAGGAAGTGACAACAAAAGGGTGTGGTTCTAATGAAGTAGGCTGAAGAGAGGAGTGTTTCTGTTTGAGTAAGCCTGTCCATCCAGTAAGGAAAGGGACTTAGTGTCACTGCATTGAAAATCATGGAAAGAATGCTTTGCTCAAGATTCTTGGGTTCATTGAAGATGTATTTCTTTCTTTCTTTCTTTCTTTCTTTCTTTCTTTCTTTCTTTCTTTATTGGTGCATAACAATTATACAGAATAGTGCATTTCATTGTAGTATATATTTAAAGGCATATAACATATTTTGATCAATTTTATTCCTGGTACTTTCTCTTGCCCCCGCTCTCCTAACTCCTGGCCCCCTTTTTCTACCCTCCTGGTCTCCCTTCTGTTTTCATGAGATCCCTTTCTTTCCTTTTTTCCTCTAGCTTCCACACATGAGAGAAAAATATTAAAACCCAGGCATTTATATTTTTATCACCAAAAAAAGGGGGAGGGGCTGGTGGTGCCCACCTATGTGAGAATTTGGCCTGTGTGGTTTCTAAAATAACCATTTCGAGACACCAAGAGACCAGAAGGGAGGTGGTTTTTTGTTGTTGTTTTTGTTTTGTTTTATTTTTATTTGTTTTGTTTAATATTTCTGCCTTCAATCTTCGTAGTGACCCATGTCTATAATCCCAGCCAATTGAAGCCAGATTTAAAGTTAGGTAGTTAGTGTAGTTAGGTAAATTGGGTCTAATACCGAGTGAAATCTAAAATGGAGGCCATGCTGAGAATGACTCCGGGAAAACAGGACAACTCATGGAATGTTAATAAGATCCTGAAGAGGCCCTAGGCCAAAGTCCACCTGGAAGAAGTATTAATGAATAGCCCCCAGCAGATTTGGAGATAGCCCATCACAAAGAAGTGATAATGAAGTTCTTGCTGCTCAGACTACTTCTTTGGCCCACCTGTGTCCCACCCCTGGGGCCTTCTAACCTACATTCCATGACTGAAAGAACTATAAAAAGGGGAAACAACCGCACTTCCACGGATTCCACCTTCTGGGTCCCCTTCTTCCTCCGGGAGAAGTCTTTTCTTCTGTCCTTTAATAAATTTCTAATTTCTACTCTGACCTTGCCTCTGCGTGCTTCTTTGGTGTTATTCTTCAACATCGGGGAGCAAGAACTCGTCACCGGTCAACAGCAGTAACACAATCAAAGATTGATGCAGTCCCCGCAGCTCCGGAGGCTGAGACAAGAGGATGGAAAGTTCAAATTCAGCCTCAGTAAATTAGGCTATCTCACAATTAAAAATAGAAAGGGCTGGGCTAAGCTCAGTGGTTAAGTGCACCTGGGTTCAATCAGCAGCATACCAAGGATTAAAAAAGGATGATGCAGGAGAATCCCAAGCTCCAAGAAGGGGCTAATTTTGGCAATTTAGCAAGACATCTCAAAGTAAAACAGAAAAGGCTGGAATGTAGATCAGTGGTGGACCCCTTGCCTAGCATGTGCAAGGCCCTGGGTTCTCTTCCTAGTAGGAGGGCTAGGTGGGGAGATGAATATATATACACACATGCATTTCTGCCTTCAGAAATTCACCTGTGAATACAATGTTTTCAGGTAAGGAGCTGAGGAAGTTTTATCTAACTTTGATTTAAATGCACGGGATGCCTGTTTGCTTAGTGGGGGATACTGTAACAGGGGTTCATGTTCATTTGATGCTTTTACTATATCCCTTGTGGCTTTGAAACTTACTTCTTTTCCCCCCCAATCTTTTTTTCCCCTAAACTACTTCTTCCTGATCTCTTCTCTCTAACATCATTTTCTCTGGATCACTTCTTAAATTACATACAAGAGGAAGTGAGGGGAAAGGGAAAAATAATACAAGGGGGAGGAATGAATTGCAGTAGTGGGGGTAGAGAGAGAAGAGGGGAGGGGAGGGGAGGGGAGGGGAGGGGGGATAGTAGAGGATAGGAAAGGCAGCAGAATACAACAGACACTAGGATGGCAATATGTAAAGCAATGGAAGTGAAACTGATGTGATTCTGCAAGCTGTATAAGGGGCAATATGGGAGTGTATAACCCACTTGAATCAAAATGTGAAATATGATATATCAAGAACTATGTAATGGAGGGGTAAGACAAGATAATACAAATGGAAGAAATGATTTACAGTAGAAGGGGTAGAGAGAAAAGGGGAGGGGAGGGGAGGGGAGGGGGGATAGTAGAGAATAGGACTGACAGCAGAATACATCAGACACTAGAAAGGCAATATGTCAATCAATGGAAGGGTAACTGATGTGATACAGCAATCTGTATACGGGGTAAAGTTGGGAGTTCATAACCCGCTTGAATCAAACTGTGAAATATGATGTATTAAGAACTGTGTAAGGTTTTGAATGACCAACAATAAAAAAATAAATTAAAAAAAAAAAAAAAAGCCCCCTGTTAACTGTGAATGGGCAGAATCACAGCCTTGGGGACAGGAGTCCCCTGTGTTTCTCCTTTGCTAGCAAAACAATAAAGCTTCTTTTTCCTTTTTCTCCAAACCGTGTTATCGTTATTGGAATAGTATGGGGACAAGGACTGAGCTTTGGGCAACAATACCAGCCAATAATAAATAGAAAGTTCAAATATATCCCCATTGGAAAATCTTTTCTTTTGCAATCTCACAATTGAAACTGGTTCAAAAAAAAAAAAAAAAAAAAAAGTACAGGACTGCTGCCAGATAGGTGAACCACAGAGAAGCTTTACGGTAAAAATTTAAGAGGTTTTAAATATTGATTTGGTTTTTGTTTTAATAGGGTGAGTGTATTTATACGAACTGTTAAATTTCAGTAGACCCTGTCCAATGGTGAACATTGATTGACCTAAGCTTCCAAGTGAATTGTGTTACTTCTAGGGATATAAAAGCCACTGGAATAGCTAAGGAAAAAAAAAAAAAGAGAGATGGACAGAGACAGTTTATTTAGGACTGTTGGAGGGGGAGTGGAGATGGGGAGAGTGCAGGGGGAGACTTGTGGGTGTGTATTAGAGCAAACTTGCATTTCCAGGAATAAAAATTGCCTCCTACGCTTGATTTGTATTCATTGATACCTAAAAGCTTAAATTTCATTTCACCTATGTTCACTCGTTCAATAGACACCTACTGAGTACGTTCTGCGTGCTAAAGCCAGGCGATTGGGATTCAAAGGCTTTTTGGTGCCTGGCTGAGGCCGGGCCACCGCAGCCACCCAGAAGCGCTTTAACCCCTCCAGCCCCGCTGAAGGTGACGCTGCTCTGGCGGGAGCCAGCGGGTATTTACCTGCAGGCCAGGTGCGGAGCCACACCCATCTCCCCGCCCTCCGTGACTGGTTGGCGCTTTTCCTCGGAAATTCCAAACTAATGGGCTACACCTACTTTTCAGCCCTGTGGGTGTAGCCCGTTTCCCTGTGTCCACCTAAAGGATTAGTCTAAGGGATCCGAGAAGCAGAGCACGTGGCATAGTAGACTCTGGTTGAGCGGGCAGCAGCAATTCCTTTCTCTTACCTTTGAAAGGGAATGGAATTGAAACTCTTGGGAGCGCATCCTAGTTGCATGGGTAAGTCTTGTTTCACGAAACTTTTTTTTTTTTTTTTTCTGATATGGGTGCAGGGAAGGGGGATGTATTCTAATGTACGAATGAATCGGGTTTATCTAAGTCCAAGCCTGTTTTGATCACTCAACTTCTACGGCTTAGACTGTTGACAGCTAGCTGTTAGGGGACACTGGCCCTCTACACTTTTACAAGAGATTTAGGGGAAGTAAATACACTTAGAAGGAAGCCAACGAATGCCTGGTTGAAATTTCCTTGAAGTTACGGGTTTTTTTTTTTTTAATTTTGTTTCATTTAATGTAAATATTTTATTTCAATATGGCGAGGTTTATTTTATATTAAAATGTTTAAATTATTGATAAGACAGTAGGCCTATCTTTTCTTTCCCTCTTCACTGATTTTTGAGAAATAGCACTACTATCCACCTCAATTACTTTAGCAATCAAAAAAAGAAAGAAAAAAAAAACCCAAAAACCCGACAACAATAAAACCTAGGACAGCTCATTTTCGATTCTTGTTTCCCTTACGCCCTTTATCCAATCCACCAACAAGCGTAAAAGGTCCTAAAACGGGCACACGTGGTGGCTCCCGCCGGTAATCCCATGGACTCTGGGGGCTGAGGCAGGAGGGTCGCAAGTTGTAGACCAGCCACTGCAATTTAGTCCCTCCCTATCTCAAAATTTTAAAAAAAATTAATAAAAAGGACTGAGGATATAGCTCAGTGGTAAAGCGCCCCAGAGGAGATTCTATTTTCCCACCTTTCCTGCGTTTCAGACCCACCTCGGCCCAAGCACCCTGAGTCAGTTAGATGATTGAATTTCTTAATTAATTAGTCTTTCACTCTTGTCCATTCTCCATACGGCAGCCAAAAGTAAACGGTTAATCTCAGCAATGGTTCTTAGTGTGAAACTCCTTAAGGGTTTTCTTTGGTTTTGATATGCATTGCAAATTGCTTCCCACAAGGTTCTGCACTGTCCTCCCCAACCTTAACTCTGACTACCACCTTCTTTGCCCACTGGGATTCTACAGCAAACACGGCTTCCTTTCTCCTCCACCCTGCTGCGTCCTGGGCTGAATACTCTTCCAACCTGTCTCACGGGACCAACACCTTCTTTCTTTTTCAGGTCTCACTCTAATGTCTCATTCTTGGAAGTTTTTCCAGACAAAGTTACTTTTTTTTGTTTTTTTAATCATTCTGATTGATTACTGGGGACTGAACCCAGGGGCACTTTACCACTGAGCCACATCCCCAAAGCTTAGGGCATCACTAATTTACTTGGACTGGCTTCAAACTTGTGATCCTTCTGTAACCTACCAAGTCACTGAAATTACAGGTGTGCACCACTGTGCCCACTCGGGTGGGTGTTTTTTTTTGGGGGGGGGGTTCCATACCAATTTTTTTTCTCAATTTTTAGCTTGTTTCATTTACCATTGGCTGCCTTTTATCCTTCCCACAGGGATAAGAGGAAAGTGCTATGATGACCATGGACTTAATATCCTTTTCATTGTTCTGAGTTCAGCACTTAAAACGATATTGAGTTCTAAATACATGTGAATTGATTAATTAATTAAATAACAACATCTTGTGAAGTACTTCTAACCTGTTGGAGAAATATAAAATTAGGCTAATCTCGGTCATTAAGTATTCATGTTTGGTATTCAAATTTTGTCCTCATCTCATGTTTACCCAGTAAGTTTTTCCTATAGTTATTTCCCCTACCTAGAAGTAGATGCTTGCCATATTAACCATTTTTGATAATACTTTGGTACATTACCATTTCAATTTTATGTCATGCTCACAATCTTGCGTATTTTTGTGAAACCAGTGTAATGTTCAGAGACATGACAAATAATAATTAGCCCAGAAAAGTAAGGTCTATTCTTGGATGCTGGTAAATTTATAAAATACCTCTCTGATCTCATTAGATGTCTTTCCAGTTAACAGCTTGCTCCATTGACAGCCAACTTTTTTAAACTAATGCATTATGTGTCTAAAGCTCTGAATAAATTTCTAGTCAATTAATTTTATCAGATGAAAATTAACTCACCAATGCAATATCTAATGAATATTCATAAACTCATTTTTTTTTTTTTTTAGTACAGTGCTGGAACAAGACCAAAGAGGCCTTTGCTCTCACAGAGCTTACAGTCTAGCAGGTAAGACAGACCTTAAATAAATAAACACTTGCTTCCTGTAGCAGGAAGTAATCAACAGATAATCCATAAAGGAATGAGATTGGCTGAATAAAACAAAGAGAGTCTTGAGTTCTCTCATGGGCAACAGTTTGCCTGCCCATTGGGGTTGAGAGGGTATGGTTATCAGAGAATATGGAAGTGTAGCATTCTGTAATTGGAAGGTGAGCTCTGGGCCAGTGTTTTAAGGTCACTTTCTGATGATGTCTCTAATATTAGAATATGTTCCAATTCAAGATTATTATCATGGAGCTCTGATCCATATGAGATAGGGAGATAGTGAATGCTGAGCTTGGGGATGTAAAAGAATTGAGGGCAGCCTGAGAAAGCTGAAGTTTTAGTGGGAAACAGGCTTCCATGCTTGTTTGCTTCATTGGAGAGAGTTTATTATTGCTGAATAATAAAACAGGAGCACTAGAGATGGCAAGAGATCAGCTTGGAAAGAAAGGCAAGCATCAAATCAAATTTCAGTTATTTAAAATGGACTGACTAGGAAGAGGGACTTTTGTTTGTGCCTTTATCAGGTACAGGATTGTATCATTAAGCAAACCACTCTTCAAAGAATAGCAGTAACGTATTTGTACTGTAAGTTTTAAAGGTTCTTTTATAGTCTTAAGGAAATGTAAAACTTCAGAGCTAAGTTAGTTACCCTGTGCTTTGACTTTGGCTTGTAGTCAGAAGAGATAGAGTGCCATGGATATTGTGTGCCTTATTTTCTGGATCCCTAACTTCTAGAACAATGAGCAGGCAAATTGTAGCCCATGGGAGAAATCCAGCCTCTCTTGGATTTTTATTGTAATTCAGCCAGTCTCATTCCTTCATGGATTATCTGTTGATTACTTCCTGCTACAACAGGATTGAGGAGTTTCAACAGAGATAAGAGAGCACACAAAGCTTAAATCTGGCTTTTTACAGAAAAAGATTGTCATCCCCAGCTTAGTGAGGTTACAGGATCCAACATACACTTACAAAATGGATAAAAGGATTATAAAATAGTACTAATTCATGTTAAGTATTCAGCATGTATATGCTCTGCACCATGAATTGTGCCAAACACTTTACATGCATTATTTAATATCAGTTTCACAACAGTTACATAAGAAAACAGGAGCATCTTTATCTACTCCTTCATCCCCTTTAGGTTTTAATCAGTTGCCACCAAACACCTCAGTAAAGGTTTGCTTGCTTGGCTCTATTTAAGATTGCAAACTTCTACTGAAGAATCACAAACAATATGTAGACAAGAGTAGGGCTAGCACCTTAATGAGTGCACAATCAATATTAGATGAGTCATTAAGTCAGAAAATTTATGGGGTACCCAGGTAATCCATCTTATTCCAGGATGCATTTTCTTTTTGGGGGGGGTGAGCGGGTATGGTTATCAGAGAACATGTAAGTGTAGCATTAATGGTAATTGAAAGGTGAGCTCTAGGTCAGTGTTTTAGGTCATTTTCTGATGATGTCTTTAATATTAGAGTGTGTTCCAATTCAAGATTATTTTCATAAAGCAGGTGTTTGGTGATGACCATCCCAGATTACTACTACATGGAAGTCATTGATACTATTTCTGGTGCAAAACTCCTGGTCGTAAAGATGTGGGTAGAAGCACCCTGAAAAAAGTTAGGCAAGCCAAGCCAGGCCCAGCAGGCAGAAATGGAATCCCCCAGCAGTTCCTGGGCTGACAATGACAAAGACCCTAGCTGTGAGCTCAGCCCTCTGGCTATTGGAGAGGATGATTTCCAGGACGGTTACATAGAATGCCTACTCAGAGGAGAGTTTTCTGAATCTATCCTGGGAGAAGATTCACTTTTTAAGTCCTTGGACTGCCTGGAGAAAGGATTAGGTCAAGACCTTCCCGAGCAGATTTTTGAAGCCAGCTCCCTTCTTGAATCTTCTTTGGAATATGTGAAAAAGGGGACAACACCAGAGCTTCCTCAGCAGACCGGTGAAGAGAATTCACGACGTGGGTGTTCTGAATACGGGACAGGCAAAAAGCCTCCTCCCACAGGGAGACCCTGCACCAACGACAGAGCAGATCCGGAACAGCTCACAGGATTTGCTAGAAAGAAGCGAGGGAAAAATACACGCCAAAAAAAGGCGAATAACAAATCTTCCCTGAGAAGCGACATCCCTGTTCCTGGTCCCAAAGATCACGTGTGTGCAGAATGTGGGAGAACATTCTCAGAGAGCTCAAAACTAAAGAGGCATTTTCTGGTTCATACCGGAGAGAAGCCCTACCAGTGCACCTTTGAAGGGTGCGGAAAGCGCTTTTCTCTGGACTTCAATTTGCGAACACATCTGTGCATCCACACTGGGGAGAAACGTTTTGCGTGTACCTTTCCAGGCTGTGACAAGAGGTTTGTTCAGTCAAATAACCTGAAAGTGCACTTCTTAACTCATTTGAAGACAAAGCAGAATAAATGAGGAAGAAGATGGAAAATGAGCCTCAGATAGAATATAAGCTTTAATGAAAGAGTGACTCGGGACAAATATCCTCGTGGGCTATTATTTCTTGGCAGGGTCTTTTAAGTTAAAATTGCCACCATAAAAGGCATGGTTTTAGTGTTACTAAGATGCTCTTCTACTCTGCAATAACATTTTAAGAACATTGTGTATTCTAGTGTACTTCCAACAGAAAGATCAGATATATTTACTTCAAAGATGTAATCCTCAATAGCTATTGGATTACTGGATGTGCAACTTGTTTTCACGTACTACACAGATGAAGATGACTTAATTTTGTAGTTTCTAATTTGTATAGTTTTTAATTTTCAAAAATATATTTCATGATTTGTATGGTAGTCCTAAATAATGAATATTGTGCAATAGATAAGTCAACAAGTGAGGGGATATTCTTTAAAGCTAAATATAGTTTTTGTTTTCATCATTGTATCAAATTACATTAAAATTGTATATTTGAGTGGTTATTTGGTAGTGTTAATCCAATTGAATCCATCTTTATATATTTCAAAACAAAAGAACATAAAACCCTACAAGTGTGCTAAATTTGGGTTCAAAAAATCAGAAGAGCTTGTATTAAAAAGAGATAATTCGGGGTGGGGATATAGCTCTCAGTTGGTAGAGTGCTTACCTCATGCATAAGGCCGTGGGTTCAATCCCCAGCACCACCAAAAAAAAAAAAAAAAAAAAGAGAATTCATTTGTCCTTAAAAATAAGCAAAACATTATAAAGGTTGATATTTGGTATTGGTGAAGCATGTAGTGGATCTTACCCTCATACATGGTAAGGTATAAATGGTTACAGTCATTTGGAAGATATTTTGCAAGTGTGCTCTGTTAATTTCCTAGGGTTCTCACAGCAATGACACAGACTGGGTGGCTTTAACAGTGGAACTGTATTATCTCATACATAGTTTTGGAGGCTATCAGTCCAAAATCAGGAGGGTTGGCAGAGCTGATTGCTTCTGAGGACTAGATCTGGAAGGGTCTGTTCCAGGCTCTCTCCTTGGCAAGTTCACATTCTGAGGTACTGATGGTTGGGACCTAAAAGTATGAATTCTGAGGGGAACACAGAACATGTGCAATATTTCAGCCCCAATATTTTTATTCCTAGGAATCTGTAGAAATGTTTCCACGAATGTAAGAAGGTATTTGTTCAAGAATATTAACTGAATCATATTTGTAATAGTAAGTTCATAATTTTAATGTCCATTAAGAAAAAACAAGTTGCATAAATCATGCCAGATTTTTTTTTTTTAAACCCAGTAATAAGATTTGAACACAAGCTTTCAATGACTGTAGGCAGGCACTTCTAACAAACACTTTGAACTCCCAGTCTGGCAATCAAACTTTGAAGGAACTCCCTACATTAATGTTATAAATAATCAGGTATAGTTAAAATGTCCTTTAATATTTAAGATACCTGGAAATTAAGCTAATAGGTACATAAATTTAACAGCTTTTGGAGGAAAAAAAGGCAGTGAATAAATAAATGAATTAACTTAAAAGACTAATCTTGATTTTAGAAATGCCAAAAAGTAAGTATTTTAAAGTAAAAACAAAAATTAAGTCAAGTTTAGTGGTGCACACCTGTAATCCCAGTGACTTGGGAGGCTGAGGCAGGAGGATCATAAGTTTGATACCTGTCTCAGCAATTTAGCAAGGCATTGAGCAATCTAGGGCTTAAATTTTGACTTCAGTATAAACTAGTTACTGGGGACTTATGGAATTTTGCTTTTTAATTTATAATATATTTGGTGTGGGTTTTCTACCATCACTTCTGTAGAAATGTGGGTCTTAAGTCTCTAAAAGAACATTAGGTACACAATCCACTCACAAGTTTAGCATTTCCCTAAAACAAACACCTAAGTATAGAATTTAGGATTGGAATTTGGTATTTAATCAAGATGATAAAGCATGTATGTTTGTCTAGTTTTTGCTTTGACAGCAGTGTGTTTGACTGGGTCCCCTATGGATTTCAACTTCATAGTCGCATAACACACTACATCTCTGAAGGCTAAACAAAGAGCAAGCAGATTTTAGGCTGCAAGATCTTGAGAACTGAGACCTAGGGCACCAGGAGGGATCAAGACAGGATTCCCCTGTTGAGGTTGGTTTACTTTTTAGACTCCTCTTTCTTGGAGTGTCTACTTGTGTATCTGGATTTCAGGGTTTAGTTAAATCCTGGTTTGGGAATAGAATGATGCTTGACTAGCCTCCTAGCCATCTTGTCTTTCCTTTCTCCCTCTGCACCCCCTTTCCTCCTTTCCTCCTACCCTTTGTTTCTTCCTCCCACCCTTCATTCCTTCCTTTCTTCCATCTTTCTTCCAAAGAGAAACCCTAAAACTGCTGAGAATGTAAGAGGAAGAAGGTATGTGGACCTGGCACAGTGGCACATGCCTGTAATCCCAGCAGCCTGGGAGGCTGAGGCAGGAGAATCACAAGTTCAAAGACAGCCGCAGCAACTTATCAAGGCCTTTAACACATTTTGAGTTTATTTTTGTGTATGATGTGAGGTAATGGTCCATTTTCATATTTTTGAATGTGGATATCCAGTTTTCCTAAGGGCATTCACTGAAGAGATTATCCTTTGCTTACTATGTCTTCCTGGTGGCCTTGGCAAAATTGGTGAACATGCTTGTATTTACTACTAGACTTTCAGTTCTCTCCATTGGTCGATGTGTCTGCTTTTATGTTGGTTCCCTGCTTTTTTGATTACTATAGTGTTTTAATATAATTTGAAATCAGAAAGTGTTACCTCCAATTTTAGAGTTTTTTGTTTCTGTGAAAAGTGCACTGATATTTTGATAGAATTGCAATGAAGTTATCTGTTGCTTTTTCTAGTATACATATTTTAACAGTATTAATTCTTTTGACCAGTGAACATGGATACCTTTCCATTTGTCTTTTTCAATTTCTTTCAACAATGTTTACAGTTTTCAGTGTATAGATCTATCATTTCTTTGGTTAAATTTATTCCTAAGTGTTTTATTTTTAATCCTCAAAAAGGATCATATTCTTTGTGTTTTTTTTCTCAAATACATTATTATTCATGTAAATAAATGTAATTGATTAAAGAAGTGAACATCTTAGAGACCATCACTTTTTTATTATTAATATAAGTTAGTAGACTCTTAATAACTTATAGATTGATTAAGTGTATAAAAATATGGTTTAATTTGTTTTTTAAACCAGTAAATTATGCATAATTCAAAATGGCTGATGAAAGAATTACTAGTATTATTTTTATAAATCTGATAAGTCTGAAAACTGAAATAAAGGTGAACAACTATTAGAGTAATACATGCTTAATAAAAGAAAAATGCTACAGATGGGTTTGTGCATATATATGTAGGCACATATTTACTCTATTCCAAGAATTTTTGTTACATCTTTTTTGGTCATTTTTATCAGTAGTGAAAATAATCTTAAATGTTATCTTTTTTTTTTCTGTCTTATTCCTCTAAAAGAAATAGGAGAGTCTATAATTAGTTTAAAATGTATCATACTACTCACATCCTACTTTAAATCAATTTTTCGGATTTCTTCTATGTGCACAGGTCTTCCAACCATGACTGACTTCTGCTTTTCACCAATATATGTTGGTGCACATAGGATTTCTAGCATTTTATTCAATAGCAGATTTGTCAGATTTTTCTATTATTTTCCTCCTGGGTATAAGCATGTGTAGAAATCCGTGTGTGCTCATGTTTTAATTACCTGATGCACTGGCTTTGACTGAATAAATTGCATGATTACATCCTACATTGGACACAGAACAGTGCAAGTTATATTAAAAAGCCATTATATTTGCAACTCTGAACAAGAGACTATAATTAAAAAGCAATTGGATGAAATTAGCTTTAAGAATACAAGAGTTTAAGCAAGATTTGGTAAATGAACATTAATGGTTAACATGTGGTTTTTATTAGGTCTTTTGCTTTTTATTCTCTCTGACCCCAGAGTTGAATTCCTTAGATGTCAGTAGACCAGACTTGTAGAACACCTGTAGAAAACTGTGCTTTACCATATGGAGAAAGTTATATCCATAAAACAAGCCAATGGAACTTTTGTGACTTTAGTAAATCAAAGGTATTAGGTAGGCTACAATGATACCCTGGGCATTAATAAACTATTCTTAATGCTTCTAAGATCTTAGTTGTATGTCATAAAAAGCATAGTACACGCTCCTACAACTCAGAATGCTGGTCATAAAACACACATATACAAATCAAAGAAATAATAAAATTGAGAGAATTTTGATTACCATCACCACTAAATAAAAAAAATTGCACACAATATGCGTAATAGCACCCTATGATCTAAGAAAACCATATGTTTCAAACTGTTGAGGACTTGGCATGGTAGTATTTTTGTATGTGGAAAAGCTTTGAGTTTATCAAGTATATATGCTAATAGATATTACATTTATGGCATATTATAGGTGGCTACAAATTCTTTGCTATTCCTCCAGTTACAAGTTGAAGTCTCTGGATATGTTAGCTTAATTTAATTATTCCACAGTGTATTTATAAATTACAATAGCACTTCATACCCCATAAATTTATACAGTTATAAATTATCGATTTACAATAAAAAAGAAAAACTAAGTTGGGGCCTATTCTCCTTTCCCTGCAGTTTGGTCTGGTATGTGACTGCTCTGATCAGAGTGGAAGGATGTAAATAGTGCTATAATAGTTATGTCAATTCTAAATTCTCGGCCTTTGTTTTCTTTTATTCATACTGGGGATTGAACACAGGGGTGCTCTATCACTGAGCTACATCCCCAGGCCTTTTTATTTTTACTTATTTAGTTTGTGACAGGGTCTGGCTAAGTTGCCTAGACTGGTCTTGACCTTACAATCATGTGTCCTCCTCCCAAGAAGCTGGGATTACAGGTGTGGTCAGGCCTCGCTTTTAAGAGGAAGGGTTCCTACTGCCATAAGACCATGATCCTGAACAAGATCCACGCCACAACTGTGTAGGATAGGACATCACCCACGGGGAAAGGTAGGGAGGGATGGGCCTCAGGGAGGGAGGTCCCAGACAGGAGTGTGGCAGCCATTTCAGAAAGGTCATCCATCCCCAGTCACTCCAGATGACACCACATGCATTGGTGACAAACTTCCCCAATGGTGCCTTCTGAAATGACTCACCCACACACACACAATGATGGACAAAATAAAATGGGTTGTTTTAAGTCGCTTAAGTTTTGGGGTTAGTGTGTTGTTATGTGGCAATAGACAACAGGAACATAAACACCACTTTAGTTTTGTTATGTGATTTTTATAGTCCTTACTTTATATTTGTGTGAGCATATGCGTACATAGATAGATAGCTGTAAATAGATATTACCATAAAACTACATCTAAATTCAAAAGAAATTTTCTTTTTTTTTTTTTAAAATAATTTTTATGGCCAGGCCCAGTGGCTCATGCCTGTATTCCCAGAGGCTTGGAAGGCTTCGACAGAAAGATCACAAGTTTAAAGCCAGCCTCAGCAAAAGTGAGGGGCTTAGCAACTCAGTCTCTAAACAAAATACAAAATAAGGCTGGGGATGTGGCTCAGTGGTCGAGTGCCCCTGAGTTCAATCCCTGGAATCCCCCCCCCCAAATTTATCTATCTTTATCAGAGCATTATAGTAATATATGGTAGTTGTGTTCATTTTGATATGTACACTTGATATGTACATGGAATTTGATTTCAGTTCCTGTACCCCACTTTCCCTGCTACTTCCTCCCCCATTCTCCTTCCTCTACTGATCTTCCTTTCACTTATTTATTTATTTTTATTTGGTCCTTCCTATTTATACATCAAGGTGAAATTCCCTGTGGTATATTTATATATGCCCTTAGGTGATTTTGTTAAATTCATTTCATATTTCCTCTCCTTTCTCCCCACTCCCCCCTTTTTTTAGACATTGATGGACCTTTATTTTGTTCATTTATTTATATGTGGTGCTGAGAATCAGACCCAGTGCCTCCCACATGCTAGGCAAGCACTCTACCACTGAGCCACCACTCCAGCTACTCCTCCTTTTTGATCTTCTACTCCACTGATTTTTCCTGTATCTTTATGATATTCAGCCATCTCTTCTTTTTCCCTTATTTGATCTAGCTTCCACATAAGACAGAAAACATTTGACCCTTAATTTTCGGAGATCAGCTTATTTAATTTAGCATGGTGTTTGCCATTTCCATTGTTTTCCAGCAAATGCCACAATGTCATTCTTTTTTATGACTCAGTAAAACTTCATTGTGTATACATAGACCGCATTTTCTTTTATATTTTTTACTACTTATACATGATAGTAGAAGGCATTTTGACACATCAATCATAAATGGGCTATAACTACTCATTCTTCTGGTCGTACATGATGTAGAGTTACACCTTTGTGTAATCATATACTCACATAGCATAATAATATTTGATTCATTCAAGTATCCTTCTTACTCCCAAACCATCTCCCCCACTTTCACTCCCCTCTGTCTAATCCAAAATACCTCTATTCTCCCCTAGCCCCTCCCCCTTCATTCATCTATCTATGGGCATCTGGACTGATTCCAGAATCTGGCCACTGTCAAGAAATTTTCTATATCAACAGGTTTTGCACCAATGAACTACAAATCAGAAATGTCATTAGAACTAAAAAATAGTAGCATTTGCACTTGACTATGCACAAACTTTACAATGTAAGTGCTTTGAAAATAGTTAATGTCCTGGGGTATAATGCTATATTGCTAAGGGGTAAGTGGTAAGAAAAAAGTCAGTCCAGGTATCTTTTTTTTTTTTTCTCCTTAGTGCTAGCAATTGAACCCAGGGGTGCTTTACCACTGCTGCATCCCCAGTTCTTTTTATTTTTTAATTTTTAGTCAGTGTCTCACACCGTTACTGAGGTTCTTCCTAAATTGCTGAGGCTGGCCTCAAATTTGCAATCTTCCTCCCTCAGTCTTCTGAGTAGCTGGGATTACAGGCATGCACCACCATGCCTAAAAATTTTTTCAATCTGGAGTTTAGTTAATTCTGCAGATTCACAACCTATTGATATGAAGGGCCAATTGTAACTTGAAATTTGTATGATAAGAGTTATTTTCCGGGTCATGTACATTAGTGTAGCACATTACCTCTTCAAAGACCAGCAAGATTGATTAATTTGTTGCAATATCTAAGGAAACTGAAACTGCCTTTAATTAAATTAAAACTCATCCCTAAAAGTTAGTGGAGGGAGAATCTCCACTTGGGAGGAATGGTTTCTCTTCACAGAACTGGTTCCTTTATCCTGGCTGGAGTTTTGGAGGGATCCTTTAACTTCTGATGCCACCAACACTGTCCTTTAAGGGCCATGCTCCACTTTAACACTCTGACCCACGCCAGAGCACACAGCTCTTCCTTTATGCTTAGGCATAAAACCAAAACGAGGTTGGAACATTTCAAGACCTTATAAAAAGCAAAAAAAAAAAAAAAAAAATAACACAGTGCAGCTTGTTTTCTCAGGTCTCAAACTCAAGGAAGATCTACCTATTTGAGGATTCAGGGTTTAGAGAAAAAACTCCAGTGATTCGTGTGTTCCTGAGACCTAGCATGGGTTTCTGAGGACTGTCCTGTTCTCCCAGGTTACGCAGTATGTCTATCCCCATCACGAAAATTTATATACACACATAATGTGACACATTTCATTTGTATTCTAACAGTAAAACAACAGCACCAAAATGCATGTGAGAAATGTACAAGTATAATCTTTATGGTCTCTCAGTTGCCTGGAGGGGTTAAAAGTATTGGAGCGGATATTTAACTAGAAAACCTCAAAAGCTCTCCCAAGGGCTGAGGTTGTGGCTCAGTGGTAGAGCACTTCCCTGGGCCCCACTTTAGCACTACCTTAAAAAATAAATAAATAAAATCAAGTTTTAAAAAATTCAACAGCCTTTCTTTAAAAAAAAAAAAAAGCTATCACAATTGGGGGTGAAGGATGCTCTTTGTAGAGACGGGCAAGGAGCAGAGTTTGAAAGCTTTATAAGCCATCTTAAAGGGATAGAACTTTGTCTCATAGTCAATAAAGCACGTAGAAAAGGGATTAAGTAAGGAAGTGACATGATCAAATTCAGTTTGGAGAGGAGTCATCTGGGAGGCAGGGTTGAAGACGGATTGGTGAGAGGGAAAACAGGCAGCTGCGGCAATAATCCAGAGGAGAGATGACAAGTCTTATTGGACTTTATATTTCCAGCACCGACATAGAACACAATAAATGATTAATGGATGTTTAAATAAGTGGTCGCCTAGACATAACTAAAAGGATTTCCAAGAAGCAATAAAAACAGAAAAATGACAGATGCACTAAACTTAAAGTCAGTGATGCACAACAATCAAAGGACAAATAATCCAATTTAAAAATGGGTTTTCTTGGGGCTTAAATGGACATTTCTCTAAATAAGATATATAAATAGCCAATAGGTACATGAAAAGACGTTCAGCATTATTAGTCATTAGGGAAGCGCAAATCAAAGCCACAATGAGATACCACTTCACACTCACTAGGATGGCTATAATCAAAACATCGTTGGCCAGAATGTGGAAGAATTCTACCCGTCATCCACAGCTGGTAAGAGCCTAGGCATGTCCCAGGATTCTGCCACTGAACAGAAGCTATGGCATCCCTATAGACCTGCATTCTCCACACATAAAGACTTCCTTACAAAGGTTAGCACTCTTTCATTGCCACATATATTTATATGAAATAAAAATAACATGCAAGGAATTTCATGATGTTAAGAATTTTACCCAGTTGGAAATTTTTGGCTCATTTTCTGAGAGAGTAAGGAAAGGTGAGACTCAATGAATGCTCCCTTGTCCCAATCTATATATATATAGATATATAGATTGGGACAAGGGAGATATAGATATATATCTATATCTTCCAGATGGTCTTTCTTCCTGTCATTCAGGTACATTGAGAGATATCTTTTAGATTTAGGAAAATGCTTTTTCTCTTTGTAGATCTCTGGACTAGGGGATACCTAATCAGCAGTTGCATTCTTTATAAGAGAGACCAGAAATACAGCATAAATATGCTAAGTACTATAATCAGAAGCATCAAGAATGGCAAGTTAACAAGACGCAAGTTTTTACAATTTTATTTTTAATTGACACGTACAAATTGTATATAGTGATGAGCGTGGTGGCACACACCTGTGATCCCAAGACTCAGGAGGCTAAGGCTTGAAGATCACAAATGTGGGTCATCAGCAGTTTACTGAGACCATGAGCAACAAAGGAAGACTCTCTTAAGATAAAGAATAAGAGGGCTGGAGATGTGGCTCAGTGGACTAATGCCCAGGGTCCAATCCCCAGTACCAAAAAAAAAAAAAAATTGTATACAGTTATCATGTACATGTTATTTTGCAACACATGAAAAAGCTAAATCAAGCTAATTAACATATGCATTACCTACCTACTTGGCTTTTGCTACATGTGTATATGTGTATATGTGTATGTTGAGAACTTTAAAAATCTCCTCTCAAGAATTTTCACAAATACAAATTTTTTTTTTTTTTTATGAACTGTATCACCATGTTGCATGTTAGATCTCTTGAACTTACTGCTCCTACCTAAAATTCTATGACCTTTGACCAACATCTCTCTAAGGCAACCCTCCCCAATCTATCCCCTTGGAATCTCCTTTCCTGCTCTATTTCAACTATGAGTTTAGCCTTTCTAGATTGCACATTCGAGTGAGATCATGTTGTGTTTGTCTTGTTTCTGCATATTTCACTTATGTTCTCCAAGTTCATCCATCTAGACACAAACAACAGGATTTTTTTTCTTTTTCAAGGCTGGCTCGTATTCCACTAGGTATATGAACCACATTTTCATTATCCATTTATCCTGTGGTGAATGCTTAGGTTGATCCCATATCTTGGCTATTATGAATTATGTTTCAATGACCACAGGAGTGAAGATGTTTCTTCCACATGCTGATTTCATTTTTTAAAAATGTTTTTTTGATATATACCTGGTAGTGGGATTGCTGGATACTATGGGAGTTCTATTTTTAATTTCTGAATGAAACTTTTCTGACTTGCATAGTAGCTGTATTAATTTACCTTCACACCAAGAGTGCACAGGGATTTTCTTTTCTACACATCCTCAGTGGTACTCCTTTTTCGTCTTTTTCATAATAATCTTTCTAACAGGTGTGAGATGATATCATATTGTGGTTTTAATTTTCAAACCCATCAAGTCCTTTCTAAGTCTTCTTTGGAAAGATATCTGTTATGATACTTTGTCCCCATTTTAACTGTTTTTGTTGTTGGTGTTGGTGGTTTCCTACAATTAAATTGAGTTTCTTCTGTGTTTTGGATATTAACCCCTTATCAGATGTATAGTTCAAAAATATGGTCTGTAAGCATACAACCAGCAATATCTCCAGTGACAAGAGAGTATGATACAGATTTAAAATATCTCAATGTTAAAATACAATTAGAAGACTCTTCAAAATTGCAAGTTTATTTCAATGTAATAATGCTGACAGATGATAAATGGATCTTTTTGCCATATTTTTATTGATGCATCATAGTTGTGCATAATGATGGGATTTGTTGCTACATATTCATACATGCTCAAAATATAACAACATAACTTGACCAATATCATTCTCCAGTGCTTCCCCCTCCCCTCCTCTACCCTTTCCCCTTGATCCCTTCCTTTATGCTACTGAACTCCCTTTAATTTTAAACAGATCCCCACCCGACACATACACACATTTCTTTTCTTTTCCTTTCTAGTTTCCATACATGAAAGGAAACATATGACCCTTGACCTTCCAAGTTTGGCTTATTTGCTTAGCATCAAGTTTCACCCATTTTCTTTTAAAATGATAAAATTTCATTCCTCTGTATGGCTGAGTGAAATGCCACTTGTGTAGATAGACTACATTGTCTTTGCCCAGTTATCCATCGGTGGACACCTAGTCTGGTTCCATAGTTGAACTGTTGTGAATTGTGCTGCTATTCACATGGAAGTACATGTATCAAGAGAATATGGTGACATTAATTCTTTAGGATAAATACCTAGTGTCCTAAAGCCATACCAAGTGGTATGGCTGGGTCATATGATGGTTCCATGACTGAACTTTTGAGGAACCTCCATACTGATATCCAAAGTTGGTAGTAATTTTTAATTCTACCAATAGTGTAAAAGTGTTCCTTTTTCTCCACGTCCTCTCTAGCACTTATTATTATTCATATTCTTTTTTTAAAGTCTTTTAGGTGGACACAATATCTTTATTTTACATTTATGTGGTGCTGAGGATCGAACCCAGTGCCTCATGCATGCCAGGCAAGCACTCTACCGCTGTGCCACAACCCCAGCCCTTTTACTCATATTCTTTTTTTTTTTTTAAAGAGAGAGACCAGAGAGAGAGAGAGAGAGAGAGAATTTTTTAATATTTATTTTTTAGTTCTCGGCGGATACAACATCTTTGTATGTGGTGCTGAGGATTGAACCTGGGTTGCACGCATGCCAGGCGAGAGCGCTACTGCTTGAGCCACATCCCCAGCCCTACTCATATTCTTGATGGCTCTCATTCCAACTGGAGTGGGATGAAATCTCAAAGCAGTTTTGATTTGCATTCCCCTGATGGCTAGGGATACTGAACATTTTTTTTTTTCATATAGTTGTTGGCCATTTGTATTTCTTCTTTTGAGAAATGTCTGTTTGTTTTTTTCACCCATTTATTGATTGGGTTATTTCCTTTTGGGGTGATGACATTTTTATTATTTCTTTATATATCTTAGATATTAATCTTCTGTCAGAAGAGAAGTTAGTAAAGATTTTCTCCCATTCTGTAGATTCTTTCTTCACATCCTTTTTTTTTTTTTTTTTTTTTTAAAGAGAGAGAGAGAATTTTTTAAATCTTTGTTTGTATGTGATGCTGGGGATCGAACCCGGGCTGCATGAATGCCAGGTGAGCCCGCTACCTCTTGAGCCACATAGCTTGAGCCACATCCCCAGCCCTCTTCACATTCTTAATTTTCTTTGCTGTGCAGCTTTTTGATTTGGTGTCATCTGATTTATTAACTCCTGGCATTATTTCCTGAGCTTTAGTGGTCCTATTGAGAAAGTTGATGCCTGTGGCTATATGTTGGAGTGTTCATCTATGTTTTCTTCTAGAAGTTGCATAATTCTGGTCTAATTCTTAGGTGTCTGATCCATTTTAAGTTGACTTTGGTGCAGGGTGAGAGATACAGGTCTAATCTATTCTTTTACATATGGATAATCAGTTTTCCCAGCACCTTTTGTTTAAAAGGCTATCTTTTCTTTTTTTTTAATATTTATTTTTTTAATTTTTTTGGTGACACAACATCTTTGTTTTATTTTTATGTGGTGTCTGGATGGAACCCAGCACCCCGCGCATGCCAGGTGAGTGCGCTACCGCTTGAGCCACATACCCAGCAAAAGGCTATCTTTTCTTCAATGTGTTTTTGGCACCTTTGTCAAGGATTGGATGACTAATCTTTGTGCATTTGTTTCTGTGTCCTCTGTTCTGCATCATTGATCTATGTGTCTGTTTTTATGCCAGTACCATGCAGTTTTTGTTACTTTAACCCTGTGGTGTAATTTGGCATTTTGATGACTCCAGCATCGTTTTCTTTGCTTAGAATTGCTTTGGTTACTCTGCATCTTTTATTCTTTCAAGTGGATTTTAGGAACTGTTTTATTCTAGCATTGTCATTGGTATTTTGATAGGGATCACATGGAATCTGTATTTTGCTTTTAGTACTATGGCCGTAATAAATGGATCTTTAAGTCATAGTAAATGACAGGAAAGAAAGAAGCTATTATTTTTATTTTTATTGGTATTACTATCACCAATAGCTTTATGACAGTATTGCTAAAACTTTGGCCTTTACTTTCCAGAGAATTATAGGTGGTTATTTTACCTTTGGACTAGATGATAAGAAACGCATTATCATTGGTAAAATGCTTTGAAAACAAGACCTATGGGAGCACAAAAAGGCATTTCATGGGAAGAATTCTCTCCAAAAGTCCTAAGTCTCATTACTTCGTAATGTGACTGTGTTTGGAGATATGGTCTTTAAAGTAGATAAAACAAGCTATTTAGGGTGGGCCCCAATTCAATCTGCCTAGTGTTCTTTTGAGGATAGGCAAAACAGTGACCAAATAAGAGACAAACACACTAAAAATTGACTAACTGGAAGAAACCATTTTAGTGAATAGACTCTATCAACAAAACCAATGTGTTTCACCAGAGGATTAATACATTCAAACTTGCATTTTATATCAAACATTATTGTTTGACCTATGGATGTGAGTATACAAGAAGTAGGAGAAATATCTATTCAGGAAAAACTTGGAGAGAGATTAGTTTGAAAGTCAGAAAGTTTGAAACTTTAAAAATGGTAGCCATGGATAAAGAAGATAAGGAGGAGAGAACAGAGTAAGAAAGTGGTTAGACACCAGGAATAGGCCCTGGCCAGGATCTGGCGATTCTCAGCTGTGTATAGTCAATGGATTATGATGTGATTGAGATGGAAACCAATAATGCAGAACAGAAGCCAAAAAGAGAGATTACTTGATCACTTAGTTTATAATAAGAATTATTTTGAAAGGCAATTGTACATGTTGCGGGGGGGGGGGGTGGATCACCATGAAAACTAAGTCTAATCAAATTTGACTAGGAAAGTGAAGAATTGTATAGAACTCAAATTCCAAAATGTCATGGATTTTCCTTGAGGAAATTTAACTCTTATCTCTCAAAATTAGTAAGCACAGAGAGGAAGACAGTGTTTTAACAAGTGAAACATAAGGGGGTTTTATTACATTTTGAGCTCCTTAGCCGGACTGGTAACATGTATGACAAAAAATCAGAACTTGGAGACACATCAAGGTTATTTTCTCCCTAGAAGTCAAGTATTTCTTTGCAAGAAGATGAACGTGATCAGGAATGTCCAGCCAAATTCTGGAACTAATTAGGCTTTGAAAGGCCTGCTATCTAGAAATTTCTGTAACCAAAATATAACCATAGCTCTAGAGTAGCTGACAAGCCATTTATTAGAACAGCAGCCCACTAATGCTTCTCCTTGTTTCAAGGTTACATTATAAATCAACTTTGAGGGGCAGAAACCTTGGAGGAGACCTGTAGGAGGATGAGCAGAGAACTTAAACTATATTAAAAAAAAAGTCCTAAAGTGCATATCTTACTTACAGAAAGAATGAGATTTGAAAGGATGATAATTAACAGAAATTAACACAGCTGGTATCCAGCAAGTTTCAATTGCAAAGATCATATAAATTGATTTATAGTGTTCCCATGTGACTAATGAAGGTGGATCGGTGACCATATTGTTCTGAATGATTGCATTAGAGAATATTATTACTTTCAAGGAGCTTGCGTTAATAATAAAATCATTATCACCAAAGAATAAACAAAATAACAATATTCAGGATCCATATTTGAGATCTTAAAAACACATATTCCATTACTAAATATCTTTCCAAAAAAAAGTGATTAAAAAGAAAACTCTGAAGAAACACCCGTTCTGCTCTTTATTTTTCCCTGGGAAGAAAGAGGGGATTCAAAACCTTCCTGAAGTCAGCACTTAGAAAGGTTAATTATTCATATAGCACAATGAAGAGAAAGTCTGGATTTAATTGGACACATGCTTCTCACATTTAAAGACAGGGGAGTAGATAATGATGTCCCTTTTGTGTCCTTCCAAAAGAAATATGGGGAACTGATAATGTCTCACATAAGTCTTAAAGGAAGAAAATGTGGACCATGCACTTTTACAAATCACTCATTAACAAACAAGCTCCGAAGAAATGTGGTCTCCATAAAACAAGATCCTTTCACAGGGGCTTAAATATGGCCAAATTTAAATATCTTAGAAACTGATTAATTTGACATCCTTAACCTCCAGAGATTAAGGGAGAATTTTTATGTATAAAGCATTAGCTAGATACAGAGGTTTGTGGATCAAGGAAATAGTGGAAAGAAATTTAGAAGAAATGGGTCTCAGAACATTCCGTCAATGAATCATGATCTAGATGTGTACAGAAATAGTGAGAGTGATTTTATTTTTCTTGAAATAAATAAACTACATTATAACTACACAAAGACAGAAATTATACCTTTTTGTTTACCTCTGTTAAACCAGTGCCTACTGCAATGTCTAATACTAGTAGTAAAGTACACACAGGAAGGTATAAACAAGAAGGAACATGTTCTTAAAATAGAGTATGAACTTATTCATTTGCCAGAATTTTAATGCAAATTCTTTATTGAAGTATTAGATACAGAAAAAAATGTATACATTCCAAATGTACTTTATACCATATAGAGAAACGTGTACATTATGAATGTGCTAAATGTATTAAACCTCCTTTCAGACTTTACTCATCCTCCCCCAAAAGGGTAACTATTTTTTGGACCCCAAACACTATTTTTACTCTTGATGGCATCTGTGAAGTTTCTAGGATTTGGGCTGTTGTGAGTGTTGCTAACAATGAATATTCTTGTTATGTCTTTTTTTAAAGAACAAATGTGTTAATTTCTTCTGTATATAACTAGAAATAGAATTGTTCATTCTTTGTATATGAATATGATGAGCTTTAAAAGGTATTTTTCAAATAGCTTCCCAAAGTAAGGGAGAAAACTCCCCTGGAGAATTTTTATAAGTGATACACAAGAGTTCTTTATCAGATTGTATGCGTATGTGTGCACTGTGTTTATAGCAAATATATGAATATCTTCTCATACTTGGTGACTTTGACATCACTATCTTAATGGTATTTTGATGAATAGAAGGTCTTAATATACTTCAATGATTGCTTATGAAATTTTGGTAGGTGTCTGGTATCTAGTAGAAATTGTTTTGGATATTAAGAATAATAAGAGGGGCTGGGGATGTGGCTCAAGCGGTAGCACTCTTGCCTGGCATGCGCAGGGCACTGGGTTCGATCCTCAGCACCACAAAAAATAAAATAAAGATGTTCTATCCACCGAAAAACTAAAAAATAAATATTAAAAATTCTCTCTCTCTTTTTCTTAAAAAAAAAGAATAATAAGAAAGAATTGGAAGAGAAATATTTTTCCTGAAAGCATACAGTTTTATGAGATAAACATGAAAGTCAACCTGAAGAAATCATTAATATACAATTTTTTGGTCCATAACAAGACGTAGTACTTCTACACACCTATAATTTTTTTTAAAAGCTATAACATGCAGAGCAATTATGATAGGAAAGTTATAAAAAAGGAAGTAACAGTTGTGAATTCTGTCAGCGATAGAGAGCAAGCACTGTTCTCTCCTACAGTGCATTTCAAATTAATGTGTCCAAAATATAAACCCTAAATCTTTATCCCCAAACCTATTCCCTGTCCTTGTGTTCCTTCTTTAAACAAATGGTACCAGTTATGCAGATCAGAACCCTTGAAGTCATCCTTAACTTCTCTTCTTTTCACAGTCCACATCCAATCTGCCTTTGAAAAAAAACCAGATTCTGCTGGGCAGGTGGCACATGCCTGTAATCCCAGAGTCAGGAGTTTGAAGCAGGAGGATCACAAGTTTGAGGCCAGCATCAGCAATTTAGCAAGACCCTGTCTCAAAATGAAGAATAAGGGCTGAGGTTATGGCTCAGTGGTAAAGCGCTTCCCTAGCACGCATGAAGTACTGAGTTCGATCCTCAGCACCACATTCAAGAACTAAACAGCCAGGCATGATGGCGCACACCCAGTAGCTCAGGAGGCTGAGGCAGGAGGATCACAAGTTCAAAGCCAGCCTCAGCAAAAGCAAGGTGCTAAGCAACTCAGTGAGACCCTGTCTCTAAATAAAATACAAAATAGGGCTGGGGATGTGGCTCGGTGGCTGAGTACCCTGGGTTCAACCCCCAGTATCAAAAAAAGAAAAAAAAAAAAAGAATCTACACTCTGATCAGTCATCACACATCAGTGGCTGCCATGCCAATTCAAATTGCTGATTGTTTTTTCCTCTTTCACGTTGACCTCTCATGGTCTCCTCCCCATAGAGTAGTTTGAATGTTAAATTAGTCTCCCCTTGGCCTCACACTTTCTCTGGGAATCCCAATATATTTGAAATAAAATCTAAGGTTCTTGGCACGGGGACCCAGGTCCTGCGTGACATGGTGATAACCCATTGCTCCAACTCTATATTCTATCCCTTCCCTCCCCACTGACCAGCTCCAGTCCACTGGCCCTCTTACTCTTGCCTTTCTCTGCCAGACGGCTGTCCACCAGGCTCTGCATTGCTCACCCGTCCATTCACTCCTCCAGAGATACCCCCTCATTTCCCTCTTCCCCACTCACTAGATCAAAAGCTACTCATCATCTCTACGTCAATGTTTTACGTGTTTCTCAAGCTCCACTGAGCCATATCTTCCCATCCTACATCCACTCCTTTCCTGGTCACAAGCTGACCTTGCATATTTATGTGTGTCTTTGTTTTCCTGGGATGTTGTTTATAAGAAGGTATGTTTTTATTTTTCTCTGTTGTCTTTTTTTACAGTATTTCACATTGCTAAAAACAGTGCTCAGCACGGAGCAGCTCTCAGTACGGACTGACCAATAAAGGAGACAGGCCAGAGGCCTCACTAATCCCAAGCCAGCATGAGCTAATTGGTTCATAGTCATAGAAACAAGAGCAAGAGAAAACCCAGACACTATGGATTCTTATTGCTTTTATGGTTGTTGATTGATGACAATTTAAAAGTTTTTCGAAGAAACAGCCCAAACTGAACCCAAGAAAACACAAAATCTTTAACTCCTTTGTGTCAACAGAAAATGGTCATCAATTAGCAAATAGAGTTAAGAATTATTTTCTTCAATCTCAAGCCTTTTTCTCACACTATGCATAAGCTGGGTTGTGCACTGCTACATGATGATAACTAGCTTAACATTTCCAATATACTGACTAATACATTGTCTTAAGTCCTTTGAAATTCAGTAGCATCAAAGCTTCCAGAATGTTCTTAGTGATAGTGCTACTCTTTATAAATTAATCCAAAAGGTTTGTATTATCCTCTGAAACAGTTCATTCATTTCTCCTCTTTGAAACATTTTGTTCCCTTGATAACTTCTAGAATAATCATAATAAAAAAAGGAATGAAAAGAATAAGAAAAAAGAATTCTGGTGGTTTGCCTCCTATTGGTAAGCTGGTTCTTTTCTGTCTTCTTCACTAATTTCCTTGCTACAGGACTCAGTCTTTGGACATTCTCTTCATGGTCTACTCTCACTCTTTGGTGACCTCATCTAGTTTCCTTCCTTAAATGTTTTCAGCGTGTGATGATATGATGCCTCCATTTTTACTGTGGACTCATCATCTCTACTTCAATGTCTTACGTACTTCTCAAGCTCCACTTAGCCATATCTTCCCATCCTACATCCACTCTTTCCACAGTTTGCATTTTTCTTCTCCTCCCAGACTTGTCTGTCCATTCTGATGAGGTGCGGTCCCACCTTGGGGACTTTGCACTATCTGTGCCCTGTTAGTTTTGCATGCAAGAACTCCTCCAGACATCTACCCACTGGTTACCTCACAAAACCTTCATCAAGGTTTTGCTCCAACTAAAATCTTTTAAGCAAAGACTTATTTGATAAAATAAAGACCCCTTCCTCAGCCGTCACTCTATAATCCCTTTTCTGCTTTACTTTTCTCCAAAACTGTCATAACCACCGAACACACAAGACAGTCACTTATTTATTTATTTACTTATTTATTTATTGGGTTTGTTGTCTATCTCTTCTCTCTGGAATATGAGTTCCATGAGAAGTTCCACAAGGACACACATTTTTATTCATTTACTTAGACTTCATGAGTTCAGTGACCTTGTTTGTTTCTTTACCATAAGTACTGAGGAGAGAGCCTGGCACACAGTATGAATGCAACAAATATACCCCAGGTGAATAAATGAATTTCCTGAATTTTTTTCTGGCAATCTGTTAATGAATAGTCTGAAATTAATATATAATACTACAAATACAGCCTGGCAAGAGCCTATAGGGAAAAAAAATGTATACCCCTATCTGTTTATTATGATTCTTTCCTATAGATGATACAAAAAAGAACATTTGTTTTTCATTAGTTGACCTTTGGATATTTAAATGTTGTGACCTTTGTCAATGTGTCCTTGAGTCAAAATTGTTAATGAAAAACTGTACCTTCTATATGAAGATCAAACCAAAATTCATTCAATATTTTACCCTGTCTGTATACTTTAGTAAACTCTAGTTCCTACCAGATACAAAAGGCACCATCCATGTCTTAACAATTTTTTAAAATCCAATGAGAGAAATAACAAGTACTGTTTTATCCATCTCAAGATAGCTAACAAATAATAGCGCAAATAGATGGAATGGTATATACATTAGTGATGAAACCATCTAAACTTTTCTGTTGGTAAATATTCTGTTACTGTAACAAAATACCTGAGACAATCAGCTTAAAATTAGAAAATCATCTTGGCTCAGTTTCGGAGGTTTCTGTCTAACGTCAGTTGATCTTATTGCTTTTAGACCTGTGGTGAGGCACAAAGCATTGTGGGAAATACATGCTAGAACAAGGTGCTCAATTCATGGTGGTTGGGAAGAAAAAAAAAGAGGAATAAGGAGCTAGGGTCCTAATATCCTACTAAAGACATGCTCCTAATATCCAAAAGACCTCCCACTTTGTCCCTACCTCTTCAAGTTTCCGCCACTTCCCAGTAGTGTCACGGACTGGAAACAAGTCCTTTCTTTAATGGGCCTTTTGGGGACACTTATCCAAACCCTGGTGACTTTCAATAATCCTAACCTCTCCTTATTCCATTCATGTATAAAGAAAAAGAACCAACAGTAAGAGTACCTCAATCTAAAAATTCTTTCCACTAAGCTTAGGTTGAATAAGAATCTAGAGCATTTACTTCTGGATTATTTTTTTTAAATTTTTTTATTTGTTCTTTTTCTATATACCTGTCAGTAGAGTGTATTTTGACATATTGTATTTACATGGAGTATAACTTACTGTAATTAGTATACCATGTTTGTGGTTTTACATGATGTCGAGTTACACTGCTCATGGACTCAATATAACCACAGGAAAGTTATGTCTAATCCATTCTACTGTTTTTGTTTTTGTTTTTCTATTCCCACCCCCTCTCTTCCTTCATTTCCCTTTGTCTAATCCAATAAATTTCTAATCTTCCCTCCCCCACCCTTATTATGTGTTAGTATCACATATTAGAACATTTGCCTTTGATTTGGGGGGGATTAGATTATTTCACTTAGCATGATAGTCTCCAGTTCCATCCATTTACAAGCAAATGTCATAATTTCAAATTCTTCTTTATGGTTGAGTAATCTTCCACCTAGGTTGGTTTCATGGCACAGCTATGGTGAACTGAGCTGCTATAAACATTGATGTGGCTGCTTCACTGTAGTACGCTGATTTTAAGCCCTTTTGTTGTATACTGAGTGGGATAACTGAGTCAAATGGTGGTTCCATCCCAAGTTTTCTGAGGAATCTCCATACTGCTTTCCAGAGTAGTTGCACCAATTTGCAGTCCCACCAGCAATGTATGAGTGTGCCTTTTCCCCCACATCCTCGCCAACATTAATTGTCACTTGTATCCTTGATAATTGCCATTCTGACTGGACTTGTAGATTATTAAAAGTTTTAATAAGAAAGTAATATATAATCATGATTCATTATTTAATAGAACATACAGAGTGAAGAGCTGGCCTCATGATGACCACCTCACTTCCCCCCATGTTCCCACTGTCAAGTGTGTAGCACACTTCAATCCTTATTCTGTGCACTTGTTTATAAGTATGTGTATATCAATTGTATTACCAGTTTATAACAGGTATAATGAGATCTTTGTTTTTCTTATATAAGTCTTGTGATATGTGTCTAATTATATTGGAATTTTTACAAACGAGATGATGTAAATAGTATGTGACCAAGTTTTCTAATTGCACTCTATTCTAGTGAGTCTTTTCTGTACATAAAAGTTCTGTACTTTCTTTTAAATCATTGCACAGTATTGTTTTGTATGAAAGCACTATTTTTTCCCTATTGAAAGTTATCCAAAATTTTCATAACTTCTTATAATTATAAGAAATGCTACAGTGAACACCCTGTCATATGACTAGTTTATAAGTTCTGAAAATTTCTCAAGGTTGGCATTTTTCAGAATGTTGGTGGGTACAAAGGCTTTTAACATGATATTTATCTTCTTCATACTGTCCAAATTTATATTTATGGTACAAAAGCATTAATGCATAAACCAGTTAACATCTTGAAATAAATCAAGGCAGTGATACAAAACTGCACTAGTAGTCATTATGTTTGTTACTGCCATGCATCAAAGAAAACAAGAGCTAGTTTTATTCCAAACATCTTGATGAAGTGCTAAAACTTATCAATTTTGTGAAATTCCAACCCTTGAGTTCACATTATGTTATGTTTGACAAAACGAGCATATGCATAAAGTACACCTGTTGCACATTCAGATACAATGGTGTCTTGAGGAGGAATGTGTATGGAATGGTTAACTTGAGAACTGAAGTTGCATTTTTTTCCTGGAATATAAGTTTTTGAAAGACATGGTTGTTCAGATGTTGGTCTCTCTCAAAAACCCATGGGCAGACTCTTAAGAACAAGTGAAGTGGGCTGGGGATATAGCTCAGATGGTAGAGCACTTGTCTTGGGATGCACAAGGCCCTGGGTTCAATATTCAGCACCACAATAAAGGAAGGAAGGAAGGAAGGAAGGAAGGAAGGAAGGAAGGAAGGAAGGAAGGAAGGAAGGAAGGAAGGAAGGAAGGAAGGAAGGAAGGAAGGAAGGAAGGGAAAGAAAGAAGGAAGGGAAAGAAAGAAGGAAGAGAAAGAAAGAAAATAAGGTGAAGCAAGCCCAGTCATCTCCAAGTAAACTGCTGTAACTGCTGACTCTTTATGGTCAATGAGGAAATATGCTTTTTCTGGAAAACTTGAATCCGCCACTGTGAACTTAATAACTTGCCCCTGCATGAAGACTTTTGGATGAGATTAATGATGCCATTCATGAATGGGATTTTTTTTTAAGATTGTTTAACAAAATTGTGTCCATAATTGGAAGATCTATTTAATCAATGAACCAATATTTTCAATGCATCATATTACAAAATTATGCATGAGAAAAATCTATTCCATGTGTGAAATATGCAGATGGATTTAGTATAAAAAGGCACAAAATATTTGCCAAAACAATTTTAGGATATACAACACAAATAACATTTAAAAAAAATCTATACCTAGAGAATTTGTTGTAGATTCAGAGAACATCCACAACTGTATTAAAGTATCCCTCTCTTTTTAAACTATGTATCTGTGTGGGGCTGAATTTTCTTCATATATGCGACTCAAATACACCAAAATAGATTGAATGCAGAAATAGATGACCATTAATGCTCAGTTCCTACTTATGAGTCTTGATAACTCCAACCTTTCTAGTCTAACTAATAACCCCTAAGTCTCTCCCATTAAAAAAAAAAAAACAAAAAAAAAAACATGTATTCAGAGAAACACTTAAAAGGAGACACTTAAAGGAGAGAGTCAGCTGAATCAGTAATCATGGGGTGAGAGGTAGGAATTCTACAAATAATCTGGTTTCTTAGAAAACTAAAAAAAAAAAAAAAAAAAGGCAAGACTGCAAAGATTTAATAGATGGTATCAATTAAATAGGACATGTGAAACTTTGTATTTAGACTGAAATAACTCCAGAAAGACAATTCTGAGATTATCAGAGAGATTCAAAAACTGATTAGACATTAGATAACACATAGAAATTATTAATTGTCCAACATACACAAGTACTTAGGATGCTTTAAAAGTCCTTATATTTTAATAATACATACAAATTTTTTGCTGTTTTTGAGGGGGTACTGGGGATTGAACTCAGGGGTACCACTGAGTCACATCCCCAGCCTTATTTTGTAATTTCTTTTAGAGATACAGTCTCATTGAATTGCTTAGTGCCTCACTTTTGCTGAGGCTGGCTTTGAACTTGGGATCCTCCTGCCTCAGCTCCCCAAGCCACTGGCATTACAGGCATGTACCACTGTGCCTGGCCATATTAATGTTTTATAGATAAAATTACAATGTCTGGATTTTTTTTTTAAGAGTCCAACAGGCAACAGGTGCCTGCATGAAGGTAGAGTAAAGGGGTGAAGATTGAACTTGACTTGTCATGTACTGACCACGGTTACAGCTGGGTGATGAGTACCCAAGGAGGGCTGTTTTTCTATTTTAGAATGTGCTTAAAATGTTTTTGAATAATGAGAGATATTAAAACCAAAAAGAAAAAAAAAAGGACTCCTAGAATCAGAAAAGAAATGCCATTCACATCTTTGGCATTTATGAGCATTCTGTAATACTTATGATTAACAGAAAATATAAAATTGTCATGCTCTCATTGCATGGGACTTGAAGATCTTTGCATCCTGCTTTCAGCCAGTTATATTCAATGCTTTTGAGTTCAGGAGGCCAAACAGTGTAAAAAAATTTACAGGTTCCATCGAGTCTTGTGACAGGATGAATAAGACTTCTCAGCTGTAATAGTGATTAGGATGGGTACAAGGACAGGCACATATAAAATGAACAGTTCTAATAGCTTGGTTCTGAGAGGAAATTGAATGTATTCTTTGCTCAAGTCTGTAGAACCAGGGACACGGAACAATATCTGAGGCAGAGACTTTATGGTCCACACCATCCTCCCTGCCCCCATGAGCCTGGGCAAACATTCCTTTTCCTTTTTACATTTGGAAGTTTATTATACAAATGGCCTGTCTCCCAGTAGCCGACAAGATACCAGACAAACTTAAATCCTAAGAAATGGCTCAAGTCAGAACACCCATTTTTTATGATGAAAAAATAATTTATGCTATACAGTATGTAATCTGCAACTATAAAGAATGGTTCTGAATCCATGTATATACAACAAATTAAATGAACTTTCACACAAATTAAAACTCTTGACATTTATTTCATATGATAATATATCTAAATTACACTCATAGAGAGATATGTTCAAAAACTATCTAAATTATTCTACTTTGGCTTTGTGGCCTTAAAATATGGCTGCCAACCATTCTTGTGGTCCCTGGGAAGTCACTCTTTCAAGCAAGAGCATTTCCTGTCTGAGTGAGTTTGACCTGTACTGTGATTGGCATCTAAGAATAGAATGCGATGCAGAGCATTTCCTGTCTGAGTGAGTTTGACCTGTACTGTGATTGGCATCTAAGAATAGAATGCGATGCAGGAGAAATTCTAGAGCTGTTGAGCCCATGCTGTAAAAGAAGGAACAGTATTTTACTGTTTCCCCAGTTTTTATTTCTAAGGAAGTTCAGTCTAAGCTAGCAAAGAGAAACCTAGGGAAGAGTGGCCCTCCTGGGTGTCCGTAGCTGAGCTTCCAGACAAATGCAGCAGAATGAAAACCCACAATCTAAGCATTGTGGAGCAAAAGTCCCACCCAGGTGAACCCAGTCCACCTTCAGGATCATTGAGGAGGGAAAAAAAAATCAAATTTTTGTTTTAGGTCACCACTTTGGAATTCTTTTTTCCCCCTGAGCAACTGATAGGCACTCTTTTCCAAGGTAACTAATGAATACTTGATCACGGAACTAGTGTGTTTGAGTGTGGGCCTTTTTTGGGTTTTATTTTGATCAAAGATTAAACTCAGAAAATTTGCAAGAATAGGAGAAGGAACTGTATTCACTCTTTTTTTGTTGTTGTTCTCTCTCTCTCTCTCTCTCTCTCTCTCTCTCTCTCTCTCTCTCTCTCTCTCTCTCTCCCCCCTTCTCTTTCATTTTTTTCTAACTTATTTTTAGAATAAGTTAGAAAGATCATGCCCCTTTGCCCCTGATCATTTCACTGAATATTTCCTATTACATAAACACAACATGGATATCAATTTTATTTTATTTCAATGTAAAAAAAAAACCCTATTATCTGATTCATAACCCACATTTCAAATTCTGTCCACTTCTGAGAAATGGACTTTATAGCTATCACCTCTCCTCTTTGTGTCGAGGATCCAAAGATGATCACAAAATTATCATTTTTTAAAATTCTCTTTTTATACAGAAAATTTCCATAGACTTTCTTTGTGTTTCTTAACCTTGACATTTTTGAAGAGTATAGGCCAATTATTTTGTAGAATATCTCCTCATTTGTGTTTGTCTGATGTTTCCTTAGGATTAAATCAGCTTGTACATTTGGGGCAGAAATGTAACTATTGTGACATTGTGACCTTCACTGTGTATCATATAAAAGGCACATGATGTTGGTTTGTTCCAACTGGATGTTATCTTTGACCCTCAGTTAAAGTTTATCTGCTAGGTTTCTCAATGGGCAAGTTACTGCTTTTCCTTTGTCATTGATAAGTAATTTGTTGGAAAATACTTGGTTACTATACAACATCTTTTTCTTTATCAAATTTCTACCTAGTAGTTTTAACATCCAATGCTGAAAGGAATGTATTGTGTATCCATATAGTAATGATTAGGGATTAAGACGTTTGTTGAAGCAGGATGTTAATTGAATCCTACGCATAAATAAATCAGAAATACATGGCTTCAATTGTCTGTAAAAGTGTTTACTTAGAAAATAGTAGAAAATGTGCTTCACAAAATTAGTTTTATTGAACAAAATGTACTTGAATAAAAAAAGCAATTTAAAACATTCAAAAATTAAAAGAGAAGTCAGCGTCACCCAACCGTCCTAAAAAGACATTTAACTCTCAGCATATTTTCTAATCCATTTAACAATAAAAGAAAAAAAAAACTGACCATGGAAAGAGTGAAGCAATGTTAGTGTGTGAAACATGTGGAGGCAGAATTTACAGAATTGTAGTCTGGACTGACTCTAAAACAAAATTAAAAAGCAGTGATATTGTGACTCCAGGAAAGAACACAAGTTCAATTGGCAGTAATGGAATGCCTATCACCTACAAAGCATTTTGATACAAAAGCATATTTATTTGCAGCATTCTATTTTACTATCACAATCTTATAAGGCATTTGTTATTAAACTTTTTTCCTTCACATAGGAAAACTCCTAGGAGGCTTATTTACCTAACAATTCATTATTTCTATGTCCCAGGTACTGTACTAACGTACTGGGAATAGAGTTGGGGACATAAATGTGGCCCCTCTTACAATCTTAAGCAAGGCAGATATGTAAGCAACCAATTATAACCCAGTGTCTAATAAGCCGCAGGAATGCAGTCTGTGCTGAGAGGCGCATGCACCAGACCCAAGGTCTTGAGGGAGACTTCGTTGATAGAACATCCGGTCAGAATGAGAAATGAAAGGTGAGTAGGAGCTGAGTATAGAGGAAAAGGAATTAGAGGAAAAGGATCTCAAATATTCCAGAAAGAGGGAACATTTTCCAAAGTCCTAAGGCTAGAACATCCAGGACCAGGGCAATGGGGGGTAGGGGTGGGGCAGCAATGGGGGTCACAATGGTAAACGGGGTAAGTAAAGCAAGAATGCCTTGCAGTCTGTACCCGGAGAGCGCACAGCTTGATTAATGTGGCTCAGAGATTGTGCTTATCACTTCAAGAAGATTTTGATGTCCCCAGTTTACATTGATTTTAGCTTGTTCATTTCAAGATCAAATGATGGCAAGTTTCAGCTGCATCCAGGATGGTATGAATCATTAAAATGCTGAAATTACTCTTATCAGTTTAGTCAGGTCCTGGCCAGAAGTTCACTAACCCAGCTGAAACCTCAAACACGACGGTAATTTGGTTTGAGAATAAATAATAGATTATGTTAATACAGATGGGGACTGGATAATGAGAAACAAGCTTTTTAGGGGTTGATTTGTGAATCGAAGTGAAGCAAGGAAATTATTTTAAAAGAGAAACCCATCCTAAAATTGTTCGTTGGAGTCTTCTTAATATCCCATAAATTATAAAAATTCAGATAAATACTATAAAGACTCTGTATTCTAAAGAGTAAAATTATTTCATAATTCTGGTAAGTGAAAACTACAACTCTCTCTCACTTAAGAAAATGGTTCTCATTTCCTTCTGCAGAACACAGATACTATTAGCCATCCCTTAATGAGCAGTCACTATGTGCAATTTCTAAATTTAAAAATTTCCACCCCCATATATTACTAACTCAAAAATGTAAAATGTAAGTATCACTTATAGAGGTAGAGAAACGAGGCCCAGGAAAATAATAAATTGCCCCAGAAAACACAGTAGGCAGACTAAGGAACTGCACTGATTTGGTACTCATTTGGTGGTAAAACATGTAAAGGTTTTTACAATCCCAGTAAATGTGTACACTTATACTTTTTCCTGTGGAAATGCTTATAATTATTAAAGACTACCTTGCATCCCCTTTATTTCTGATACATGGCGCAGGTATTGCTTTATGTTCCTAAAAACCACTCTGTACTCTGTACCACATCTGGCCTAAAGGGTTTTGGAAACGGCATTTTTCATCTGTACCATTCATCTATCAAATAGTAATTAATATGAAAACCTTAATAATTAACTTAGTATACCCCTTACAAGCAAATGTAAAATCTTGCGTAAACATAAAGAAATTAGAAAATATCAAATATGATTTAGCAGATGTTTTAGAGCTAATTATGTTGCTCCTATCAAATTCTACCTCCCATCCAGGTGGCCACCCTCTGGGGTCATCTATGTCTATGGCTTATCATCTAGAGTTTAGTGTACCTGGGATGTAAAATACTGAACTAAGCAAGAACACACACGACAAGGCATCCTGTTTGAATCTTTTGCCTGCAATTTAATGAATTATGTGACCCTGAGCAAATTACCAAGCAACTCTGTAATGCTGTGATAATAGTTTATGCCTCTGGGTTATTGTGAGGATTGAATAATAAGATAATGTGGGTCTTTACACCTGGCCCCTTGGTAGGCATAAAGTAAGTGTAGCTATTACTAAGCCATATAATTATCCATAAGGATACTCTTTTCTATCAAAGCACTAATACAGATCTGATAAATGCCTCCTAAAAGCTAAATATTGTAAAATATATACAAGATGTATAAATGACATGAAAAGTATCTTTAATGCTTCACGAGATAACAGCCCGTGCATTGGTGGGACTTACCTTCTGGAAGGATGGGTGTTGACAAGGACTTTTATTATGCAGCTTTGAAATGACTCTAAACACATTATTTGCTACATGGCATATGTTTTGCTGTGATAAGAACATGGAGTGTAATCCCCCTTTCCTTCAGAATGTTACAACACACCTTATCAGACCCCATATGTGAATTATTGGCCTCAAATCCAGGTCTCCAAAGCATTTATGATTTCCACAGACCCATTGAGAGCCCAGGCTATGGCAGGGCTACTCTGTGGCAGGATTCCAGCAATCCCGCACATTCTCCCTGGCCAACACCAGCACCGCTTGCTGGCTGCTAGGAACCTTGTGTGTTACCACAGTTGTGTGCTGGGTTGGTCAAACTGTCTCTTCCAAGAACCTCCCAGAGAAAGATATACCTCAAACTTTAATTATGCTTTATCTCCACTGAGGCCTGTTTCTGTCCTAATTGAACAGCTAGACTTTAATAATTGCACACTGTATAAAATTGAAACTCACCATGTGGTTAATGCACCTCCTCTGTGGAGTGTATTCCCTGTGAGTTTTATTCTCATTATTCTCCACTGCTTTAAGCATTGTCAAAAAAAAAAAATCTTTGGTAATAAATTGTCTGATTTGTGAAATCAAACTTTGATCATCTCCTTATATTAACTACACAAAATACTTTTTTAAAAATAAATTAAAATGAATGTTAAAAGATGATAAGGGCTATGGAGAGGAAAGAAGTAGAACTGGCTTGAAATAGGTGTTAAGGGAGTGGGCACACAGGAGTTCCAAAGATAAAAGGGTGGGAAATACAGGCCTCATTAAGAAAATGACATTTGATTTGAGACTTAAAGCAAGAGCCTAGAGGATAGCTGTAGAGTATTCCAGGCAAAGATAAATCCAAAACAGAGGCCCTTAGGCAAGAACTGCTTGGAGCCTGAGATGGGGGAAGGTCAATAGATTCAGAGAAGGGAAAAGGGTGCAGATTCACAGAGGACCACTTGAGATATTTTAAGAACTTCTAACAGTTTCTCTGACTGCTATGTAGTTGTGTTTCCATTTGAAATACTTTTGGTCCTATGTATCATGAGTTCCATCCACACAGAGCAGCCAACCCGTGAATCCAAAATATTAGGGAAAAAAAAATTGTATCTGTGCTGAGTGTGAAGAGAAGCTTTTTTCTTCTCATTCCCTAAATAATATGGTAAACTAATATTTACATATTGTTTGCATTGAATTAGATGTTACTAAAATCCAGAGATGATTCAAAGTGTGCAAGAGATGTACATAGGTTATTATGCAGGTATAATGGACTTGCGCATCCTTGGTTTATCCTGAACCAATTCTCTCTGGATACTAAGGGCCAATTCTATTAGTTCCAAGAGTCAGCAAACTTTTTATAAAAGATCAAATAGTGAATATCTTAAACTTTATAGTCTGCATGATCTGTATTGAAGTTACTTCACTCAGTCACTGTACTATGAAAGCCATAGGGTATGTGTAAATGTATGAATACTTCTGACTTTCAATCAATAAAACTTTATAAGAACAGGCAATGAGTCACATTTTACTCCAAGTCAGTTTGCTAATACTTGTTTTAATTTAACTTATAAATACATTTTTTTTCCTCCTGTGTTTTCTTCTGGAAGTGTTTATGATTTTATTTTTACATTTGGGTCAATGACTCACTTTGGAATTTTTTTTTATTGTTAGCTAAGAATTGAGAGTATATGTGTTTAAATCTATTGATTACCTAAGTGTTTAGCACTATTTGTTAAAATAATAATTATCCTTTCTATTTAACCTTAGAATTTCTATCAAAAATCTATGGATTGGAGGCTGGAGTTGTAGCTCAGTGGAAGAGCACTTGCCTAGCATATGTGAGGCACTAGTTTCAATTCTCAGCATTGCATATAAATAAAATAAAATAAAGGTCTATTCAAAACTAAAAAAATTTAAGAAAAATCAATGGAGGGCTGGGGATGTGGCTCAAGCGGTAACGTGCTCACCTGGCATGTGTGGGACGCTGGGTTTGATCCTCAGCACCACATAAAAATTAAAAAAAAAAAAATAAAGATGTTGTATCCACCAAAAACTAAAATAAATAAATAAATATTTAAAAAATTCTCTCTCTCTCTCTCTTTTTTAAAAAAGAAAGAAAAAGAAAAATCAATGGAATGTGTGAATGTCTCTCTGTGTGTGTATGTGTGTGTGTGTGTGTGTTTGTGTGTGTATTTTAGACTTTCTGTCTGTTCCACTGATTGATCTATCTACTCTTACACAAATAACACACTGTTTTGATTACTATAGCTTGATAACAAGTCTTGATATAAATCAATTGAAGTCCTTTAACTCCATTATGGCTGTTCTATATCCTTTGTATTTTCATCTGTATTTTAGGACCAATTTGTTAATTTTGACAAAGAATTCTTTGCATTGCCTGTATGGATCAATTTGGGAGAAATTTTACTCTTAAACAAATATTTCTGATTGGGATAACAAAAGTACAAACCTTAAAAGAAAAAGAAATTGACAAATTGCATTTCACCAAAATTTAAAAGATACAAAATGTAAAACAAGCCCTGATATAGGAGAGTACATGTAAAACATATACATAATAAAGGACTTCTGTCCAGAATTCATAAAGCACTTTTATAATTCAGTAATAAAATAAGAACAAACCTAATTAAACACTGGGCAAAGGATTTGAATATTCAATTGAATATACAGTTTATGAACTGGACATGATGGTGCATGCCTGTAATCCCAGGGACTTGGGAGGCTGAGGCAGAAGGATTGCAAGTTCAATATCAGTCTCAGCAAATGAATGAGGCCTTCAGCAACTGAAGGAGACCCCTTTTCAGAATAAAATAAAAGGCTGGGGATATGGCTCAGTGGTGAAGCACCCCTGGGTTCAATCTCTGCTACCAAAAAAACAACAACAGGACAATTTACTAGCAAATTCTTCATGACAAATAAATACAAATAAGTAGTTGTTGGGAAAATGCAAATTAAAATCACAGTAAGCTACCATTACACTGCCAATACCATGATCCTTTTTTCAAAGCTGACAATATCCACTTTTGACAGGGGTAGGAAGAAAATATAGCTCTGTCCAATTGCTAAAGGGACTACAACTTGAAAACTGGGCAGTTTCTTAAAATAAAATTGACCATGCCCTCACGTAAGACCCAGCAAACCTACGTGTGGGTACTCAACTGACTGAAATGAGATCATGTTCACACAAAGACTTGCACTGGGATGTTCATAGCAGCTTTATTAAAATTCCAGCCCCTAAACTGGACACAATTAAAAAAGTTTTCAACTGGTGAATGAATAAACCCATGGCAGCAGGTACGCACAATGGAATACGGCTGTGCACACACAAGGGACGAGTTACTAGTTCATCTCACAGTCTTGGTGCATCCCAGGGCATATAATAAGTGAAAGAAGCCATGCACAAAAGGGCCCATTGCTACACAGTTCCATTGAACTAATATAGATGCTAGAAAAGGCAAATCTATAGTGAAAGGAAAGCGGATCAGGGTTTGGAAGATGCTGGTGGTAGTGACATAGTGGCAGGCAGGTCATGTGAGGAGGAGTCTGAGGACAGTTTGAGAGGTGATGGGATTCTTATTCTAATTTATTGTTTGCATCTGTTGAAACTCACCAAATCAATATTGATATGGATGGGGACTTAGACCAGAGTGGTTGTGGAAGGAGGAGGAGGACACCTTTCTTAACCTGGGTTAGAGAATGATCCTCTCACTGGGAAAATCCATATGGCCTTTAGATAGTCCAGGAGTCAAGAGTCCAGACTTAGAGGCAGACTGTGCTCTGGTTTGTAGAGAGTCCTGCAAATCACTTGATCAATGTCAACTCTTCTTTCTCAAAATCAGGTTCAAGAAACACTGACTTACAGGAGCACTCAAAAGAATTCTTCCCCCAAGCCCTAGAGGAGCACGTGGTCTGCCTAAAGCTCTTTATCTCAGAGGAACAGAATTCTGTGTTTGACCAGTTACTGAGCCTTCCCATCTTGAACATGAACCTGAAAGTTCTGATTGTTCTTGCACTTAGATCCATCCTACCTTCAACCACCATCCAGCCTGGCTGACTGGCTCAGCCATGCATAAACTGGTACCAGATAAATCGTGTTCTTTCTCTATTATTAACTGTGATCAACTCTAAATATCATAAACAGACCAGGATATTTCTTAAAAAAAAAAAAAAAGACTAGTTTTGGAACAGTTTTAGACTTACAGAAAAATTGAGAAAGAATACAGAGTTCTTATTTACCTCACATCCAATTTCCCTTATTATAAACATCTTACATTTGTATTAGTACATTTGTTACAAGGAATAAACCAATACAGATAAAATTATTCTGATTTCCTTAGTTTTTACCCTATGTGCTTTTTTTTTTTTTTTTTTTCGTTGTAGAAATCCATCCAGGATACCACATTACATATGGTCCTCCTGTTGTCTGAGGTTATGCTTGGTGTGAGAAATTTCTCAGACTTCCCTTGATGATGATGATGATGATGATGATGATTATGTATTTGTGATGGATTGAACCCTTACCACTTGGCCACATCCCCAGCCCTTTTTATTTATTTATTTATTTATTTTGAACCAGGTCTCATTAAGGTGCTGAGGCTGGTTTCCAACTTGCGATCCTCCTGCCTCAGTCTCCTGAGTTGCTGGGAGTAGAGGCGTGTGCCACCTTGCCAAGATATCCCTTATATTTGATGGCTTTATTTTTCAGAGTATCAGTTGTGTATTTTGTAAAGCACTTCCTTAGTGGAATTTGTTTGCAACTTTTTTCATGATTAGACTAGAAAATTGTGTTTTGGGGTGAAAACCGTTTTGTATGATGAGTGCATACTGACCCCCCCACATTTGATGTTGGCCTCCATCGCTGGCCTCATTGACTGAAGCACTATTTGTCAGATTTTGTCACTAAAGGTTCTTTTCCCTTACCATCTTCTTTGAAAAGAGGTTAGTTTGTGCAATGCCTACTTAAGGATTAGAGAGTTCTGCTTCCTCTCTACCCATAGTAATTGAAAAATTGAACACTTTAGGCATTCGAAATCAGCCAAAAATTCTATTTTCTTACCTAATTTTATTGTAGTGGTTCCTCTTGAAGTTGGATGATGCTATAAATTCCCGATCCCAGCCCACTGCTTCTGATTCAATAGGTCGAAGGCGAAGCCTGGGGAATTTAACAAATGCGCCTAAGTGATTTAGATACAAATAGTCCATCATCTACCTTTAAAAGCTCTACTTTAATCACTTGCTAATGATGATTACTCTGAACTGAAACCTCTTTACTGACTCTGGAGCTATTTTCCCCTTGATTATAGGTTTTTGTCATTAGCTTCCTGTCAGAGTCGGGGTGGGTGGGGGGGAGACTCCTCTCTGCCCTTGTCTGCCTGCTTAACATTCAAACTAGTTGAACCCATTTGGCAACCACACAATTTATTCATTGCCCGTGAGGAAATTCAAATGGAGCACCCAGCTTTGTTTTCCCTTGCTCTACTTGACCAAAATAAGTCCCAAATATGTACAGAAAACTTTGAAAACTATTAAGGAGACACTCTTCTCACAACTCCTAGAAGTAGCCAAATCAAGGCTATTGTCAAAAATGCTTCTAAAAATGGACCTAAAAAAGAAAAGAACAGAAGGTGTATACAAGAAAAATAATAGTTTCTTCAAAGTAGAATAAGGGAAAGTTTGGGAAAGTCACAGAATTGGGTTCTCTCTCTCTCTCTCTCTCTCTCTCTCTCTCTTTCTCTCTCTCTCTCTCTCTCTTTCGGTACCAGGGATTGAATTCAGGGGCACTCAACCACTGAGCCACATCCCCAGCCCTATTTTGTATTTTATTTAGAGACAGTGTCTCACTAAGTTGCTTAGTGTCTCGCTTTTGCTGAGGCTGGCTTTGAACTCAGGATCCTCCTCCTCAACCTCCCAAACCACTGGGATTACAGGCATGCATAACTGTGCCCAGCCAGAATTGGGTTCTTAACTGGCTGGTCTTTCTGACTAGCTCTCTGACCTTGGGAAACAGACATAACTTCTGCAATTTTAATTGCTCATCTGCAAAATATGAATTATAACACCTGCCTTATTTTAATTTGTTTGGGTTTGGGATAAATAGGACAGCATGTGAGAATTTGAGAATTAAAGTCTCACACAGATGTGAAGGTTTCTTTCTAAAACAGATTTAATATCTTTCCAAACATAAGTATGGAATCAAACAACTTAACCTTTAGTTTTTAATGTCACCATGATTGTATGCACGCCTAACTAAGTTCAGAGAACAGGTTGAAGAAAAAATATGCCTCTGATCTTCCAGTCGATAGAGAAATAGATTAGGAGATACCATATACAAAACTGCATAGGGTGGTATTCCTATTATATATTATATTTAGGTGCTTTACAGACTTTTTTTTTTTTTAACAATATGACATTTCTGGAAAGTTAACATTGGCTTTTTCAAAATGGAGACAATTACTACTGCATTTGAGGAGTGGTAAGCTGTTAAGTCTTTGGTCCCAAACTCTGTAGTTTTAAATCCTGGTGCTGTTATTTATGACTGGTGACCATGAGCAAGTTTCTCAACCATTCAGTTTTCTCTGAACAGTGGAAATAAGAACAGTATTTACATCATAGGCTGTTTGTGAGGAATCACCATCAGCATGTGGAACAGTGCCATATACATGTTTCTTTTCTTTTTTTCTTCTTCTTTCATTTAATTACTATCAATTTTAGAGAATGCAGAACAAGTGATCAAGTAACTGGACTTCATCAAGGGAGAGGGCAGGATGTGAAACTTTTAGAGGTTGGTTATCTCTCATTAGAGATGCTTGGGATTAGAACTGTTTCTGATTTCAGACTTTTTGAATTTTGGAATATCTACATACACTTACCGAGATACCTGGGAGATGGGACCCAGATGTTAACAAAAAAAATTATTTGTTTCATGCCAAGGTCTCGGCTTGGCACCAGAATCACGAGCCACCACACACCTTTGAAGGTTCAAACAGCAATTCTTTATTCCAGCTCTCACACTGCCTCCACACAGGTCCAAGGGTAATCGCGTTCTGGTCTCCCACACAATTCACCTACTCCACGAGGCTATCTCCAAATCCCATTTTAATCTCACGAGAACTCAAGGGGAATAAGCAGCAGGAACACCCTAATCCCAGCAATAATCTCCAACCTCTAACTTCCCTAAAACCCATTATCTTAAACTGGCAACGCCTTAAACTCAAGGAGCCGGTTACTTCCTCAAACCTGATCAGCTCTAAACCCGGATCCGCCTTGGTCCTTGAGCAAGGTCACCTTATTAAAGCATGCATGCAATGTCCCATCGAATGTCCTCTAAGCAGCATGGGGTACGCTTGGCAAGGAAATTTCGATGCGTCATTCCTACTTGGTAATGGCCCTCAGCAGTTTCATACCTTGTTTTGCACTGCATACACATAGGCTGAAGATAATTTTATATATAACATTTTTTAGTGCATTAGCATTTTAACTGCAACCTGTCACATGAGGTCTGTGGAATTTTCCACTTGTTATGTTGGCAATCAAAATTTTTGAATTTGAGCATTTAAATTTTGCATTTTCATTTTGCAGAATAAAAATATTTTATTGATTGAAATAGAAAAATTCCTAGTTAGTTAGAAATGAACTGGCTGTTTCTGCTTAAGATTTTTTTTCCTGTTTGCCGAGTTGGGTTTCAGTTTGCTTACATAGGTACCCAATTTGTGAGAGCAAGCTCAGTCTAATGGCCTCCCAATTAATTTTTAACAACACCTGTATAGAACTACAACCAACACCTCCTGACATGATTTCAAATATGCAAATTCAGTGAAAGGAGAATTAGTTTACTAATTAATAATGATGAAGAACAAAAGACACTTTTTATGTGATAGTTTCTTTTGTATGTGCCTACAAAATCATAATACAAATGAGGTAACAAGCCCCCCATTTTTAATAATGAAATACATTTCAAAATATAAAATCTATGTCCAAACCTAAGACTGAATAAAAATTCAGGTATTTGAATCTATTCTGCTGGATGTATCATTTTTATATATGTGTATATGAATCTCAGTTCAGTTTTCTATTAAATAAAGTGATTATTATGAGGTCAATGTATTTTTGAATGCAGGGATTCTGTTGAACTTTTGATTTGATATCCATTAATGGTAAATTAATATTCTGGGTATCAAAGATATTTTCCTCTTATCTTTTGTATCTCATTTATGCACCATACTAGCTGTGTTCTAAAATTCAATTCCATTTAATATTAGGCACTTTCTGTTAATTTCTAGAGCTGCATTATTTCATTTATTTATGTATAATAGTTTGATTTTTGATATATTTAAGAGGCTTAATATTTCAATGACTTGATTTTAAATAGCTTGTGATATAAAGAAATTCTTTGGTTAATTTTATGCTGAAGTAGGCAATATTTTTGAACAGTAAAATAATGTTTGTTATATAAAATGTCTTCTCCAAATAATCTAACTTTTCTTTTTTTTTTTTTACTATGCTTTTTTTTTCCTGAACTTTTATAAATTAGGGGAAATGGGAGGGCCATTTCTAATTTTGTTAGGCATTTGTATGTTCAAGTGTACTTTAGGTCAAATTCATTTGTGCACATCAACATTGAATGAAGGTGAAAAAATTTTATTTTATCATAAAGCAAAACCAAAATATCTTTTACATTGCTTCATATTTACCATGCAAGTTACAGAGTTCACTGCAAGTATGAGTATTACCCAAGGTTTTATTTTGCTTAACAAAGCTTTTCTCTAAAATAGAGCCAAGGGCAAATCCAAGTACTGTTTCAAGATGTAAGGAAAGATAAATACATGGTTATACAATAGGAACTTTTTTTGTTCAGAGGAAAACCACTTTTAATAGAAATGCTGTGTTAAGAAAACAAAAAAATATGGGGCTGGGATGTGGCTCAAGCGGTAGCGCGCTCGCCTAGCATGCGTGCGGCCCGGGTTCGATCCTCAGCAGCACCACATACCAACAAAGATGTTGTGTCCGCCAAGAACTAAGAAAAAATAAATAAATGTTAAAATTCTCAAAAAAAAAAAAAAAAAAAAACCCAAGTTATTTAAAAAAAAAAAAGAAAACAAAAAAATATGCTTGAACCACTTCTATTCCTAACAATGTAGTTTGGAAATTCCAGATTTGTCTTCCTGTATTTATGAAGATTTATGTACAGATGCAGAGAAATGCACCATTGGCTACACATTGAAATAAATATAATATTGATTTTTATTTTTTATTTATTTATTTTTGGTACTAGGGATTGAACCCAGGGGAACTTAACCACTGAGCCACATCCCATGATTTTAATTAGGCATATATGACAGCAGAATGCATTTTGATTCATTGTACACAATTTCAGTACAACTTTTCATTTCTCTAGCTCTACACAATGTAGCATCGCACCATATGTGCGGTCATACATAAACCTAGGGTAATGATGTCCATTTCATTCCACCATCTTTCCTATCCCTATGCCCCCTCCCCACCTCTCCCTTCCCTTTTTACCTATCAAAGTTCCTCCATTTTTCCCATTCCCTGCCCCCTCTATTATGGATCAGCATCCACTCATCAGAGAGAACATTCGACCTTTGTGTTTTGGGGATTGGCTTACTTCACTTAGCATGATATTCTCCAACTCCATTCATTTACCTGCAAATGCCATAATTTTATTCTCTTTTAATGCTGAGTAATATTCCATTGTGTATATGTCCCACAATTTCTTTATCCATTCATTTATTGAAGGGCATCTAGTTTGCTTCCACAGTTTAGTTATCATGTGTTGATATTTTATATAGAGATCGGGTATTGCTGAATTACTTAGGGCCTCGCTGAATTGCTGAGGCTGACTTTGAACTCATGATCCTCTTGCCTCAGCTGCATCCAAAAATATTGATTTTGAAGAAGAGCAAATGATGTAAATGTGCACACTCACCTTAGCTTGTGTAGAGGAGAAAAAGCAGCATCTCCTGCTCATCCATTATAATGTGCAATGGTCAACAGCCCCATGACCAAGACAGATTAACAAAGCCAGTGTGGTGCCACATTCCTATAATCCCAACTAGCCGGGAGGCTGAGGCAGGATTATAAATTTGACTGTCTCAAAATAAAATATGTAGAGCTGGAAATGGAGCGTCTCTGAGTTCAATCCCCAACCCAAAAAAAGGAAAATTAAGAAAGCAAAACACATTTATTTAATGTAACTGTTTGCATAACATAGGGGTCTTTGCTTCCAAAGACTCAAAGACCAGGAGAACTATTTTTATGGACAGTCATGCAGAGATGACTGGAGGACAAAAGAGTGTGACCTAGTGTAAGAAACTGAGGGAAATTCAATAAGGCCTCTTTGTTCAGATTCTTTTGGGTTTAGGCCAGAATCTCTCTGCAATGAGGGTCTCATGACCTGTTGTCACAAGAGGTAGGCCCGGTAATTATCATCATCATTTGTATCATTTTTTTGTGTGTAGAGCTGGGAATCAAACCCAGGACTTTAAGCATGGTGGGCAAGCACTCCCACTGAGCTATACTCCCAACCCAGAGAATATATTTATGACCTGTTTCAGGGGTGAAAGGCAAAAGGTCAGAGAATGATCTTCCTGCTGCTGCAGCTTTCTCAATTTCCTTCAGTTTAAAACCCTCAGTACGCCAAGCTGCCATATGTTGGGTAGCATGTCCTGCACCTGTCACCTAGAACTTCCTACAGTTAAAATCTTACTAAGGTTTCAAAATGAGTTTTTATAATTTCTTTTTCATTACCGACAAGCCCCGAGGATGAACAAAGTCATCTGAAAAAGTAGGAACCAGAAAATTGAAAGTTGTCCTGGGGATTTGGCTCCGTGGTAGGGTGCCTGCCTAGCATGTGTGAGCCCCTTGGGTTCAATCTCCAGACACACACACACACACACACACACACACACACACACACACACATACACACACAAATGCTTTCCAAAGCCAAGACAGTAATTCATGCCAGTGCTGTGTTCCATGCCATGATTCTGGATGCCAAATGGGATGTTGACCTTCAATACCTTTTATTCATCAGCAGTCTTCCAAATCCTGTCCCTCATGCAGTCCCTAAAATAATTCTGCTACTCTCTGATTACCCAATGGCATACCTTGCCAAGGCTTACTCTCTCCTAGAAATATTCTGCTCTTGACTTAGGTTTTCTCTAGTTCATAAACTATTAACCTTAAGTTCATTTTGTGAAAATGTTGTAGTTCTTATCTGACCTGGTATATCAAAACTTTTAAGTCTCTAATTTTAAACCCAAGAAAAAATATCAAACAGGGAAGAGATTTTAGAGAAGCTGGGCTGGGTTGAGGGAGTGTGAAACTGAGGTCTAGAAATGAGTCCCTAAGTCCTTTAAGGCATATCACATGAACCAGATTATTCACGTTCATGTGAATGAGCTAAAACCCTTTTTATTTCCCACTCTAGAAATTCAAGAGAAAAAAAATACAGCAAGGATAACCACTCGATTTATTTGTAAAATGATCTCAATTTTGCTCACTTCAGTGTTTAGTAACAATATACTAATCTCACAGTTGATCAAGAAAAATCCTGCTATTGCCACACTGAATTTGAGAATGGATCATGATGTCATCTGCTCAAAAGTGGCTTTACTACCTAGTCCTACACCATCTTTAGAACTTTTGCCAGTCACCACTGTCCTAATCTGTGTGATGGATGTACTGTTGGACAACACCACTCATCTTTGGGACTCACTTTATGGTGGAAGGTAGACAGTGGCAGTGGTCCCCAGCCTACCAGCTCATGGGTAAATGAGGTGTGTAGTAGAAAAGGAATATATATATATTTTTTCACATCTTAGGTTTATGGCTAAGACGTGTGTAACAAATGACAGGTTAACAAGAGGAAATTGTACACATTTATTTAATGCAAGTTTTATGAGATACAGAAGACTTCAGATATAAAGACTCACACTGGGAAACCTGTGAGTTTTTTAATGCCAAGTCTGATGAAGAAGTGGGTAGTCAGGGAGAAGTACAATTGAACAAAGGAGTATGACCCAATGGTAGTAAACTGGCTGAGGCTGTCTGTTCAGATTCTTCTCTCTGTCCCTGTGTCTTCAGAGATAAGGACATTCCCTTCTGCCAGGCATGGGGAAGTCACCTCTCACATGAGGATCTTGTGTCCTGCTTCAGGGAAATGGGTGCGGGGTAAGGTTAGAGAGACCTTCCCGTTAATGTGGTTTACTCGGATGCAAGAGTCCTAGTTTGGGGTGGCTGTCCTGCTCTCCACTGGGTGTCATTACCAATTTTAATTACAATATGTCAGCATATTTTGCCCAGTCTCCTCAATCTTCCCACTAGGACTGACGCCAGATTCATTTCCAAGAATTCTTGAAAGTTCCCAATAGATAATCAGATGGTCTAAAAAAATTTCTGACACAATTGAATAGCAAAAAATAATTTAGACAGTCTATGAAATATTTATTGATAATTGCTGTATTATATATCAAATTGAACAGTATTTTTGATATATAATCATGACATAATTGAGGGCCAACTTAATTTAATGAGAAAAAGTGTATATGCTTAATTTTTGTAACTATACAAACCCCCACGGAATATTACCTTAGTGTTCAAGAGTCGCCCACAAATGCATCCTCTCCGGGCATTGGCAGGTTTCCTCTCGTCTCTTCTGGCTTCTACCATTTAAGCTGCTGCTTCTCTAAGAGAATACTTTCCCACTCAGGCCTCAGCTCCCCTCCCTGCAAAACCCTGTGATAACTAATCTATTCTTGGCTCCCTTTGGTTCTCAGAGTATAGGAACCACACTGGGTTTCTTATAGAATCCAGAGAATGTCCTCCTCCCCTGGAAGACTCTGATCCAAGCCATTTCTGCTCCTCTCCAGGTGCTCACAACAACCCCCTACAATCATAAAAGGGATGAGGAAAAGTCATGATAATAAATAGTCAACTATCGTGTAGAAAGGAGGGATATCAACTCATTTATGTCCTAAGACATGCACACTTTAAAACCCCTTTTTAAATACTCAAGGCTTGCTGCCTCCTTGCTCCCAATAAATCTGACTATTGATTCCACTACCTACTACTCTCAAGTCTTTAAGAATTATTTAGTTACAGTATACCATGGTTTTATTATCTAGAAATTAAAGATGATAAAGTATGCACCTATTTGAGAAGAAGGCTATGGAAAAAATAAAATCAGATTTTAATCTTCTAATGGATCCATTCCAATTCATCATCCCCCCCTTGTCCTCCCTAGCCTTTGATACAAGGGACTAACCACTGGTACCAGGGATTAATCCTAACCACTTAGTGGTTAAAGAGCACTTAACCACTAAGCCATATCCCCAGCCTCCCCCCCCTTTTTAAAATATTTTATTTAGAGACAGGGTCTCACTGAGTTGCTTAGGGCCTACTTAAGTTGCTGAGGCTGGCTTTGAACTCGCAATCCTCCAGCTTCTCACTCGCTGGAATTACAGGCGTGCACCACTACGCCCGGATCATCCTCTTTTTTTTTTTAAATAAAGTTAAGAGTAGAAATGTATTATAAATTTTCAACATACCATCCTCTGTTTTTCATTTAAAATCAATATTTTAATATTACCCCCCAAATAAAACAGGGAGTCAGTTAAAAATAAATGTAAATATTGGCAAAAACCCTTTGTTCGCTGTGTGAAGTGGGAGACTTGTGGTGAAGAGGAGGTTGGAAAACATGTTAAAACAAAAAAGCCTATAGCCAGTTCAAACCTCTTTTCAAGAGTGTATGAAATGTATGCTCCTATGTCTGATACTAAGAAAATGTCTTGGGTGGTAATAAAAAATGTGGAGTCTCAGACTTTTATCTGGAATATGTTACATATTTGTAATTTTCAATTTTCAGTAAGCTCCCTGCTTGATAATTAGAAGCCTCCAAGTTTAGAACTACTGTTCTAAAAAAATGATCACACAAGTGTGAGAATTTAGTCACTGGAGTATTGTTTATAACACAAATTTTCATACCATCTACCTGCCTAATAAAATCACATTAGTTTTAACACCACCTAGAAAATATACTTTGTGTGTGTGTGTGAGTGTGTGTTTTACTAGAAATTGAACTCAGAGGTGTTCTGCCACTAATCTACATACCCAATCATTTTAAAATATATATATGTGTGTGTGTGTGTGTGTGTGTGTGTGTGTTTATAAAGTAAATATATATACATTTGTTTAAAAAATGTATACAACACACACACACACACACACACACACACACATAAATATTCCCCCCAGCCCCCGCACTACATTGCTAAAGTTACCCTGGGATTTGTAATTCTCCTACCTCAGCTTTCTGAATCTCTGGGATTACAAGTGTATACCACTGCATCTGACTGGAAAATATTCTTATTGAAATGTTTGCCAAAAATGCAATCATGAGGAAACAGACAAATGCAGGGTTTTGTTTTGTTTTGTTTTTTGTTTTGTTTGTATGTTATTTTGGTATTAGAGATTGAATTCAGGAGCACTCAGCTACTGAGCCACATCCCCAGCCCTATTTTGTATTTTATTTAGACACAGGGTATCACTGAGTTGCTTAGTGCCTCGATTTTGCTGAGGCTGGCTTTGAACTCGCCATCCTCCTGTCCCTAGCTGCTGGGATTACAGTTCTATAGATATTCTGTAAGGCAATGGCCTCATTTCTTTAAAAATGGCAGTGTCATGAAATAAAAAGGACTAAAGGTAATGTAAATTTTTATGTCCGTAAAATGCAAATTGTGGAGGGGAGATATAGCTCCTGTTGGTAGAGTGCTTGCATCCCATGCACAAGGCTCTAGGTTCAATCCCCAGCACCACAAAAAAAAAAAAAAAAAAAAAAAAAAAGTGCAAATTGTGTCCCTTGAAATGCCATTGATTATTAGTTTATGGATGTCAACCAATTCCATTCTTTTTTACATTTATTTGAAAATTCATTACAACATTCATTCCTTATTTGGCATATATGTGGTGCTTCTAATGTTCCTTTGAATCGATTGTAACATCTTATAATTTGTGCTTCCTTCATAAATTGTTAATTATCTTGTTTGCATTAGAATCATTATTTATTTATTTTGGTACTAGGGATTGAACTTGGGGGTGCTTAACCACTGAACAAAATTTGTAGCTCTTTTTATTTTATATTTGAGACAGGGTCTCACTAAGTTGTTAAGGCTAGCTCTGAATTTGCAATCCTCCTGTCTCAACCTCCTGAATCTCTGGAATTAAAGGTGTGTGCCACCACACCTGGTGATTGTATTCTCTTTTAAGACTAATCTTTTGAATTTTGTTTCAAAATGAGCATGTACAGTTTTATAAGAATAATAACTTATTATTTTAGTAACATAATTTTTAAGCAGAATAGACTATTGCACAAGAATTTGAAATTCTTGAAATATGCTGTTTTCCTTATTTTTCTTTTGCTAAAAATAAGTTTTCATTCCAAAGTATATAAACAAATACACACACATATAGGGTCGCTATACAAAACAAAGCTAGAAAATAACTAAGATATAAAATATGTAAGATAAAATATATGATATAAAATAAATAAAACCAGGAACTTTAAATTACCTAAATAGGACTTCAGTAACAAAGCCCAAAGCTAGAGTCCTTAAGCAGAAAACATTGAAAAGAAGATTATACAAAGGTGCAAACACCTCTGAAGGCAAAAACTGCTTAAATTATGTTGGAGTCCTTACTACCTAGAACAGTGATCTATGTTCTAAGGAGTGTCAGTTTTCTAATGCTGCATAATAAATTGCACAAAATTATTGACTTTGAACATAGTAATGATCATCACTTATTATCCCGGTTTCTGTTGGTCAGGAACTTAGCACAGTGGAGGTGGCTGGTCTTTGTAGCACATCGGGGTGGGGTCTCAGTGAAAGAGGACTGGCATGATGAGATCCTCAGAATGTTAGAATGAGGATCTGCTTCCAAGTCGAATCACTCATGTGGCTCCTATACTGATGCTGAGAGGTTCCTGGCCGTGTAGGAATCTCTCTTGTAGGACTGATAGACTATGCTCAGGACAGGTGGCTGACCTTCCTCAGAGCCATCCAAGAAAGAGAACCATCTTTTCTATGTCCTACCCTTCCTTCCACTACTTTCTGCTCATTAGACTTGCTAATTCCCGATACATTTAACAGAGAATCGAGCTCCCTTTTTGAGGACCTGTTTTTAAAATCATTACAGGAAAACTGAGCAAATAGTTAAGTCAACCAGTGAACAGAAAAGATGCTAGGTTTCAGTTCTACAAAAGCCATTAACTGTGCCATTTATTTAACTATCTACTGCTTGTCAATATATTGATGTTTTAAATCTTTTAAACTAACTGCCACTAAAATTAATTTGAAAGTTTACTTATTTATTTTTTATGGTGCCGGGGCTACAACACAGGGCCCCTTGCATGCTAGGCAACACCACTGAGCCACACTCTGGGCTCCTGAAGGTTGAATGAAAGGTTTAGAGTCAAACAATGAAAGTGGAATTTTACTTTTATTTATTTATTGCAGTGTTGAGATTTGAACATACATGGGGCCACATACATGCTATGTGAGCATTCTATCACCCTCTGCACCAAAAGTAGAATTTTAAAAGGATTAATTTAGACTGGGGAGAGAGTAGAGGTGAAATAGCCTGTTTCAAGGTTCTTATAATAGTTCAGAGATTCTTAAGTAAAAATTAACATGACTAGGAATGGTGATGGGTGCCTGTAATCTCAGCAACTCCTGAGGCTCAGGCAGGAGGATCACAAGTTAGAGATTTTATTAAGACCCTGTCTCAAAATAAAAATTAGAATGGGTCAGGAATGTGGGTCAGTGGTAGAGCGCGACTGGGTTCAATCCCCAGTACACACACACACACACACACACACACACACACACACACATAAAAAAAATAAAAAAATAAAAAAAGGAAGGAAGGAAGGAAGGAAGGAAGGAAGGAAGGAAGGAAGGAAGGGAAAGAGGGAGGGAGAAAGACAACTATTAAAATCTTCAAGAAAGAAAGAAAAGTTATTATTAAAAACTACATTTTTTACAATTTGAATTGTATTTCTTTCTTTCTTTTTTTAAATTTCATATTAGGGATTGAACCACCAGGGGCACTCTATCACTCAGCAACATCACCAGTCCTTCTTATTTTTAATTTTGAGATAGGGTCTTGCTAAATTGCTGAGACTGGGCTCCTGTTTGTGATCCTCCTGCCTCAGCATCCCAAGTAGCTGGGATTACAGGCATGTGCCACCACACAAAGCATTAAAATTTGACTTTAAATCTGAATTTTGAACTGTTGGTATAGTTTCCATTCTTTATGTTTGCTGAAAATTTCAGTACGAATCATCATTTTTAACTGGATCAAGGGTTGATTTCTAAAGAAAAATCTGATTTATTAACTGTGACTGTCTAGAAAAGGTAATTTTCATTTAAATATTTTAGAAAAAAAAGTTAATATCTAGAAATAAAGCTCCAGTAAAAATATTTACTAAATAGTAGGCGAGAGACTGAGTAATCAAATTCCTTTGTGAAAATAATTTAAAACAAAAACTTGGCAGGAAATCTATAACTAGAGAAAGTATTAAAACAGTCCCAAAATACCTGCCTATTTCTGCTAGTGAATGAAAATGTGTGGGGTATGTTAGTAAAGAGACAAAATGATTTTTTAAAAATTTTAAATGAATACCAAGTCTAATAATCTGAGCTGTCAGGAGGATACTCTGAAGAAAAGGGGCAAAACTCTCTAAGAAGATGTGATGGAACTGTTGAAAGATTGTGAGGTTCACTTGATCCAGCTCCCTCCTTTGATCTCCTCCAATAAAAATAGAAAAAATTACTTTTACTTGAAAATTATTCTCATAAGTGAATCTGAAGTACTTCCCTTTTCAAGCCCTACTGGAAATAAGCAAATAAAAATAATGGTAAAAACAAACACTTTAAGGAGGCTAATAAGTGCAGAAAGCCATATTCTTCAGTGATAAATGATAATACATAAACCTGGAAGTAGATAGAGGAGGCATTGATGATGATAATGAAGTCAGTGTTGTAAAGAACAGGGGTTTCTGAATAATTCCTTTAAGAAAATGTTATGAGTATACTACAAGTTTGGTTATTTTGAGTCTCCGTTTACCCTTTTTTATTTTTTCTTTAACTATTGGTACCAGGGATTGAACCCAGTGCTCCACTCCAGTGCTTTATTTTGAGATAGGGTCTCCCTGAATTGAGCCAGCTGAGGCTGGCCTAGGAACTTGGGATCCTCCTGCATCAGCCTCCTTAGTTGCTGGGTTTATAGGTGTATGCTGCTGCACCAGGCTCATTCCTTTAATAGTCCAATAGTTTTCTTCTTTCTTTCTTTCCTTTTTCTTTTTCTTTTCTTTCTTTCTTTCTTTTTTGTTTTTTTAAGTACTCGACCACTGAGGATCATCCTCAGCCTTTTCTAATCTTTACTCTGAGACTGGGTCTTGCAGAATTGCCAAGACTGGCTTCCAACTTGCAATTCTTCTGCCTCAGCCTTCGGAGTCAGTGGGATTACAGGCAAGGGTCACTTTGTCTGGCAATTATTTCTATTTTATTCAAATGATTATCTGTAGAGAAACTGAATTGAGTAGTTATTGCTGAAATGAGTCCTGTTTTTTAAGTTTGCCTTAAAGCTAGGCCTTAGCCATTATTTTCTTATGTTAAAAATTAGCTTATAAAACTATCTAGTAATTCATTAATTTATTTCAAAATCAGAATAATTATCCTTCCCATTCTTTTTGTTTATGCAAATACAACATGTTATGTATTCTCCATTCTATACTTTGCATTTTCACCTAATAAGTGTCCTGGAGTTCTTCACTATTAGACCCGTGGGAACATCCTTATCTTTATGCAGCTGCTGCCTACATTTTTTTGTGGACATATCATAATTGCTCACCAGATCCCTACCAATGAACATTGGCACTTAGACATTATTTCTTACTGTAATAAAAAAAAATCTTTACTTCTGACTTCTCAAATTATATTTTTCAGAGATCACAAAAAAACTAAATTCAAGCATGCTTAAGACCTCCTTAGAAGGAAAATTTTCTTAGTTCAATATACTGAATATTTTTTGTTCAGTAAAACTGTCTTTTCTATTCAAAATGTATCATTTATTCAAAATAAATCTATCAATTCAATCCAGTGTGATACAAACTTAACTTTCTCATAATAGGTTCAAGACAGAATCAAACAAATAATACTTCACTACAAGCACAAATTTAAAAGGATTTTCAAAAATAGTTTTTGTAAGGCTAATTAGAATTGCCAATTAAAATCATTTTTTAATTGAAGTGTTTTTTCTTTTTCTAAATCATTCTTTTCCTTTGACTATTCTTTATAGCAGAAAACATAATCAAATATTTGTCAATTAAGTTTGATTATCTGATTAGAATAAACTTGTATGTATTTCTCTGGGTTCCACCAAGTTAAAAGGGTTTAATAAAAAAAATCATCTTTCTTTATAATTTCAAATTAAATTATTAAAATATAAATTACATGCAACTCAAGTTTTAAAGCCCAGTTATAGGGTTGAAAGATTGAGAGTTTATTATACTCAATGAGCATCAACATAATATAACCAAAATATTATTACAAAAATACTATTTTTCAAACTCCTATATAGGACAAAAGCTCCTATACATTTAAATATATTTGGAAGCAGACCTGAATATGAATACATACATATAACATGCAATTTGTAAGCTGTAAATATTAATATTTAATTTCTCAATGTGAGCACTCAAATATGTGAATATATACATAAAACATTTTCAGTTGCCCTTATATTAAAGATTACAGTGATTTTTTTTTTTTTTTTTTTTTGTAGAAATGTGTTTATGTATACGGATGTTCTTATATTGGGATGGTACATGAGAAGATGGTATTAAAAACATCCCTCCCCCACTGGCTTAAGTAAAACATAAGCCTCCATTTCCCTTTTCTGCAATTCAGCATACGCAGTCCAGATTACTGTGGTAGGTCTACTTCATGGGGTTTTCAGGATTGCACTCTTTCATTCTCAGCATCTTCTTGATTAAGGCTGGTTTATTAGTCAGGGTTTCCATGATGTGCTGTTGGCAAACTGCAGAGCCAGGGAAGTCTGTGGCATTGTTGAGTCCAAGTTCAAAGGCCTGAGAAGCAGGGGCACCTATATCAAAGTGCAGAAGATGGATGCCAGAGTGTTAGGGTGGAAATATGAGGTGTCCCCTAAAAGTCCACATATGAAGTGATGCAATAATTTTCAGAGTGAAATGATTAGATGATAAAAGGTGTCGCCTAATCAGTGGATTAAATCCACTGATAGGAATTGGATAGTAATGGTAGGTAGGTGTGGCTGGAGGAAGTGGGTTGTGGGGGGCATGCGTTTGGGGTTTTATTTTGTCCCTGGGGAACAGAGCTCTCTCTCTGCTTCCTGGTTGCCACGTCCTGCGCAGCTTTCTTCCGCCGTGCCCTTCTACCATGATGCTCTGCCTCACTTCAGGCCCAGAGATATGAAGTTGGCCAACCATGGACCAAACCTCTGAAACCTTGAGCCAAAATAAACTCTTCCTTCTTTGAAGTTGTTCTGATCAGGTCTTTTGGTCACAGCAATGCAAAAGCTGACTACTACACCCTGCTTGAGCCAAGAGCAAATTTGACCTTCTCACTGCCTTTTTGTTCTAGCCTGTTCCTCAACAGATTGAATGACGTCCACCCATATTTGAAGGCAGAGCTTCTTTAGGCAGACTACTGATTCTAATGCTAGTCTCTTCTGGAGATACCGTCTCAGACACACCCAGAAATAATGTTTCACCAGCCATCCGGGCATTCCTCAACCCAGTCAAGTGGTCACGTAACATTAACTATCACATCCAGGTTGCCACCTGCTTTAGTAAGTGGGGAAGTAAAATGAGTGAAAACTTCGTCCCACAGGTGTCAGTAGTTACCTTCTCTCCTATCACCTCGAGAAGTACTTATAGCCTGGCCATATCTAACAGCAAGGCTGAGCTTTAACACAGAAGAAAAAGAAAATGAATTTTAATCATCTCCCTGAGGACTTTTTTATCTTGTGTGTTATCACTTTATAAACATGTATACATGAACAATATGTAACAAAAGAATTGGCACAAGTCCCTGGTTTCCTGCGACAGCTAAATGCCAGAGATGCCAAAGAAGTAACAATGATAGAATGGCCTTTCTTTTTTCCCCTAAATTTGGGGGAGGGGGTACCAGGGATTGAACTCAGGGCTTTGGGCCACTGAGCCATATCCCCAGTCCTCTTTTGTATTTGGACACAAGGTCTCAATGAGTTGTTTAGTGTCTCACTTTTGCTGAAGCTGGCTTTGAACTTGCGATTCTCCTGTCTCAGCCTCCCAAGCAGCTGGGATTACAGGCATGTGCCACCAGGCCAAGCTCACATCAATTTAATCTTGCATACAAGAGCTTCTCAACCTCCACAATCCCATGAGCCAATTTCTCATAACAAGTTCCTTTAACACAATGAAAAGTGAAGATCTCTCTCTTCCTATCGCCCAGCTTCATGGATGGTCAAAGTCTGCTCTTTTATTTTTTATTTCATCACTTATACCAAACCCCTCCCCCCCTTTAGTTTTTGGAGTATTTTTAAGAAGATTTTCGACATGTGTCATCTGTAAATATTTTTAATATGTATCTGTAGCAGACACAGAAGATTTAAAAAACAATCACAATACCATCATTCCATCTGAAAAGAGTATAGTAATTTACTCTAAGTGATCTTTTCTATAAACATTTTTATCATTAAAAAAATTTATATCATTTTCATGAGTTCTTGTCAAGACAGCAAATTATTACTATTTTTTCTGTAGATACATACCTAGGAAACAGGCAAGCTGACTAAGAGAGGATTTGAAAGATACTACACCATGGAGCCTTCTTTCCTACTCCAACCCCCAATGCTGTGACCTCTCAGCATTCTCAGTCCCAATGATAACAATTCTGAATTAACTTTTGTATATAATTTATATTAGATTTGTTCCTTGACTACTGCAGACTCCTTGAAGATAATGACTATTTATAAAGCTTTGCGTTATACAGAGTCAAGCTCTCAATAATTGTCATCTTTAAAAATTGTTCAAAATATCTCATTTCCTTTGTTCCTAATTGTTTACAGTAGTATTTTAAGACACATACAAGAAAGAAGGACGAAATCAAATATCCATTTTTAACCGAGAGATTTATGTTTATTTTTATCAGCAGAGAAAAAGCATAAAGCCTTTCTTTCTTTTGAAGGGAAAGTTTAATATTTGCTTTTTAGCCAGAGTGAAAATGGACATAGAAAAATGACAACATCAAAACACCCACATCAAAATGTCAAGTACCCACTGCAGGATACTAGAATAGGGAATTACTGAGAGATTGTTGGTTGCGTTTCTCTCACTCTTGTTCAAGTAAACAGCAAGGGCAAAAAAAAAGAGAATCTGGAAAGATCTTTATTTTAAAAGAAAAATATCCCAAATAAATATGACAGGTGTCTTTAGTAAGCCCCTTCCATTCAGAAATCATAGGAGAATGATTGATTTGCATTTTTAATACAAAGTCCAAAGGAAATTTTTTAATAATAGATTATATCAGAGGCCATGTAGTTAAGGGTGATTACGGCAAGACTCTAGAGGGGAGAAAAAGGTTTACAAATGTTTTTTAATAACTACAGGTAGCAAGCAATTGTTTTAGCCAAAGTTAATAAATAAAAACATGACTCCGGATACAGCAATGGACCAGGGAAATTAGGATATGATGTATTAATGTTGTTAAACCATCTCCCCTATTTGAATGTTAATGTACACCCCTACCAGATTCATGTGCTGGAACCTATTTAAGAAGTATTAAGAGATAGGGCCTGTGGCAAAGTGGTTGTCATGAGGACTCTGCCCCCGTGAATGGGATTAATGTCCTTACGAATGAGGCTGAAGAGAGCTTCCTTGCTCTTTGCTATGTGAAGATGCAGTAAAAGGAGTTATTCTTGCATCAGAGAGAAAGCTCTCACAGATACCAAGTCTTGTTTGATAAAACAACATCCTTTTAGGAGATTTTTTTTAAGTACAAGGTATAGCTCTATTGATTCTCTTAGCTCTAGCTTTATTCCCTTTTCCTTTAATTATTTTTTTCTCTCTTTCTTTTCTTTTGTTTTCTTCCTTTGGTACCAGTCATTGAACCAAGACCCGCTTAGCCATCGAGTCCCATCCCTAGCTCTTTCTATTTCTTTATTTTGGCACAGGGTCTCACTAAGTTGCTTAGGGCCTTGCTAAACTGCTGAGGCTGGCTTTGAACTTGTGATCCTCCTTCCTCAGCCTCCCAAGCCTCTGGAATTATAGGCGTGTGCCACTGTGCCTGGTGCCTTTTTCCTTTGTTTTTAAACCTTAACTTCACTTAACGTTGATGTAAGTGGAGGTATTGGTAAAATTAGCTTCAGTCAGGAAATATCTCAAAAACAATAATCAAAAACAATACTCCTCTTTGGCCAATGTCTGGATAGGCATATTTTCTGGTCTGGATCTAGAAATGTTCCATGAAAAGCTCATGTTTTGAAAGCATGATCCCCCATGCAACAAGGTTCCAGGGTGAACTTTCAGGCACTGATTAGGTCTGAAACCTTATTAGTGGGTCAATCCTTTTTCTTTTTCTTTTCTTCTTCTTCTTTTTTTTTTTTTTGGTACCAGAGATTGAACTCAGGGGCACTCAACCACTGAACCACATCCCCAACCCTACTTTGCTTAGACACAGGGTCTCACGGAGTTGCTTAACACCTCACTTTTGCTGAGGCTGGCTTTGAACTCAGGATCCTCCTGCCTCAGCTTCCAGAGCCACTGGGATTACAGGCATTCACCACCGCACCCAGTGGATCAGTCCTTTTGATGGAACAATAGCTTGAATGGATTCCTGAGTAGTAACTGTAGGTAAGTGAGGCATGACTGAAGAAGTAGGTCAGTGGGGAATGTGGCCTGACACTGTGTCTATCCCTGGCGCTCGCTGGCTTCCTCTCTCTCTCTCTCTCTCTCTCTCTCTCTCTCTCTCTCTCTCTCTCTCTCTCTCTCTCTCTCTCTCTTTCTCCCCTTTCCAGCAGCCCCAAGCTGAGCAGCTTTCCTCCACCATGCACTTCCACCATGATGTTTTGCCACCTTAACCAAAGTAATGGGCTCATCCAATTGTGAACTGAGACCTCTGAAATCCTAAGCCTCAAATAAACTTTTCTCTCTCTAAAGTTGCTCTTGTCAGGGATTTCAGTCACAGCAACAACAAAAAAAAGCTAACACAATATACTTTGTCAGACATGAAACTCATATTTAGAATGTACTACTGAAAAGAAAAATTGCTCATGAAATCAAGGAGGAGAGACTTTTTTAAATGAGAGGGTAGATACTTTCAGTCTACTTTGTTTAATTCTTTTTCCACCCCTTTTGGGACTCCAAATTTCTCCCATGACTTCATTTATTTTGAATTGGTATATTTCCTTCATGCTTCTCCACCCCTCTAATTTTATGTCCAGGAATATCAGTGACACTAAGTCAAGTGTGTACTTAATTAAAGGCATATCTACATTCAGTGCAAGACAAGGTGGAAGACATTTGGAATCTAATTCTATTTGCCAAGTATTTGCTGAGTGATCATGAACAAGTAATCTAATTTCTATGATTCTGAATTTTTTTTTCATCTATGAAATTAAGGAATTTGATTAAACTAACTATAAAGCCTTTTCCTTTTCTTAAAATTCTACCAATCCTTAGAAACTCATATCGTTTGGGGGAATCAGATTTCTTCAAGATTTCCTTATATTGTTCATGAGAGATTAGAAGTTCCCTTATTACCGTCTTCATAAGAATTTGATTAACTATGGAGCTCTATCTCTGACACGGTTAGCAACTGCTCAAAACTTACTCGTTAGTACATTTACTGCAAGATGTCAGAAAGTTTTTGGTAGAAATCACAGACCTATTTGGAAAATCTTCCAGTTCATAACATTTTTTATTCATCTAAACACTGATGAATCTTGCCAAATTCTGATTATAAAATAGAAGAAGACTGAGTGTATGGTAAACTGCTATTCAAAGACCATCATTTTAGTGATATTTTTGGATAGGTTCTGTCCTAAGAACATAAAAAAATATATTCTTAAAGTTTTACTTAATTGTGAAAGGACCATGCTAATTAATACCATCAAATTGCCTTTTTATTATGCTAATATTTAATTTTCATGATGGAAAGTTTCTAGACTATAGCAGTTATTATGATTATTAGTTTTTTTTAAAAAAAATTCTGGCTGTATTATTTGGCAGGAGTCAGATGTTGTGGCCGTGTCAGTTTTGAAAATCTGCCAGGCACAAACAGGCATTCCACTTGCTGGCTTGGTTTACCTGGCCACTGATTGTACAGCTTACCAGGCTCAATCTTGTCATTTTTGGCTGAAAGAGGTGGATTTTCACCCACATACATGGCTTTAGCAATATTTGCTACTTCCAAACATGGCCAACTGCTAATTAATTTTTTAAGAGTAGGTAATACATGCATTCACACAGTATAAAATTTGAAAGACACATAATAATTTAAAATGAAGAATAAATCTTCTTTTCATACAATTTCCCCAGATATCCAGTTCCCCACCAATTCATAAACCTTTGGTAAACGGAGACCACTTCATAATTCTTTATTGTTTTCCATCATCTTTAAGTTATCATTACTGGAAACTGCATCTCCATTTTCATCCCTGATCTGTTTTCCCAAATAGGTCACATTGTCCTAAATTTCTGTGACTTCTCTTGATTTAAGATGGGCTCATATTTCTTTTTATGACTAAAGGTCAAGGTGCTGTTTATCTTTTATTATTTCCTGTCACTTCTTCATGAAATGAACTATAGCAGAACTGAAGGTGAATATATTCTTTTTCCTTTGTTTGGAAGCTGAGTTCGTTTTCAATATTAAATTACAATCCTGAGCATAATGATAGTTTGGTCTACAACTGACCTCATATAGAATTATGATCTTGTAAAATTTTGTTGCTGACTGACATTGTAGCAGTCTTCATTTAATGTTCACAAGTGGAAATTGCCTAAGGACACATTTCTCAGACTGTAACCTTTTGTTAAGTTAGACATGTAAACTTCTAATTTTAAATAGTTTTAGATTTACAGAAACATTGTTGAGATGGTACATTCATGCCACACTCAGTTTCCACTATTGTTAACATCTTATGTTATGATGGAATATTTGTTGGAACATATGATGGAACTTAGCTGAAGGCTAAGATCGACATCTTACTATTAACCAAACTTCGCACTTTAGTCTATTTCACCAGTTTTCCCCTTTTTTTACTTTTTCTGTCTTGGTTCCTGAGACGATACCACATTATGTTAAGTTGTCATGTCTCCTGTTTTGTTTTTGTTTATGATAAATTGTCACAAGATTTTCCTTGTTTTGATGACCTCAATAGTTTTTAGGAGTACGAGCCAGGGGTTTTGTAGAAATTATTTCAAATTTTATTTGATATTTTTCTCATGAATAGGTTAGGATTCGGGGTTTGAGGGAGAGATACCACACACTTGCAATACCATTCTTATATTCCATCAAAAGAAAATGCTATCAACACAATTCAAACGATGACATTAACCTTGATGCTCACTTGCCTGATGAGGTGTTTGCCAATTCTTCCATCATAAAATTACCCCCACACACACACCTTTCCATTCTCTACTCCTTGAGAAAAAGCTGTTAAGTAGAACCCATACTAAAGGAAGAGAGCAATTAAGCACTATCTCTTGAGGGAAGGGATTATTTACATAATACATTTGAAATTCTCTATGGGAAATTATTTCTTCTCTACCATCATATATACTCTATTTTGTCTATAAATAAAAAGGCCTCCTTTTATGTCTATGTGAAAAAAATATAATACCATATAAACATTTGTAGGGTCAGGAGTGGTTAACTAGGGATTGAAACCAGAGGTGTTTTAATACTGAATCACCTCTTCGGCCCTTTTTATTTTTTATTTTATTTTGAGACAGAGTTTTGCTAAATTACATAGGGCCTTACTAAGTTGCTGAGGCTGGGCTTGAACTTGTGATCCTCTTGACTCAGCCTCCTAAGTCTCTAGAATTACAGGTGTGTGCCACTACACCTGTCTCCATGTAAACACTTTTATCTGAGAATAAAAATGAAGAATGTAAATGAGAACATTTATTTGACTAATATGGATTGGATGTCTTTTGTTTTGTTTTGTTTTGTTTTGTTTTGTTTTGTTTTGGCCAGGGAATTGAACCCAGAGCCTTGTGCATTATAGGTATGTGTTTTACTACTGAGCTACATCACTAGCCCTGCATCGAATATTTTTTTATATGAGCTCTTGTGTTAGTCACTTGATAAACACAATCTGACAAATAAAATGCTCCCAGTGATGTTTATAGTTTAATACATATCGTAATACAGTATGATTGGTGATGAACTGAATGTGTGTTTAAATGAAGAACCTATGGGACCTCTACCTAGGAGAAGCTTAGGATCAGCAAACTTCCCAGCAGGAAGGCAATATCACACAATTCAAATTATGTTTGTATAGATCTTTACCTGATAGTTCACAAAGGTCATCTGTTTACATGGATTTACATTTCGGAGATGGTAGTGGATGAGAAGAGTATAAATAAGTCCCTCCTAATATTATAACTTTGTGGTTTGGTGACATGATTTAAAATAAAAAAAAAAAAAAAGAGAGAGAGTCTTTGGAGATCGGCACAGATTTTTTAACATTAAGGTCACCACTGGGTGCTGTCTGGTTTTAGATGAATAACTTTGATTCCTTGGACTTTGCTTTTTTTATTTTCTAAGGATTAGGGGGAGTACTCAGTAAAGGCTTCTTGGGTTTCCCATTCCTCATGCATGCTTCTTTTCAGTGTATTTTTGTATCCTTTGCCATCAAAGGTCATGTGACCTGCCTTTTGCTAACAGGATGAAGAGATCTTAAAACAAGCAAAACCAGAAATCAAAACAAAACTTGTGTTAAGGTTTTTATCCTTATTGATGTGGAACCCTGCTGTCAAGTGAACCAATTTGGGTTGTCTTGCTTGAGGATGAGATGGGAAGAAAACTGAGCCACCCTGGCAAATTCTCAGCCCCTACTTTGCAGTTGAATGAGTACATCTGGCTTAACCAGCCCCAGCCAGTCCCACAGAACTGGCAGCAGGCAATAACTGATGAGCTCACCTCACCCAAAACAAGAGAATAATTGTCCTGATCAGCTCAGCACCAACGGATCATCTAAAGAATCCTGAGCTCAGTAAGTAATTGCTGTGTTAGGATCTGAAATTTTCAAATGGTTTATTATGCATCAATAGATAGCCAATTTAGTCATATAAACATCTAGAATAATGGTGTGAGTTTTCCGAGTTTCAGAGGTGATGCTTTGTTTTTTTCTTTGAGAGCTTAGATTGCTGTATTCATCATCATTCTGTTTAAAATGAGAAGGCAATGGAGGAAGGATAGCATCTTCAACAAATGGTGCTGGGAAAACTGGAAATCCATATGCAACAAAATGAAACTGAATCCCTTTCTCTCGCCATGCACAAAATGGATCAAGGAGCTTGATATCAAATCAGAGACATAGCGTCTGATACAAGAAAAAGTTGGCTATGATCTACATACTGTGGGGTTGGGCTCCAAATTCCTCAATAGGACACCCATAGCACAAGAGTTAATAAGTAGAATCAACAAATGGGACTTACTCAAACTAAAAAGTTTTTTCTCAGCAAAAGAAACAATAAGAGAAGTAAATAGGGAGCCTACATCCTGGGAACAAATCTTTACTCCTCACACTTCAGATAGAGCCCTAATATCCAGAGTATACAAAGAACTCAAAAAATTAGACAATAAGATAACAAATAACCCAATCAACAAATGGGCCAAGGACCTGAACAAACACTTCTCAGAGGAGGACATACAATCAATCAACAAATACATAAAAAAATGCTCACCATCTCTAGCAGTCAGAGAAATGCAAATTAAAACCACCCTAAGATACCATCTCACTCCAGTAAGATTGGCAGCCATTAGGAAGTCAAACAACAACAAGTGCTGGTGAGGATGTGGGGAAAAGGGTACACTTGTACATTGCTGGTGGGACTGCAAATTGATGCGGCCAATTTGGAAAGCAGTATGGAGATTCCTGGGAAAGCTGGGAATGGAACCACCATTTGACCCAGCTATTCCCCTTCTCAGTCTATTCCCTAAAGACCTAAAAAGAGCATACTACAGGGACACTGCTACATCGATGTTTATAGCAGCACAATTCACAATAGCAAGACTGTGGAACCAACCCAGATGCCCTTCAATAGATGAATGGATAAAAAAAATGTGGCATTTATACACAATGGAGTATTACTCTGCATTAAAAAATGACAAAAATCATAGAATTTGGAGGGAAATGGATGGCATTAGAGCAGATTATGCTAAGTAAAGCTAGTCAATCCCTAAAAAACAAATGCCAAATGTCTTCTTTGATATAAGGAGAGTAACTAAAAACAGAGTAGGGACGAAGAGCAGGAGAAGAAGATTAACATGAAACAGGGATGAGAGGTGGGAGGGAAAGGGAGAGAGAAGGGAAATTGCATGGAAATGGAAGGAGACCCTCAGGGTTATACAAAATTACATACAAGAGGAAGTGAGGGGAAAGGGAAAAATAATACAAGGGGGAGAAATGAATTACAGTAGAGGGGGTAGAGAGAGAAGAGGGGAGAGGAGAGGAGGGGGAATAGTAGAGGATAGAAAAGGCAGCAGAATACAACAGACACTAGTTTGGCAATATGTAAATCAATGTGATTCTGCAATCTGTATACGGGGTAAAAATGGGAGTTCATAACCCACTTGAATCAAAGTGTGAAGTATGATATATCAAGAACTATGTAATGTTTTGAACAACCAACAATAAAAATTAAAAAAAAAAAATGAGAAGGGTGCTCCCAGTAGCCAATAGCCTGCCCTCAAAGTTTCCCTCTTGGCCATCTGTTCTACTACACAATGCTGACTATTGATTTTTCAAAGTCTGATGACTACTCGTGTTACCTACTTTCTTATCATCAAACAACTGTGTATGTGCATATTCTGGGTAGGGATTACTTTCATATATATATATTTTTACTTTCATATTTTTAAAACCTGTTTTCTGTGATGAAATTGGCCTGGCTGTTTTTCTCGAAAGATGAGATATGGTTTTTCTGACCCTCATCTGGAGGACAAACAATTCTGACCTTGAAAGTATCATGGGCAGTCACAGTGACTAGAAGAAAAATTTCTGTGGTATTTCTCTGCAACAATAAGGGTGACTAATATCAAGGTCTTTCCAATAAAAGGAAAGAGTACAACGGGTGATTTCTAACCCCCAGAATCACATGTATCTAGGACCCAAAAGATAAATAACATTGTTCAGTGTATCTGTAAACATCACTGGGTCTTTATTGGGGTTATACCACCTACAAAGAGCCATATTTTGAAACTTCTGGAATTAAATTGAAGGTTTAGGATCCAGACCTCATATAAAATTGGCAGTTGTGGCATAGTGTATGATCAATCCATGAACAGAACAGGTGAGAGCCCACATATCAATGAGGTTTCTAAGGCTGTCAATGCTTAGAATATTGTTAGAGCTGTTTATGGGGATCTCCATGAGAATGACAGCTTCTCATTCCATGTAGACCTCAGGGTGGGATGTACCCCAAGATGCCATGAGGAGTTCAGCCCTATGAAGATCAATGGCAGAGCAAGAAGAGGCCATTCCATTTTTCATTTTTCCTGTAGAAGGAGGACATTCTTATTTCTACTCTGGTAATCTTGGGAGAAAATTTCCAGTGACTTTAGTCTTGCTGGAAACAACACTATCCAATGGTACACAGTTAAACTGTGTCCCCATTTTATGTCAACTAAACAAACCTTAAAGGAGACATTTACATCTATAAAGAGGGTGGCTTATGTATATTCCCTCTTCCACCTCTGTCCCCACTGTCAAAGATACATAAACACTCAATGACTAATTACGAGAAGACATTTTTAAATTTTTAGACAATAAGTGAGACCAAATAAGTCAACAGGGTTATAAAATTTAAATATCACTTTGCTTCAGAAATCTAGATTCTCCATTATTCCATCCTGTTGTGTGTCTGGTTTTTTTTGCCTGAGTTTATTACCTAAAAGCAGAGTTTTTCTTTGAATGAAAAGAGAGAGGGATCTCCCCTCCACTCCAACAACAGTTAGCTTAAACTGGTTAAAATTCATTATGTGCCTTTTGGAAATTGAGAAAAGTGATGAATGAGGGACCAAACCAGTTCTGAAAACTAATAAACTAGAGAGGGAAGAAATACAACAGGTATAGACTAAGAATAGATATGAAGCTTATTCTACCCTCCCTGTAACTATATCAATAAGTTATATTACTCAATACTAATATTATGTTTTAATGTATCTGAGCTTATGTGAATCTATTTTAATTTAAATATAAATTCAAAATACTTCTTAGATTACAATTTTTGCAAAGAGTCTTAATATTTAAAAATGAAACCTAAGAAACAATGTTTGGGATATTAGCTGTATAAAGAATTTCATGCTTACCAATCAGAAAAAGCACATTAATCTAAAAAAATTTTATTTTCATTGTAGATGGACACAATACCTTTATTTAATTTATTTATTTTTATGTGGTGCTGAGGATCGAACCCTCTGCTTTACACATGCTAGGCAAGCACTCTGCCACTGAGCTACAACCCCAGCCCCAAACATATTAATTTTTAAAACACACATGGAATATTAAAATAAAATATGGAGGGTTGGTGTTCCAGTATTCCCAGCTATCAGGTGGCTTAGGCAGGAGGATCTCTTGGGTCTAGGAATTCAAGATTAGCCTGGGTGATATGGGAAGACATCCTCTCTCAGAAATAAATGAATAGAATACAACAAAATAAAATATGCCTGTGTATTAGAACACAAAGAAAGCCTTAAATGTATTCTGAAGATTAATATTTTATAGATTATGGCCTGTAAATAATATAAGAATTTTAAATAATTAACAGATGATCAACATATCTAAAATATTAACAATATGCTATTAAGAAATTCCCAAGCAAAAGAATTGCTATTTTAAAGAATACAGAATTAGGGGCTGGGGATGTGGCTCAAGCGGTAGCGCGCTCGCCTGGTGTGCATGCGGCCCAGGTTCGATCCTCAGCACCACATACCAACAAAGATGTTGTGTCCACCAAGAAGTAAGAAAAAATAAATAAATTCTCTCTCTCTGTCCCCCTCTCTCTCTCACTCTCTCTTTAAAAAAAAAAAAAAAGAATACAGAATTAACAATTTAAAAAAATGTCAACATTTATAGAAAATAACCAAAGCACTGTCTAGAGGAAAATGATTTTAATTATGTTCAAAAATAAGAAAGAGTAACAGCAAATGAGAACTTGACCCAGAATTAATTTTAGTTAATTAATATAATTAATTTAGTGATACTGATTTATATTTATACAAAAAAGACAGGACACATGCTTTTTCCTTTTCCTTTGTTTAGTGGACTTTTGAGTGACACCTTGGCTAATTGAACAATTCTGTCTTCAGATAAAGTATTATGTGTTAGTTTTCACTTCTTTTATACTTTTATTTCAAAAAAAATTTTAACAAACATAAACTAACTTTATAATCAGAAAAAATACTTTTGAAAATGTAATCAGGCGATAAAGATATTTGCAACTTAATCAAATTTCTCTGACCTTCTGGAGTATCACAACTTTTGTACACATGAAAAAAAAAATTTTTTTGGGGGGGGGGAATAGCTTGTGAAGTATGAATCTGGGTTGGAATCTGGAGCTTTTTAACCAAAGAGTAACACACTGAAGTTAAGACCTCTGTTTAATGTCATTTTCAAAAAAAGTGGCACCTCTTGTGCTGGGGCATCAGTTCAATACTCTGAGGACTGAACATCCTTTCCTGGATCACCAACACTGCTCCCTACAGAACCTGTGTTTTCTCTAAAGGGTTCCCATCCTCACACAGGTGACACCAACAATACTCAGAGGTTATAAAATCTGACAAATCACAGCTGGAGGTGAAAAGGCTTTGGGACTGAAAACTATCAAGAGAAATTGGAAATGAAAGGCGAATGCAATTATTTCATTTAATTTATAGCTAAATTGTAATGGGGAAAAAAAACCCTCCATAATAGGAATACTTTAAACATCTCTGAAGACTATCCTTATAACAATTAGTAGTATCATAGTACTATATTACTACAAAGTATTACTAAGACTTTTTTTTTTGTTTTGTCAATAAGACATTAAATTTAATAAGTCAGTGAAGTTATGACTTTTTGGAAAATAATGGGAGAGTTTTTCATTTTGAATTTCAAAACTGCTTCAGTTTCCAGGAAGCTTTTTATGTGTATTTGTGTGTGTGTGTGTGTGTGTGTGTGTGTGTGTGTGTGTGTGTGTGTGTTTAAGGTGATTGTTAGTATTGAGTTATTTTCCTTTCTCTTCCCAGACAGGGCTGACAGATGGAAATTGACCAATTGACCAAAAATAGTCCAGCTTCTGTTGATTTTTTTTCTTTCAAATAAAAGGAGAAAAGGAAAAGAAAATATTTTCTATACACAGCTTGCCCAAGTTATTTATTCACAAGTATATGCTGAAATATTTCTGATTCTCAAAATAATTTTTTTTCCGGTATCAGGGATTAAACTCAGGGGCACTCGACAACTGAGCCACACCTACAGGCCTATTTTTTTGTATTTTATTCAGAGACAGGGTCTCACTGAGTTGCTTAGTGCCTCACTTTTGCTGAGGCTGGCTTTGAACTTGCAATCCTCCTGCCTTAGCTTCCCAAGTCTCTAGAATTACAGGCGTGTGCCACTGTGCCAGGCTTGATTCTCAAAATAGTTTGGCTTTAGAGAAGTATATGGAGATCAAGCAGATCCTCAATTTTTTTTTTCTCCAAAAATTTTTATTTTGAGAACGTTTAACCTACAGAAATGTTGTGAATAGTTCCACTGAAAACTCACTTTTATGGACTAAATTTTGTCCCTCCACAATTCTTATGTTGCAATCGTTTACAACAATACCTCAGCTTGGACAAAATATGGCTGGAGATGTGGCTTGGTTGGTGGTTGAGTGCCCCTGGGTTCAATCCCTGGTACCAAAAAAAAAAAAAAAAAAAAAAAGGAAAGAAAGAAATATTGACGTACAGAAATCAGAAAAAGCTCATAGATCAGAAAACTTGAACATCACAGAGACAAAGATTACCATAGTAAGTACAGAAATAAATATGAAGAGAAACCAAAGGAGGACAATAACAACAAAAATATCTGCACTTTCTTGGAGAAATGGTTTCAGTTGAATAATCACCATCATTAACAAAATAATAATTATCATATTAGGAGCACACCACTGACTAATGGTTATTGTTTCTCAAAGAAACATTTTCTGGAAAGAGCTTCTGATGCATTTTTTTAAAAAATTTTTTTCTTATAGGCTCTTTCTATTTTGGTGACTTCCTAATTTAAGATCAGACATATACTGACAGCTGCTTAAATTTCAGAAGAATGCTCTTCGCTGCCTGTGTATTCTTGTAAATGACACCTTCTATTAGCCTGCGGGAACTGTGAGCTCCTTACGTTTCCCAGCAGTGGATTGTGCCCTTCCCTTTGGGAAGCACTTAATGAGCCATCTACTCCTGGAAGGGAACCCAGAACACAAAGGGGCCTCTCATCCTGCTGACAGAGCAGTTTCCACAGCACCCAACGATTTCTGGTTTTCACATCCGATTCGCTTCACCTTTAATTAAAGAATGCGCAATTGGTTTGTTTCCTTTTGATTTGAGTCTTCTTCCCCCAAATCAACTTAAGGCGCTGTCTCTCCGTATTTATTGAAGTCAGGAACATGGGAGCTAGCTTTTCCTCTTTTCACAGATAGTCTTGAGGTGTTCAGCAAAAACTGCCCTTTCATTCAAGCCTTGCTGGGTTGAAAGTAGATGTAGTTTGATCAAACTGAACAACTAAGTCACGTCTGGCCAGATTCAGATATGACCCACACAGCCATCTTTCCCATTCTTAGGTGTGATTCTTAGAGACAGCCATGCACAAAGCCACCCTCCTTTTATATATTAGCTCAATTGCATACTCAACTGCATAGGCACGCAATGACCTCAGGCTTCTGACCACAGCAATGACCACAGCATTTCCCAAAGAAGCTTCACTGTAAGTCTTTCCTACTCTGATTTCAGTGAACATTTGTTCGTCTATACTTATGTAACTTCTTTGCAGTTTAATGTAATAGAATTCACTTCCTGATTAAATTCAGTTTTAACAAAAACAAATAGATTTCTACTTCAGTGAAAAGAAGAATAAAATGCCTACATATGCTTATATTTGCTTATCTCTGTGGGCTGTTACATTGTATTCTATCCTAAGGATACTAGCCTTTGGGGAGAATATACAGAAATTTAATCGAGTAATTAAGGTAATAAAATAATGAGGAATTTAATTCAACACAACATGAAGATTCATCACAAGTATATAGCATAGAATACCATACTGGCATTTACAAACTCCCTGCTAGGACACAAGCACATTTAAGTTCAGATACACTAACAATTTTAGTTAATTGATCTGTAGGAAATGTGAGAAACAACATCCTTAGATCATTTCTCTTTTGCTCTCAAAATAATCTGTATTTCTATTTAACTAACTTGCTCTCTCCCCCCCCCCCTTTTTAGCTATTGCTCACGTAGACTTATCAAAACGACCTCTGGCCTTGCCAAGCAGCGTGGTGCACACCTGTAATCCCAGAGGCTCCGGAGGCTGAGGCAAGAGGATTGTGAGTTCAAAGCCAGCCTCTGCAAAAGGCAGGTACTAAGCAACTCAGTGAGACCCTGTCTCTAAAAAAGGGCTGGGGATGTGGCTCAGTGGACTGATGCCCCTGAGTTAAATCCTTGATACCCTGCCCCCCCCCCAACAAAAAGACCTTAAGCCTTGGAACACTTCCAAAATGATGTCACAGATAATGTCTATTTTCCCTTTTATCTGTCGTCTCTTTGCCCTGCATAGTTTGACCCTGTTGACTACATGACCCTTGTTATTAAACCCAGCGCCCTGGTTTCTTTGTCTCTAGTGGACTCCTTGTTTCCCTTTATTCCATTATTGACCTTTCTATCTCCATGGCTCCTTTTCTGGTTTTTATTCTGCAAGGCAACCCTTCTTTCTGTGGGTCTCATCTTGGTCATTACATAGCTACCTTTTGTGTGAGTAAAACTAAAAATTAAGTTTCAATGAAGAACAGTCTCCTTTGCTTTTGACTTATTGTCCTGCTCAGTTATTTCTAAGTCATGAGATCACCTGAAGCTGAACGCATCCCAAAGACAGCGTGACACTTATTCTCCTTTCCATTATGCATGGACTACCTCAGAGTCAACAGGACTCAAACCTTTAGGATCGTGATGGAAACCTATCCTTTAAACCTCTAAACTCAAGTTTAGATCACTCTAATTTGGACTGTCTTTAAGCCTCTTGCTTCACAACTACACTACCACCTTTTCAGTCATCTTCCTGAAACCTGCTGCAATAACAAATCTCTTTCCAGTGCATGTGTATGATGTTGGAAACAACCCAGGACCTTGTGCCTGCTAAGCACACGTTCAGCCACTGAGCTGCACCCCCAGACCCTTCAATCAAATTTAATCAAATTTAGTTTTCAGTTTTAAATTTCTAAATCTAGTATCCATCCTTTATTTGATCTCTAAATTTTAAAATGGACTTTAAGATTTAGCATCCTGATTTTTAAAAATTTGTAATAAAAATAATGTTAAATGCAGTCTTCTTACACTTAAAGTTGATGTAAAATGAATAATCATTTTTTAATGTTTGCATTTTCTTATCAAAAATGCAAGGTTAGATTTCAAAAACAGCAAGAATTAAAATAATTATTTTATAATGTGTGTAGAAGAAATAAAAACTAAGTGATATTATTTTAGTTCTATTACATGAATTAGGTTTGTCTTATGAGACTCAATTTTTTTTTTTTTTGGCAGTGCTAGGGATTGAACCCAGGACCTCACACATGCTAGGCAAGCCCTCTACCACTGAGCCACATTCCCAGTTCCCAAGCCTTAAATTTTTTATAGTACATACATGCACAATATAAACCCAAGGTAAGTAAATATTTTGTCTCTAACAACTACAAAAGTCCCAAGTAGTTAATAAATACACAATAAATATTTTGACTCAATGGTCATAAAATTCAACAGTTACAAAATGACATAAAGTACAAAAAAATTTTTTTTCTGTCACTCTAGATACTCAGTTTCTACCCTCAAAGGTAGAAACTACTTTGGTTCTTTTGCAATTTTTAGATCTATTATAAGCCCACCTAAATATGTGTGTGTGTGTGTGTGTGTGTGTGTGTGTGTATCTGCATAGATAAATATGTGTTTAGGTGTTTGTAGATGCATGTGTGTATATACATACACACCATAGTCATCCTTTTTTTCTCCCCTCAAATGACAACATCTTACACATGTTTTCTGTGATTTGCCTTTGGCATTCACTAACTTTTGAGTGTCATTTCATATTAATTTTTGGAAAACTCTCTTCCTTATAAACATAACATAGTATTCCTTTGTAACCAGGTCTCTACTTCCTTGTGTAACAGATTAGTCTGTTGGTGGTGTTTTTGGAATTTTGTGATTTTGTACAATGTTGTGATAAATGAGCTTACATGACTCCTACATATAAGTGCCTGAAGGATAATGTCTGTCCTAGTTCTTTTGGGCTATAATAATAAACAAAATATCCAAGAACAGAAACTACAAAGAATACCTGAGGGGAAAAAATGTTATAAAGAACAGAAATTATTTTCTCCTAGTTCTGGAGATGGGGAAATCCAAACATTTAAAATCAAGGCCATTTCACTTGTCCAGTGAAGGCTGCTCTTTACTTGCACAGGATCCCTTGATGCAACATTCTCTACAGGGAGAAGGGCAGAAGGTAGAAGGGTGAGTGAGCTAAAAGCTGGGTAAAGCCTCTTCTACAGGACCTTAACCCCTTTCATGAGGGATGGAGACCTCAAAACAGAGAGTTTCCACTTTTTAATACTATCATGTTGACCAACCCATATGTTTCAATACCTGAATTTTGGAGGAGATATATTCAAACAGCAATATTCTAGAAGTAAAATCACTACATCAGGGACTGGGGTTGTGGCTCAGTGGAGAGCACTTGTCTTGCACCTGTGAGGCACTGGGTTCGATCCTCAGCACCACATAAAAATATAAATAAAGGTATTGTGTCCATCTACAACTAAAAAAAAATGAAAGAAAGAAAAAGAAAAAAGAAAATAAAAAAAATCATTAGATCAAAGAGTAAATGCATTAAGTTTTAGTGGATATTGGTCTATTTTCTTCCATAGACATTACACTGATTTACACTTTCATCAACAATGTGTAAGGGCATCATTTTTCTTCCAACTGATCAATACATTGTTACCAAATTTTAAGATCAGTGTGATCTGTAGTTAAAAAATGTTACCATGTTGTAACTTTAATATTCTTTAAACATGCATGAAGTAGAGCATATTAATTATTCTCACATTTTGAAGACAATAATGATTTCATTTTTATAATTGTCAAGAACTCCTTCTCACTACCAACATGTTTTCATTACTATTTTGTGCTATTTCATAATTTCCAGCAGTACATACTCTCCTCCATTTTTACCTTGCTGGCTTTGCACTTAAAATTTTCTTTCTGAATGATTTTCTCCAGCCTCTCCTTAAATCTTCCATCAGAATCTTCACTGTGGTGCACAGAATGTCTCTAGGTGGTGGTGGAGAGGAGAAACTAGCAAATTTCTGGGTGAAAGAATTGGGTAAGTGGAAATAGACTTGGGAGAAAATTACTTTTCATTACAATGCCTTTTGTAACTTTAAAATTTCATACTAAGTTTATATGTAACCTATGTACAAGCAAACACACACAAATACCCACGCATTGTGAAGTCACATTCTTGTCTTTCAAAATATAATTTGAATGGAATTTTCAGCTGGAAGTGATTCAGTGTTCACACACATGAAGATGAAGTGTATGTATCATACACTTATAAATGTATAACATACATTTTTATAGAAAAACAAAAGTATTTCATTTGTAGCTTGCTATCTTGATTGGGAATCTGTGTCTGATTTGTCTTGAGTTCTGCCAACATGCCTAGCATATTCCTTAATCAATGTAGGTATTCAAAAACTTAATTTATTTAGCAAACATTTATTGAGCTGCTGTTCTGGGAAAGTATCTTGGTAATCACTGGCAATAGAATTTACAGTCATAGTCCTTGCCCTTAGAGATCCCAGTTAATGATGAAGATAAACACGGAGATAAATAATTCTAATAGGTGCAATTTAGAGACATGTAAAGAAGGGAAATAATGAACATCAAATAATTTTCTACCTCAGCATTTCCCAAGGATTGAGTCAAGCAGCACATTCTAATGATGATTTTAGGTGATCATCAGTAACCCTTTTTTTTATTAGATAATAATTTATTGCAAGAAATATATTACAAAAACTAATAATTTTGTGGAGATTAATTTAGTGTGAGGTTCAAGTAGACATTTAATTATAAGAAGTCAGTCACCATAAAAAATACTAAGTAAATAAAAGTCTATACGGAATACAGCTACTGGAGCCGTGTAAAGCAAAGATAAGACAGAAGTTTGGCCAATTTTGACCTGTCATTTGTCAACAGGGTACACATTGCCTTGGTAATGATTCTGATAACTAAACATGAGAATATCTTTCTTGTTTTGAGGGTTTACTGTGTATCAAGCATTTTCTTATGCACTTTATAATATCTCATCTTAATCACAGTATTCCAAAGAGATACATATTTTCTTGAGGGAACACAGGCTAAGAGAGTTTAACTAAATGACTGATTGAAAAGTTTATTCTGTCATTGTTTTGCAGTTGCATCCACTTGAACCAAGTTGCTAAAGGTTTGTGACCTCATAAGTTCTGAGTCTGGGGAGAACAAACAGCAGATAAATATTATGAGCACTTACATAGAATGACTTAGGTGAGAGGCAAGAACTGAGAAAGCTTCCTCCAGGAGGTGACGTCACACTGTGCTCTAACAAATGAATAGGAGCTGCTAGGGCATAGGCCAAGGAAACTTCAGAAGGAGGATCCTGAGAATCAGAGGCCAAGTGGGGTGGGACACAAAGAACTTCACAGTCCCACAATGACTGGACAGTACCTATGTTTCCATAGTCCTGTGCCAGGAGTAGGCATCAAAATACAGGGGTTTTGCCATCCTCGTGCGTTAAGAAATGTTATCACAGGGTAGACTTAGTTCACAATCCACACCCCCTTCTTTTTTTGTGCTTGAATGGATTTGAACCCAGGGCCTCGTGGTATGTTGGGCAAGCACTTTACCCCTGAGCCACGTCCCCAGCCTGCAATTCCCTTATTATGAGCATCCTTTCATGAGTTTATGTAGAGTATTCCAGATCAAAGGGATGGAAGATGTCAGAGTTTACACTGGAATGAAAATCACATTTGAAGAGCAAAAAAGATCTGGTGATACTTGGCACAGGTGACAAGAACAGAGGTAATGGCTGTGTGGGAATTAGGATGGGGTTTGGGAGACCAGACCACATTGGCTCTTATAGGCTATTATAAGACTTTGGGTTTTATTCTGAATGAGATGAAAAGCCACAGGTAGATTTACAGCCTAAATTATCATATCTGAACATTGAATTTTTGTTATCTTCTAGAGTTCTAATCAAATTCATTTCTGAGTATCTATCTGAAAGAAATATTCAACCTATACAGAAGAAGAAGAAAAAGCATCATACAAAGAAAACTGCAGCACTGTTTGTTACAGTGAAAAATTGAAAACTAACATGCACGTTAATATGGAGATTAATTTAAAAATTCTGTGTTATACTCATACCATACAATACTAAGAAGCAATCAGAAGCACAGAGTTATGTTTGAAGGCACAGGAAAAAATAATAATACAGCTGTTATCTTGAAGGTGAGGAATACAAAGGGAGTAGCTGGCTTGTCTTTTGGAACTACTCATTGAAATATTCATGGGTCAAGTAATGTGAAATTTGAGATTTGGCTCAGAGAACTTCTGTAGGGCAGGAGTTGGGGAGTGGTGTGTGGAGGGCACTGAAACAAGATTAGCCATGAGTTGGTACTCACAGAGACTAAGTTACTAGCATATGAAGATCCATTTTATTTCTCTTTCCACTCTGATATGTTTGAAAATTCCATAAAAGTAAAACCAAATAAAAATAAAAAGACTATAAACTCATTAAAGATTGAAAAACAACTGAAGCATAGGAGTCAGGAAATTACAACAGCCGTAGCTGTTGCTTTATTGGGCATTGAAGGCACACTCTCATTGAGGAAGCATTTGTAATAAATGTTTTGATGTACTAGACAATCAGGGTTCTGAGGATCAAATGAGATGATCTGTGTACTTATTTAGCCTAGAATTTTCAGTAGATATAAACCTAAAAGTTTTTTTTTTCTGGAAGTTGATTTTATCACTGCAATGTATTATACTAATTTAAAAAAAATCTATCTACCTCTCTCTCTTTAAATAATTTTCTTTCTGTTTAACAGCCATGTATTGATGCATAATTATTTACACATTGCCTTATTGACACTTTCCCTCTTATAATAATATTACAATGGCTGTCTTACAATACATATTTGTGTACCTGCCTAATTATTTCCATGAGGTAAGTCCTAGAAGTGGGCTTGCAGCATCAAAATCGATGCATTTTTAAATAGATTTTTTCCAGTTTTCCCTTTTTTTACTTATACAAAGTTTGTATTTTTATATACAATCTTCAGAAATTTTGACAATGCCTGTTTTCTCATGGGTTTACCAACAAGGCATTACAAATATCCGCACAAATTAAAAAATCATTCTCTTTGTAATGCTTTAATTTGTACTCCATGTGTTATTAATGGAGGTAAGTACGTATTTATTGTCAATTTTTATATCTGTCATGGTGAAACACCTTTTCATGCTCTTTACTTTTATATTACACTGGTCATCTTTATTCCTTTGTTAGAGCTCTTTACATTAAGACTATTGATACTTTGTCACATGTTGCAGAACATTTTGCCAAGGTTGCCATTTTTCTTTAATTGTATATAGTTTTAAATATTTCAACCTCTGTTGCATAGTATGTAGGAGTTATGGGATGCTAGAAAAACTTTTTTTTTGTGCCAACATGATAAGGCTAGAGCTGGGGCTGGGGCTGGGGTTGGGGCTCAGTGGTATAGCACTTGCCTAGCATGTGTGAGGCCCTGAGTTCAACCCTCAGCACAGCTAAAATAAATAAATTAGAACAAAAATTTTAAAAATTATGAGGCTATTTAAGGGTATTTTATTTTTTCCTGAGTCTCTTTTAAACTGTTGGATTGATTTGTTTGTATTTCTGTCTTTAATGCATCTGGAATTTACTATTTGGTGAGGATATGCATTTTATTCCTAAAAGCATTACCAACTATCACAACCTGCTTACTGAGTAATCTATTTTCTTTATCTGGTTGGGAGTCTCCATTTATTATTATTTTTTAGATACTTGATATTGGCTATTTTTACACATTTATTATTCCATACATACTTTAGAAGCATTTGTTGTAATCTAAGAAAATTCTAAAGGAATTATATTTGGAATCACTTTAGAAATTAAGTCAAAATTGGCCTTTTTCTTATACCAAGTGTTCAGTATAGGAGCATAGGATGTCTTCTCTCTTTTGAGGTCTCTTGAAGCTTTATTACTAACTCCCATGAATCTTTTACATTTCTTGTTGATTTCTAGGTATTTAATAATTTTGAGAGTTTTTTAAAATTTCAGTAAGTCAGATAATTTTTGCTATCTTACTTTTAAAGTAGTTACTACAAATGTAACATACATAACATGCTGTGGATCTTTGCACACACAGACGCACACATACATATATATGAATGGAGAAACAACTAACAAGGCAAAGGGTGAGATAACGATGAACTTTTAGATATATTATTTTATTTACACATGTTCAGAACTCTATGATCTTCCAGTTCTAGATATATACCCAAAAGAAACCATTGCATGTGTCCACCAAAGACATGCACCAGAAAATTATGGCATTTTCATTAATAATAACTGAAAGGGCTGGGGCTGTGTAGCTCAGTGGCAGAGCGCTTGCCTAGCATGTGTTGGACATTGGATTTGATCCTTAGCACCACATAAAAAGTAAATCAAATAAAATAAAGGCATCTGTCCATCTACAACTACAAAATAACAATAATAATAATAATAATAATAATAATAATAATAATAACTGAAACTAGAAACAATCCAAATGTCCACTACCCGGAGAATAGATAAACCAATTGTGGCTCTACACAAAGGCATACTACACATACAGCAGTTGCAATAATAAAAGTCCTACTAATACAAGAAACAGCATGGGAAATATCTCACGAACACTACCTTGAGCAAAAGCTTCATATAAAGCAACACATTCTCTGTCATTCCATTGATATGAAGTTCAAGAAGAGGTGAAACTAATCTTGGAAGGTTGGGGGTTGTCGAAGAAAGTGTTAGATGACTTTGGGGTGCATGGGAAATTCTTCTGAATCTTGATCTTGGTGGTATTGTCACTGTCATACAAATATGTAATAGTGGAGCAGTACATTTAATACTTGTCTACTTTTTTCAACATAAATTTTACCTATTTTTAAAATATTAAGCTTCCTAATAGGCTTATGCGTATTTAGTGACCAAAATAAAAGTAAAAATGAAAACAAACAAATAAGTAAATAAATAAACAAGCAACTAAGAAAAAATAAAGTCAGTTCCTGCCTGACTTCTCATAAACATCCACTCATTATTATAAGATTCATTCTAAGCACTGATACATTGAGCTGCTTTACCTGAATAGCCTCTGCTACTCCACTCAGCACATTCCCAGGGGACCTTTCTTTCTACACTTGCTGTTTCCTACGTGCCCAATATTTCTATTTATGACATTTCCATCTCCCAGGCTCTCAAGCTAAAAGTGACAGCAACACATTTTATATCTCACAACAATTGCATATCATCTCTATCAATCTCTTAGCCCTTTTTTACTAACACCGTCTTTAAATGGACTACAAAAATAGCCTTCTAAGAAGATCCTCTTCATGCAACCTCCGGACCCAAAGTATTTTGCAAAATGCTGTCAGTTTAATTTTCTAGGAAAGTGATTTCTGAAAGGATGGACATGTTCTAGAGCTGCATTAGCCAGTGTGGTAGATACCAGCCACAGTTGCTATTGGGCAATTGGAATGTGGCCAGTTTGGCTGAAAAACTGAATTTCTTACTTCATTTCATTTTAATTGATTTAGATTTAAGTAGCCACATGCAGCAAGTGGTTAGTGTGTTGGTCAGTTCAAATCTAGGAGTCAAATTCTGATCTGTTTGTCCCTTGAGGAGGGATTAGATTTTGCATATTCACCAATTCTAGGTCTGAGTTGTTCCCTCAAACACAAACATTTGCATTGTGGTCTTCTTCAAGGTGGATTTGTTCTTTTAGTACTCCTTCAGTAATTGAGTAGTTACCCTTTTTAAGGCAAGCACTTTCTCACTACTGTGCATAGATCTTGAATAACTTTTAAGTAGATGAACTCTATTCTGTAGATGCAACAAAAGTTTCCAATCTTTTTTCCTATTACCTCCATTTGAAATTCACTTTGCAGGAGACTTCATCCCAAATGGTAAAACTATCTGTCACTAAAACTAGGTTATACTATCTATAGATATATAATATATACAAATATAGTATATCATATGTCATACATATCATGTATACTTGTATATCACATATACAGATAAGCATACTTTATAAATATAACTGGATCTAATCAAAACATGAGTAATTCACTTCTGGTAAACCAACTGGACTTAGCCATAAAGCTACTAGAATGATTTGAATTTGCATGGCCAGAGAAGGATGTTTATATCAAAATATAACATGAAATTAGTTGGATGCAAAATGCTAACTATCCCAATCCTAATTTAATTTGAATGTAAAATATGTCTATAGTTATACAGGAATCAATTGAAATAAAATATATTAAAATATTACCATCAATGTTTTCTTTCCAGGTGACAGTATTTGATTTGGTCAATCCAAATTTTCTAAATGATTATCAAGACTCTTTAAAAGTAAAACTGGTATATTCAAATCCCACAGTGTATTTCCAAAACAAGATATTCAAAAAATTCTGAATTAATAACTGTTTTCTGAAAATTTATATGTATAACATCATGCAAAGCAGAAGCCTTAAGGTTAAGATTTTACACTGGTCCTACTCGAGATTCTCAAAGAAGAAAAATGTAAGACTACATAAAGCCTCAAACATGTCAAGTGTAATTCAACATTCTATTTTGTTTTTAAATTTTAATCATCATCATCATCATCATGGGTTGAATTCAGGGGCAATTTACCACTGAGCCTTATCCCCAGCTCTTTTTTCTATTTTATTTACAGATAGGGTCTAAGTTGCTTAGGGTCTCACTAAGTAGCTGAACTGCCTCAAACTCAGATTACAAGCATGAGCCACTGTGCCCAGCTACTACATTCTATTCCTAAAAATGATCACCAACTACAAAATTCACAGAAGGGCCCATGTTAAGTTACCACTTGAAAAAAGGAAAAGAAAATTATTCACTATTTTTATGTTAAAAAACTGTTTTATGTTTAAAAAAAACTCATAGTGGGGAGGAGATTCCTATACATAGCACAAAACACGGAAACTGTAGATGATTTAACTACTTGGCAAAAACTACAAGAAACAACATCAAAACAAATTAATAGGACCGGGGTTGTAGCTCAGTGGTACAGCACTTGTCTCACATATATGAGGCCCTGGGTTCGATCCTCAGCACCACATAAAAATAAATAAGTAAAGGTACTGTGTCCATCTACAACTAAAAAAAAAAAAAAAAAAAAAAAAGTTAATTCTGTAAAAACTCTGTAGCCAATATCATGGACAAAAGAATAACTTCCTTAATCTATAGATATATCTACTATAAATCTAGAAAGTCAGTTAATAAAAAAAAAACTAGAACTAGAGTAAAATTCAAAATAGTGTTTGGATTTGAGGAGCAGAAAGAACTTATGCTGCAGAAGTCCACAGAAAATTTTGTGGACCCTGTAACCAAAAAGGTTTGTGCCTACTGCGGCCTGAGGAAGTCAAATGCTGAGAGACAGGATGATGGAGGAGGAAGGGATTATTGGCTATAAACCAGCAAGTTGGAAGATGTGGACCCTGTCCCAGGAAAAGTCTTCTTTCTTAGGGGTTAAAGGTGCATGGGGTTTCTAGGGATGGGCGGGGCGGGGGGGGGAGGCATAATAGATAGGTGGGTAGCAGAGTAGTTATAAATTTCAGGTGATTGGCTTTTCTGATGGGGGGGGGGCTGCTGTTCTTTTTTTTTTTTTTTCTTTTTTTCTTTTTTTTAGTGCTGTTTGAACCCCAGGGCTTTGTACATGCAAGGCAAGTACTCTACCAACTGAGCTATATCCCGAGCCCAGGGTTGCTGTTCTTTATAGGTGGCCAGATGTTCCAAGTACTGTTAACACTAAAGAAAAGGCATTGATTAGAAAGCCTCCTGACTTTTTTATTTTTTGGCTTCCTTTTCTCAGTAAGCTAGTGGGAGACTAATAATATGTTCCTCAGCTGAATGGTCTTCAAAATTAATGAACTTTAAGATCAACTAAAAGCAACTGGAGCTAGGTAAAATGTATTTAATTTCCTTGGTTAAAATACTAGTCATGTTCTATTTCTCTCTCATTCTTTTTTAAAAAATCGAAGTGTTATAGTTATACATAGTAGTTGGATTTGTCCTAGCATTCCATTTGTTTTTAAACTAGATGGTGGTCTGGTGTGATGGCGTGCTGAGGGCCATTACCAAGTAGGAATGACGCATCGAAATTTCCTTGCCAAGCGTACCCCATGCTGCTTAGAGGACATTTGATGGAACATTGCATGCATGCTTTAATAAGGTGACCTTGCTCAAGGACCAAGGCGGATTCGGGTTTAGAGCTGATCAGGTTTGAGGAAGTAACCGGCTCCTTGAGTTTAAGGCGTTGCCAGTTTAAGATAATGGGTTTTAGGGAAGTTGGAAGTTGAAGATTATTGCTGGGATTAGGGTGTTCCTGCTGCTTGTTCCCATTGAGTTCTCGTGAGATTAAAATGGGATTTGGAGAGAGCCTCGTGGAGTAGGTGGTTTGTGCGGGAGACAGCAGAACGGTTTTGCCCCTGGACCTGTGTTGAGGCGGTGTGAGAGCGGGAATAAAGAATTGCTGTTTGAACCTACAAAGCTGTGAGTGCCTCGTGATTCTGGTGCCAAGCCGAGACATTGGCCTTGGCAATGGCGCTCACCTGTAGTTCCATCAACTCGGGAGGCTGAGGTTGGAGGATTATAAGTTTGAAGCTAACCTCACCAACTCAGTAAGGTTCTAAGCAACTTAGGCAAGACCCTGTCTCAAAGTAAAAAATAAAAAGGGCTTGGGAGGTAAAGCACTCCTGAGTTAAATCCCTAGTACTAAATAAATAGATAAATAAGGAAGTAAATAAAAAAAATAAACTAGATGATGGCTTCAAGTATTTTATTATTATTTAGACTTTCTGTGTGAATACAGGTATGTGTGTGAGTAGACATGCATATTGAGATAATGAGGCAGACAGGTAGATCCCCCATAGGCAGACAGGATAAGGGCCTCGAAGAAGGAAAGTGGCGGGGGGATGGGAGAAGAGCATCATGTTATTCTGGAAGGACAACATACCCATTACTTGCTGCCCCTGATAGCTTCAACCACAGTGGTCCTTATAAATACAGTCCCTGCTAATCACCTATGCTAGGCCATTAGATATGCCTTTATAAACTCCCAAGGCAAAGAGCCCACCAATGGTACCCTCCCTTGGAACCATTCCCACGATGTGGGAGTCTTTCTCTGCTGTTAAATAAATTATAATACTTTACCCACTGCTTGTCTGCGGATCTTATTCCTTGAATTTGCAAAACAAGAACCCATCTAACAGTCCTGCGGGGGCGTTATGATGTCTTAGTTCATTTTGTGTTTTGGTAGCAGAATAGCCAAGACTAGGTAACTTATAATGAAAAGAACTTTATTGGCTCACAGTTCTGGAGGCTGGGATATCTAAGATGAAGGGTGTCAGCCCCCGGTGAAGGACATCTAGAGGGTAAGAGAGGAAGGAAATAGAACCTACTTCTACGATCGTGGCAAAAATACATTCATGAGGATGGAGCCTTCTGACCTAATCAATCCTCACTTAAAAGTCCAAACTCCTAATACTGTTACAAGGAAAATTAAATTTCAACATGAATTTTTAGAGGGGATAAATAATGAAAAATTGAAAGCAGATTATTGACAGGGAGCTTAATATATAAAACATACTAGTATGCTTTTTGAATATACAAGTAGCTGTAACAAGAAAAATTTTTAAAAAAAGTAGAGCTAAATAAAGGGATTCCATGATTATGTTACTTTGGAAAAATATAAGGAAAAGTATGCTGTAATTGGCCTATTAAAAAGAAATATGCACATGCTTGTATGTTTACAGACTCTGGAGAGGGATATTTAGTTGAACGGAGGAGTAGACTCGGGGAAGTGTGCGCATTCAAATGATAAATTTTAAAAACAAGTTTCCACATAGGCTTGTAATTTAGCCATTCAAGCAAATTAAGTGCATCTTGTAATTATACATAGGACAATTCCAGTCACACAAATTAAAACCTTAACAGAGGAAAGGGAATTGCAAGAAATACTCTGTATCAAATTAATTATAGCTGTATTTGGGTGATGGAACTCAAGGGGGATAGTTTATCTTTCTTCATTTTCATAATGACAGCTCACTCGACACTTAATAACACAAACTTTCAGTGTTTTTCTTAAGCCATCACACAGTTGTCCTGACAATATTCCAAAGAAGATAATGTATTCCTTCCTCTAACAAAAGGAAAATATTCAGTTGCTTTCTTAGGTCATTCAACAGTGAGTCTTTCATGGCTTTCATGAATCAATTATAAGTTACCTCCTGTGATTACTGAAACCACATAGTTCTGTCTCAGGCTTTCTCTGGTAGACCAGAATGATTGTGAACTAGAGTAACTTTCTTCCTAGGGATGGGTAGGGTAGGAAAGGAGAGCTATTATTTTACACGGGGACTTAAGCTGGTTTTTGACATTGCCTCAGAGAATACTGTGAATGTAGCTCCCCAGATTTTGTCAGATCAAAACCAGAGCCCGAATATATATGTGTGTCTGAGTATAGACAGTGATAAAGGAAACATGACCAAACAGAAGGTATGTAGATGTTCATTAGAATCCTTTTTCAACTTTTCTGAGGTTGAAATGTTTTCAGAATAAAAAGCTAAGGCTAAAGAAAGAAAGAGAATAAAAGAAAGGGAGGTCTGTCCAGGAAGTCTCTCCAAATAGTGGAAACTTAAGATACGAAGTTTCCTAAACTCAGCCAGTTTATAGAATCAGAAGCCAATTGGGAGTGCAGTTGGGTGGGCAGTATCTTTGGTTGGTGGAGTGGTACTCTTGTGTCAGACACCATTATTCCTTCTCTTTGTCTTTCCTGTAGCATTTTTATTACTGTGGTCTTTGAGAACCATCCTGACTACATACTACCTCCATTAGCTATGTAGTCTTTCTATGACAATATTACCATACACTTAATACCTTAAAAATACATATTTATCATTTAATACATCAAGAATCAGGAAAGAGTCAGCTAGATCCTCTGCAAATATTCTGCTATAGATGAATGTTTGTGTTCCCAGCCCCTCCAAAAGAAATTATATGTTAAATCCTAAGATTCAGTTGGATGTGGTGGTGTATGCTGGTAGGCCCAGAAGCTTAAGAGTTTGAAGCAGAAGGACTGCAAATTCTAGGCCAGCCTGGACAACTTGGTAAAACCCTGTCTTGGAATAAAAATTTAAAAAATTAAAAAAGGATTGGGATGTGGCTCAGTGATAGAGTGCCCTGGATTCAATCCCTAACACCACAAGTAAATAAATGAACTTCAAATATCTTGTGTGATTACACTAGGATGTGAGGCTTTGGGAGATGAATGGGTCATGAGGGCAGTGCCCCTTGTGAACAGGAATAATAGCTTATGACAGAGGCCACCGAGTAGGGTCTTTTCCTCTTCCACCATGCAAGGAGATGGTGAGACAGAGGCCACCATGTGCACCAGGAAGCAGACCTTTGCCAGACACCAAATCTGCCAACTTCTGGATCTGAGTCTTCTGTCTCAGGAACTGTGGAAACATTTTGTTGTTTATGAGCCCCTCAGTTTGTGGTATTTTTGTTATAACAGTTCAAACAGAATAAGAGAGTGATAGTCAAGGTTTCCAACAGTTACCTTCTTTTTTTTTTTTTTTTTTTAAGAGAGAGAGAGGAGAGAAAGAATTTTAATATTTATTTTTTAGTTTTCGGTGGACACAACATCTTTGTTTGTATGTGGTGCTGAGGATCGAACCCGGGCCGCACGCATGCCAGGCGAGCGCGCTACGGCTTGAGCCACATCCCCAGCCCCCCAACAGTTACCTTCTAAAGCTTGACTTGGAAGGATTCCCTTCTGAGCTCAACTGGTGGCTGTAAGTGTTCAGTTCCTTGCAGGCACTTGGACTGAAAGACTCAGGCTGTTAGCCAGAATGGCCCTTTTCTTTGTCCAAGCTAGCAAGGGACAGAGTATTCCAGAACAACAGATGATACAATCACAGAAGCAACATTCTATTTCTTTGACCAGGTTTGGAGCAAATCAGATCCCCCCCACATTCAAGGGGAAGAGATTTCAAAGAGCATCAATATCAGAGTACGGGGGTCATGGGCCACTTTAGAGGCTATCACCATACCTATCTAACAAAAAGAAGAAGGTCCAAAACTCCATTCAAATTGTTGAGTATTATGCATTTGTGATGACATTCTATATTCTGAATATACAGACATCCATCTTGAAAACCAAGGTTTGCAGACTCTCCATTGATTGACTCATTCTTGAGGATCCCACACATTTTAGTAAGTGCATCCCATGTGCCAACCACTGGGGTACTGTTTTGGAGTACAGACTCTAAGACAAACTCCAATTCTAAAAGAATAATGCTTCTATATGATTTGACCCAGGATAGAAAAATGCAAATCATGGCTGTGATTTTACAAATCTTTTTTTGAGGGAAACTCTTCTTAGCCATCTCTAGTCCTTGAAATCCTTAAATTCATCCAGGATATCCTCAACTTCCTTTTGACAATGAAATAAGTAATTTCTGTAAGATCTTGATTCTGGGAAAGAGCCCAATGAGGGAAAGGGCAGGAAATCTGTCAATACTGAAATCAGAAGTTGGCATCCATCAAATGGGGACCCATATGGATTTTCTGTCACTGGTGTCAGTTTTAGTCGCTATGAGAACCATCTGGGGACCTTTAGTCTTCACATGTCTAGTATGTTCCAAGCACCAAGCACTTCAGCATTATTGATTCATTTAATATTTTCTCATAACCCAGTGAGACTATCACAATTTTATTACTTACTCTTTTGCAAATGAGGTTCAAGAGGGCTGATGTGCATCCTTTAAGGACTCATAGCTTATCAGGAATAGAAAGCACACAGCTGACTTTGAGACCAGGCACGCAGTCTAGCCATGTGTTCCTCTGCAGACCCGGGTACCAATTTACTGGTTCTCTATTCCTGAACATGGAACTGGGACTCGTGGAGGAATGTGGTAACTCATGCCCCAGCTTCCTGGGTTCTACTTAAGTGAAGAAAAGGATACCCAGCTTTCTTTGTCAGCCATATTTGTCATTTACTAGAAAGTTCAGATAGAAATTAAAATTGGATATAAAATTGGACTGAAATCCTCCCCTCGTGCTTTCTCCACTGATGATTATTTAGAAGAATAACATTTTTTCAAGAACCTTCCAAAGCTCAATGAGGCTCTGGTGGAAACTTTAAATTTTTTTTTCTTTTTCTTTTTTTCTAAGTAATGTCCATAGGTATTCTATCTCTTTAGAATGAGGTCGCCATTTCCCTCAAGGTTACTTGTTAATTCTGACCCTTTAGGCAGGACCATTCTAGAAGCTCCAAGAGTAAACAGTAGTCTCAGTGCCCCTGGGGCATCCTTATCACAGCTTCCCAGAAGAAAGTTGTCATTTTTTTTTTTAATCCCTCAAGATGATTGTTTAGTTATATTCTGCCATGAGGAGGACATTCTTCTTAGAATCTCAAAGGTTTACACAGGACTAAAAACTCACCAGATTAACACTTTTTTAAAAAATTGTTTTTTTTTTTTTTTTTTGGTTGTTAGGATTGTATTTGAAAGTCCAAATAATAACTTTCTATTTCTCCTGGTGGATACTAAAGTGAAGATTTGGCCATAGTGGGCTCTCCCTTCCCCCATCCCCATTTGGCAACATTCTCTTGCAGTGGGAAGCTCTCTAGCACATCCCACTATGAGGGATCTTCTTGGTGCACCTGTTCCTCAGACCTGGGAAATTTCCACTCCCTGTTCTGGATGTGCTTACTCAGTGAGATCTAACAGCACCAGCAGCACTGAGGATTTCTCAGAAACTCAGCATTTCAGGTCTCGTTTCACACTTGAGTAATCGGTCTGCGTTTCAGCAAGAGCCCAGATGATCTCATTGCAGGCTAATGTTTGAGGGGACCTAAATACTTCTAGTCTCATATTTTTTCATCACATACCCAGGTGCAATTTTATATTCCCACATCACTGAAATCCTGGTAAATTTCCTACTCAGAAGGGCTTTTCTTCTTCTTATCTTTGTTGCTTTGTAATCGCATCAGCTTGGGAGGCTGAGGCAGGAGGATCTCAAGTTCAAGGTCAACCTCAACAACTCAGCCAGGCCCTGTTTCAAAATAAAAATAAAAAATAATAAAAAGGGCTGGGATGTGGCTCAATGGTTAAGTGTCCCTGACTTCAATCCTTGATTCCAAAAAACAAAACAAAAAAAAATTTAGAAGTCATTTGGATTCCTCTAAGAAGACTTCAGAAACTCACTGCTCCTTTTCCACTCCATCCTCCTGAGCAAGGTAAGCATTCCTCTTCTCTGTTCTACTAATAATTTTCCAATAATATGATTCTCCAAGGTTGCAAGTTGACTTCTATAGAAGTCTAGATTTTAAACTTTTTTTTTCTTTTTGCAAAACTGGGGATTGAACTCAGGTGTAATCTACCGTTGAGCTAAATTCTCAGCCCTTTTTTTTTTTAAGATATATATAGAGAGAGATAGAATTTTTATATTTATTTTTTAGTTTTTGGCGGACACAACATCTTTGTTTGTATACGGTGCTGAGGATCGAACCCAGGCCGCACGCATGCCAGGAGAGCGCGCTACTGCTTGAGCCACATACCCAGCCCAGCCCTTTTTATTTTTTATTTTGAGACAAGGTCTCCCTAAGTTGTCAAGCTTAGATTTTGAATTTCTTGTGAGCATGAAGAATGTTTCTTGGTTTTGCTTTTGTGCTATAGATTGACTCCAAGGCCTTGTGTATGCTAAGTATGTGCTCTACCTCTCCCCCACACCCTTGCCCATGGAGAATATTTTATTATTCATTTTTCTAGCATTGGGTTCTATATCTGGTTAAATGGAAGCCCCCCCCCCAAAAAAAATGGTTATACCCTTGCCTTAATTTCTGGGACCCATGAACATGACCTATGAAAGTTGATAGTACCAAGATGAAATCATTCCTGTTAGATCCAGACAAAATTGGAATAAGGAAGTAATTAAGAGAGAGTGCTCATGCCTACTTACCTGAGATAAATACTGTTTCAAGAACTTTCTAAAATCCTACAAAGATTCCTTCCTGTTCTACACACAACCATGCTTTGTATGCACAGGTTTCTGCAATAGGTTTTATCTTTAACAATCTTGAAGACTGCAAAAACGCTTGCTCAGCAGCAGTACCTCCAATGAGTTGGCTGCCAAATTCTGCCTCAGATCTCCAAGACCAGTGAACTTGGTATCCTAGTAACTAACAAAGTTTTCCCCTCTTAGCTTTAAAAACTTTTCCTTGCCTCAGCTTCCTTGAAAACACTCTCCTACTATATATTCCCATTGCAGTGCTATTCTATTTCTCAATAAACTTAATTAATCTTTAGAGAATCTCTGCAATTTCAGTTGACAGGCCTTGTTGGCAAAAGGGTCTTTACATATATAATTAGGTTAGAGGTCTCATTATGAGATCATGCTGGCTTATCAGGTGGGCATTAAATCCAATGGCAAGCGTCCTTACAGAAGGCACACAGCAGAGAAAGAAGGGGTCTCCTCCAAGTGAAGACAAGGAGGAGTCCAGTGAAACACAGTCACAAGGAACTCCCGAAGCTACGAGAAGCTTGAAGAGGCAAGAACTTCAGAGGGAACGTTCTCCCCTGTCAACACCTTGATTTCATGCTGCTGGCCTGAAAATTTCTGTTCCTTTTAATCTACTCAGTTTGTAAGACTCTGTTTTGACAGGCAGTCATAGGAAACTAAGTGCCTCACATATCATTTAATAATTTTCTAAGTGCATTATAGAAGCTGCCAATCTCTGAGCACCAATTTAGTCACCAAGCGTGTTTTCAGATGCTTTGAACAGGTAACCTGGAGATTGGGTGGAAAAAGGGTATATAGATGCACAAAAGAGAATGGAAGCAGAGAAGGATGTTTGTGTATCACACATTTCCGCCACCCCCCCCACCGCCCAAGGATTTGATTAAGGGTGAGGCTCTGAATAAATCAGATAGACAAGATGATCTACTTGTGGAAGTTGATCTGCTTTTGTCAGCTCCCAGCCTGTGCTGGGTCAAGGACTCATGAAATCTTGAAACACTAATATAGTCATTTGAAAAGAAGAACAAGACATGGGCCAAGGTCAATGAGTCAAAGAGCAGTTTAAACCTCTTCATGTTTATCCTAATTGTATTCTCCTGTATAACTTTAGAGGACTTAGAGGACCTGGTATCTATTATACCAAACGAATATTTAAGTTCAACAAGTCGTTGACTTTTTTTTTTTCCTGAAAAATGAGTAATGAAATAGAATATTTTCTTAAGACTAGCTCCAGTAAGCAGAAATGAGTTGGTAAATGTTTAACAACCAATTGGGGTACAGGTCCTAATTTACAGGGGTCACTGATTTCTCTAATGTTAATACATCTACCATTATTGATCTCAGAGTAAGAATGGGATGTCAGTATGGTAGGAAAAATCCTGAAAATTTAACACTTGTCTCTAGCAGACTCTGGCACACAGAGAAAAGGGAGAACTAACACCAAAGAACCATGGCAGGTTGACTGTAGAAAGGCCCACTGACTTGAAGTGGGAGAGAACAAGGACAGGAAGAGGACAAATAATGCTTCTGGCCAAATGATCCACCCAAGTAACACAAATGGTATTAGACCAAAAAAAGAAAAGAGTAGCACCTCTAATAGGTTTCATTATATGACACTCTACCTCTACACACACACACACACACACACACATACACACACACACACATACATGTACAGAGTAAAGCTCACACCATGTTGCTTTCTTTCTTTCCATGTATGACCCAGGAAGCTGTAAGGGACTATTTCCCACAAACTGATAGGAAACATTTTCTTTCCTAAAAAATGAAAACTGCAATGAACCTAATGTCCTACCCAGGTATTAAGGAATATTAAGAAAAATCAAAGACCCCAACCACCTGGAATAGCCTGATTATCAAGAATAAGCATGCTAAGAGCCACAGCCAAGTAATATGATGCATGGCATTTTTGGTTGAAAGGTGACACCAGCTAGCCATTGAGATGATATGATTATGTTAAGATTTACATTCATATGGATATTGGACTCCTGCTGTCCACCTCGGCCTGCTACGGGACTCCTGGAGAGTTCCCATTAGTTGGGGAAGGACAGTAGGAGGGAATTCCGGGGGAGGAACTTCCTCTGGGGTTCTGGGAGAACGCCGTGTGGGTGATCGGGATTCTTCCCGGGGCTAACGGGGCATTGGCGGCAGTTTCAAAAAATAAAGTTTGTTCCTGCTTGAGTGGCTCGTGATTTTGTGCCCAGCCAGATTGCGTCAGACTGCGGCACAAGCGGGTGCTCATCAACCCTTGTTTAGAATCCTTGACTCAGCGCAATCACCAGACCCAAACTAACATCTTAAATTTTGCTCAGTTCTATGCCTTCAAACCCCTGTTTCAATGTCACCAGGCACAAGTACTAGAACCTTATAGATGCGCTTCACTGGCTTCCCATTTCAACCTTATTAGATCTTGCTAAGGGTGTTTTCCTATTATTGCTGTAATCCTAATAAATTTGGTTGCTTTCCAGCCGTCTAGCTGTGGCAATAGGTGGTCATGACAGTTGTAGGAAATCTCAAAATAGAAACCGCTTCACCTCTACTTTGCATATCTACCTTCCCCTGAGGGCTTTGGAGGTTTTGGTGCTGTTCTGTTGTTCAGTGTTGTTGTGGCAGGAGGAACAGAATTTCCAGTGAGCCTCAGATTGGCAGGAAGAGCAGGCAGAGGCCATACTGATACGGAGGCATAAACTGTTCATGGCAGCTTTTAGAAACAGTGAGAAACCTCACTGGAATAGGGTAGCACCCGAAGTAAAAGCACATATCCTGGTGCCATTAAGATTCTATACAAACCAGTGGTTTGGTGGGTCTCAAAAGTTTAATTTTAAGCCTGGTGCAGTGGCACATGCCTGTTCGGGAGGCTGAGGCAGGAGGATCATGAGTTCAAAACCAGCCTTAGTAAAAAAAAGCAGGGCGCTAAGCAACTCGGTGAGACCCTGTCTCTAAATAAAATGCAAAATAGGGCTGGGGATGTGGCTCAGTGGTGGAGCGCCACTGAGTTCAATTCCTGGAATCTTCCCTCCAAAAAAGTTTAATTTTAGGTTGAACCACAGATTTATACGTAATATTTATATATAGTGTTTACACAACTACTTGGTAAAATACACAGTAGGGTCATTCTAGATAACAATAACATACTATGTATTTTAAAAATCTGGAACAACTGATCTTTGAATATTTTCAACATAAAGAAATGATAAATGTTTGAGAAGATAGCTATGTTCACCCTGATTTAAACATTATACAATGTATACATGTATTGAAACCTCCCAGTACCCCGTAAATATGTATAATTTTTATGTATCCATTTAAAAATAAATTTAAATGAAAAGCATTCATACATACAGTCTAGTTGTGTGAAATTTCCATTCACAGCAATTCTGCAGTGTCTGGTACCTGTATATTGGTATAGGATGTGTTAGCAGGACCCTTCTTCACGTTGAGGAGAAAAACCTTCCACCTTCAGGTTTACTGTTCTCATTCTCCTACTTCTGGGTGCCTGGGCAGTACTATGTCCCCCAAGAGAATACTCAATTTATGAAACAAGTATTAATGAGCAGTTTATTACATTAACTTTAAACATTCATACTAATTATCACCCATTCACATTCAAACTATTGCTGACAACTTGTTTACAGCAACCAAGCTGTGAACACTAGCCCAGTCATTTCACACAAGTTTAAAGAGCCCTCTCAGGATCACTAGAGGACAAAACTACTCAGCAGGTAGCTTACCACCGGCCCCTGCACCAAATCCCAGTTGGAACATCTCCATGCCTTTGTTGTTACAAGAATAATTTTCTATATTAGACTGTTTTCATTTTATAAAGTTTCCTCATAAGTGCTAACTTTTTTTTTTTTTTTTTGGTACCTGGGATTGAACTTGGGGGTATGTGGCCACTGAGTCACATCCCCAGCCTTATTTTGTATTTTATTTAGAGAAAAGGTGTCAATTAGTTGTTTAGTGCCTCACTTTTGCTGAGGCTGGCTTTGAACTCATGATCCTCCTGCCTCAGCCTCCAGAATTGAGGGGATTACATGAGTGCACCATCGTGCTCAGTAGTGCTTAATTCTTTTACCTGCAGCAATTTAAATACTTTATTGATTTATTTTGACCAAATTCTTTATTTGCCCAGGATTTAAGTTGTTTGAAGAACTCTCTGTGTCTTCACTATCTTGCCTTTTACTGGCTTCCTTTTACTTCCTAAATCAGTGATGTTCCTCTATTTTTCTTACCCTTTTCTCTGGACGTATATAGATTTTCCTATGAGAGTTAAAGGTTTGATAACACCTCAGCACATTAAAAAAAAATCTTTCGTAGGATGATTATCATAGAAATAATCTGATATTGCCGATAACCTCCAACATTTACATTTTCTTGGTTGTCTAAAAGAAACACAGCCCATGATTTATTCATTTTTCATTGCTTTGAACTTAATTTACCTTTATGAAAAAATACACACAATTTAGTTACAAGATCAGACAGTGCGATAAGGTTTATAATTAAAGTATCAAAACAAAACAAAACTACAAGTCCAGGTCTCTTCTCCGATCTCCTGCTACAGAGACACAGTCATGTTCAACTTTCAATATTTCTTTAAATAGAATTTACATTATATTTCTTAGCTTTTTAATTTTAGATAGTATCAGTGGCTTCCTTTTATTATTCCTCACTCCCTACAGAGCTTTTCTTCCCATAACATTTCAATAGATTGCAGAGTACTTGATTAAATCTCTTTCCATGGTGTACTTTGTGAGCAAGAACTATTTCTCAGCTGAGCAAAGACACTCTTCACTGATCAACAATTCTTATGTAGTTAACAATTGTCTCATTTTCCTGTTGTTTTATCTCTCTCTTTCCTTCCTTTCTCCTTCCCTTCCTCCCTCCCTTCCTTCCTTCTTTTCTTTCTTCCTTTCTTAATATTCAAACACAAATTTATCTCTCAACTTTCCTATGAGGCTAGAAAGCTTTTCTTGATATAGTCAAACATCTATCAAATGATGATTTCTATTTATTTTTTCCTGCAAGGAGTCTTTCCATGAATCTTCTATATTTGGTTCTAATTTGGGACAGCTGTTGCCATCATTCTAGGGATTTTTATCTTTCAAGCATAATTTTAGAAATTACCTTTTTCCTTTCCTATAGGAGCTATAATAAGCAGAATTGGATCATGATGAAATATGATAGGCACACCAGAAAAGTCTGTTTTATTAAATGTCTATCATCCATTTGTTTACTTGTCTTACCAGTAGTAGGAACTGAACCCAGGGGTTTTCCACTACTGATCTGCATCCCCAGAACACACACCCTCTCCCTTTATTGAGGCAGGGTATTGTTAAGTTGCCAAGGTTAGACTCAAACTTGTGATCCTCCTACCTCAGCCTCACAATTCACTGGGATTACAGGTATCCACCACCACACCTAATGTGCCTATCACATGACTCAACAAGCAGATGGTTCCTTATAAGAAACTTCAAAGCCACGCTGCCTCATCGGCCAGGGATCTTTGTTCTCTTGTGTGAAATAAATACTAGGTATATGGTGATCACTTAATAAATATTTGTCACTCTTCATTCAAAGTCCTTGCCACATGGAGTTTATAATCCAGAGAGAAGACAAATAATAATAACAAATAAATAACGTGAATTCAGATAATGATTATCACGGTAAATCGAATAACGTAGACTGAGAGGTAAAAGAATGACAGAGTAAGGACTAGATAGAATTTTAGGGAAGGATTTTGTGGAGGTCAGACTGAGGCAGGCTAGAGGGAAAGTTAAGGATGTGGAAGTTGGGGAAATGGAAATGAAGGAAGATAAGAGCTTGGCCTGCTGTGGGAAGAGGGGAGACAATAGGAAAAGTTAGGGTTGGGACATATATTGAAGGTAGCGCTCGCAGCATTTGTGGGTAATTTGGACATAGAACAGGAGCAACGCAAAGGCATCAGTGATGACTCTCCAAAGTACACCGGACCAAAGGGAGCCCCTGAAGCCTGCAGAGAACACGAGGTGCCTTAGAGGTTGGCCCATTTGGGAATTTGACTGGTTATGAGAGAAGCAGTGGAGAAATGCAGCAAAGAAATGTTGAAGCGAGGGTCAATGAGCACCTTAGAAGCTCTATATTAAAGGATGGTTTTGTTTATAATAGATTTAAGAAGAGTTAATTGCAGTCAGTGAGGGAGGCTAGGGCAGGGCATGGTGGTATACACCTGTTATCCTGGCATCTGGGGAGGCTAAGGCAGGAGGATGGCACGTTCAAAGCCAGCCTCAGCAACTTAGCAAGACCCTCCGCAGTTTAGTGAGACCCAGACTCAAAATAAAAAATAAAAAGGGCTGGGGATGTGGCTCAGTGGTTAAGTGGGTTCAATCTCTGATACCAAGAAAAAGAAAGAAAGAAAGAAAGAAAGAAAGAAAGAAGGAAAGAAAGAGAGAGAGAAAGAAAGAAAGAGAAAATAGATTTTCATTTTTATCAAGCAATTCACCATTGACCACGATTTCATATTAATATATTTACCTTGGTCAATAGCAAATGTATAACAAATTATTATTTTAAAATTGACATGCAATATTTAAATTCAACTCTCTTTCTTTTTATTCATCCTACCATATCCATCTATTGCAAGACAGAATTGCTTCTTCTACTAAAAAAAAAAAAATAATAAATTACCTAACATAATCAATACAACATGGATTGCATCAGTAAGACATTCTTGGATGGATTTTCACACATATTTTTCATACACCTTTGGAAAGAGGTTTTGGTCTTAAAGAGAGGAAGTATGACCTAGTCCCCCTCTAGGCCCCCAAAGTTTTATAGTCCCAGAAAATTAGTAATACCTCTGCCTTTTTCTTCCATAACAAGTAATCAATTCCTCCAGGAAGTCAAGGACGGTAATTCTCAGAGGAAATTCACATGATGAATTTCTCTCTGGACTAACATTCACAGCTATTTGAAGTTCTGAATCTCAGCATCAGATGTAGGAATCACTTTTAGCATTAAAACTTCCACAGGCCAAAGGGCAATGATAAGAGTTAAGGAGATTGCACAACAGGGACCTTTACCTCCATCAACCACCGTCTTGGTCAAATAGAAAATCCGCTAGTATCTCTAGTATCTGAAATGGCCACTTAGTTCTCCTATCTGAAGCAAGAAACACAATACAGTGTAATCCTGAGCTGACTGAAGAATGTTTCTTTGGATGAACACAATGCTCATTAAAACACTCATTTAGGAAAAAAATTAAAACAAAAAAAGCTTATTCACATAAGGTCATAATCTATTTTTTAATTAAAAATTTTATTACACAAATCTGTAAATACATTTCTTGAAAATAGTTTTACATTACATTTCCTGCTTTTTTGGAAAATGTGAATTTCAGGTTTACAACTTGCCAGCCCTCACCTCCCCCTATCTTCCCCAGTGGACCTTAGATATCTGACTGTGAATGGTTTTAGGGAGATGTAATCTGTGTGGGTGGCAGGAATAAAGAGCCTGTGTTTTCAAGAGTTTGAACTATGACTACATGGTGATTTTGAGCATATTGTATCTATTTCATATGTCTCAATAAAATAAAACAAAAGCATCTAACTCTTAGGGTTAAAAGCCTTAATGAATTTAATGAAAGTTTTTGGAGGGCTGAAGATGTTATCTCAGTGATAGAGCACTTGCCTACCATCTGCAAGGCCCTGGGTTCAATCCCTCGTATTGCAAATACATAAATAAATAAATAAACAGAAGAAGAAAAGAGAGAAAGCAGATTTGGAATCTTACCTTGGTAAATAGCAAATGTATAACAAATTATCTTATTATTTTAAAATTGACATGCAATATTTAAATTCAACTCCCTTTCTTTTTATTCATCCTACCATATCCATCTATTGCAAGACAGAATTGCTTCTTCTCATGTGAGGGTAAATTTTCAATTTCACACTTGATTCTCTCCAGGGCAAAAGTTCCATTCTCTTATGTACTTTCCAATTTGTCAAGACACAACTAAAATGCAACTTTTTCCATCTTTTCTCATCCCTCCCATGTGCATTTTAACTTTAATGTCCCACCTACAGCGTTTGTTATACCCTAATTCAGAAATCTGAAAAATCAAAGCTTCAAAATCTTTCCCTATTCTCCATAGATTCTTTATGTCCTCTTTATCCTGTAATGCTTTTGCTTGCTTTATACAAGATCAAAAGCATTAATTGCATTGTGGTCACTTATCTTTCCCTTCTTTAGCCATTATCTTTTATCTATCTAATAGACTATTTCAGCCAAACTGCCCTGTCTTTCCATTGAGGGAAAAAGGAGCTGGTCTACATTAGTCTCAGTGTGAGATGTCCTGCATCCCTCCCCCTAATGCTTACCCCAGAAATGTATTAGTGCAGCTGTAAAGAATCTCACAGTTTGACTTCTCTGTGTATCTGTAGAGCACTTTTTCCAAGTTATAACTACAGAACAAGATTGGATTTCCTACTTGATCAATAAATTTGTGGTCCAAGATACATTTGTGGGCTGGGGATGTGGCTCAAGCGGTAGCGCGCTCGCCTGGCATGCGTGCGGCCCGGGTTCGATCCTCAGCACCACATACCAACAAAGATGTTGTGTCCGCCGAAAACTGAAAAATAAATATTAAAAAAATTCTCTCTGTCTTTCTCACCTCTCTTTAAAAAAAAAACAAAAACAAAAAACATGGCACTGCTTCAATGGTGCACATGTTTTAAAAAAAAAGATACATTTGTTCCATACAATGTATTTTAAATGTACAGTTATCTTCTCAATGTATTGGGACAATCCCAGGTGACCAATATCACTGGAGGCATTTCTTGATAGTCTGAGATTCCCTAGGTCTTATTTGGCACAAGCATCCAAGATTTATAGTTTCTTAAAGCTACTTCTAGATATCTAACCATATCAACTATTTTCCTAAAACAGTCATTTGATCTTTAATCCCAGAGACTAGGGAGGTTGAAGGAAGAGGATCGCAAGTTTGAATACAGCCTCTGCAATTTAGCAGAGAGAGAGAGCGCTCATTGATGGGGGGGGGGGGGGCGCTCATTGATAGAACGCCCTGGGGGTCAATCCTCAGTATTGCCAGAACAAAACAAAACCCAAACAGCTATTTGATTGGCAGTCCTAGATCAAAGCATGCATCTTGTCTGTCACTGAGGATGAATGCAAGGCCCATCAAAATCTGCATCCTAATTAATAGTCCATCTTTGTATGGCTCTGCACTTTAAAACTTAAGATTGCTTGCCACACAAAAGACTATATCCATTGAACTCACCAGCCATTTTTCTCTATTTGTTGTTTCTTACTGACTTTCTTCTTGATCTTGGCTACAGATTTACCAAGAGAGTTTGGAAAAATAATGTCCCCCCGCCCCACAGATTCTGATGTAATTGATGTGGAAGTGTGCCTTGAATATTAGAATTTTAAAAAATTAATTAATTTATTTATTTGTTCTAATTTGTTATACATGACAGCAGAATGCATTTTGATTCATAGTACACACATGAAGCAAAATTTTTTATTCTCTGATTGTACACAAAGTAGAGTCATACCATTTGTGTCTTCATACAAGTACTTAGGGTAATGATGTCCATCTCATTCCATCACCTTTCCTACCCCCATAGTCCCTCCCTTCCCTTCCTTCCCCTTTGCCCTATCCAAGTTCCTCCATTACTCCATGCTCCTCTCTACCCCCATAATGGATCAGCATCCTTATCAGAGAAAACATTTGGCATTTGGTTTTATGGGATTGGCTAACTTCACTTAGCATGATATTCTCCAACTCCATCCATTTACCTGAAATGCTGAGATTGTGCATATATTCCATTGTGTATATATACCAGTTTCTTTATCCATTCATCTATTGTAGGGCATCTAGGTTGGTTGCAGAATTTAGCTATTGTGAACTGTGATGTTATAAACATTGATGGGGCTGTGTCACTGCAATATGAGGAATGTCACTGGGATTTTTATTGGAATTGCATTAAGTCTGTATAGTGCTTTTGGTAGTATGGTCATTTTGACAATTCTGCCTAACCAAGAACAGGGGAGATCTTTACATCTTCTAAGGTCTTTTTAATTTTTTTTCTTTAGCATTCTGTAGTTTTCATTTTATTAAAAAAAATGAAAAACTTCTTAGATGACTTCAGTATAGACAGAATTTGCAGGGGCTGAGGAAGTAGTTATATTTGCCTAGCATGCATGAGGCCTTGGTTCAATCCCCAGTACTATAAAAAAAAATTCTCTCAAAAACTAAACAGAAAAATTTGAAAATCTACTGCCATATATGGAATATCACACAAACTTTTTTCTGGGTTGAATTATGTTTCCCCCTCCCTCCTCTTCTTCCTAAAGAGATAGGCTGAAATCCTAAATCTCAGAATATGACTTTATTTGAAAATAGGGTCATCATTGATTAAAAATGAAGCTACTTTTTTTTCTTTCTATTTGTGTGGTTCTGGGGGTCAAACCCAACCTTTGTGTATACTGGGCAGGCACTCTATCACTGAACCATACCCCTAACCCTAAAATGTAGCATACTGTAGGGTCAACCTCTGATTCAATGTGACTGGTGTCCTCATTTAAAATAAAAAAAAAAAAATTCACCCAGAGACAGATACATTGAGAGAATACCAAGTGAAGACAAATGCAAGGGTAGGAAGATTATATCAACAAACCAAAGAGCAAAGATTGCCAGAAACTATCTGAAGATGCGAGACACAAAGAAGCAGTCCTCAGAAGAAACCAATTTCAGAGGTCCAGACTCCAGAATTTCAACATATTTCTGTTGGTTAAGCCACCAAGTCTGTGGTCCTCTGGAACCTCCAGCAACTGAATATGCCATATACCTGGTAAACATTCTTTTTCTTTTCTTTTCTTTCTTTTTTTAACCAAATTGCTAGGGTCAAACGCAGGACCTTGTATATGATAAGCAAGCACTCTACCACCAAACTACCCCTAGCCCAAGTATACCTCCTTCCCAGAAGGACCTTGATATCCCATCAGCACACAATTTATCACAGTATCTTTTCTTATTGCTTTCCCTCACTTTCTTTCAGTATGTATTATTATTTATATACCAGGGACTGTTTGGCATCAGGATATAAAAGATGAACAAACAGACATTCTTATGAAATTTACAGTGTAGTAGGGGAAGAAATTGAATAGTCACTCAAGTTCATATAAAATCCCTAAGGTGCTTTGCATCTTAAGAGGTTGTAACTGGGGCAATGATATTTCAGGATTAGCTCTTTTAAGGATGTCAAGGAAGGATTCCTGGAGGGATAACACTTAGGCTATGATCTGAAGAATAAACTGAAATTAGCGGGGAAAAAAAACCACAAAACAACAGTATAGGAAGTAAATGTGCAAAGCCTCTGCAGTTACAAAATGTCACTGGGCACCAAGGATTCAGAAGGCCAGCACTGAGTCAAAGCATCATTCTCTATGGCTTACAAACAAGAGCCTCATACAAATATATATGGACTTGTAACAGAAGTAGTTAAAATAGAGAAGTTGGTTCAAATAGAAATGAGAAGCAGAGGTTTATATATATCATCAGGAATACAAAAGAAAGTTAAAAATCAGTCTGCTTAGGTTAGACAGAAAACTGGTTAATATTCCTTCCACAGGGCAATAAAACTAAAACCTTTGAGATTATCTTTCCCATCAAACAATTCTATAAGTTAACATGCAGCTTCACAGGGTCTGGGTTCTCATCAAATGACAAATGACAAAGTCAAACATAAGTACATGCTCCTTGAGAACTTAAATAATCCTTGTGCGTTTGTTAGACAATGCCCCAGTGTGAGACTGGAAGCATGTGCTGCATTCTCCTTTGATTCTTAAGGAATTCTAGTTTAAAAGTCAAGTTTCATATGTGGGAGAAATTCAGTGTCTGTCAGATAAGGCAAGGAACACAGGCAAGGGGTCAGATCATACAGGACCTGAGGACAGGTTTTGTTTTATCCCAGGACCACGGAGAAGCCACTGAGGGGATTTGTCAGTGTGATGACATTACCTGATTCATAATTCAAAAAGCTCACTCCAGTGACAGTGCAGAGACGTCCAAGTGTGAGCAGTGAAAAAATGGAGAAACCAGGCAAGTGGAAATGGAGATTTGTTCTAGACAGCAGTAATGACAGAGAAAAGGAGGCTACTTTGTGAGTATGTTGGAAAGTTACATTTCTAGAGAACACAGTTTGACAATCGGGCTTAGAGCACGTTTTTTAATTTGTGTCATTATTGCCACCCCATCCCCCCACCCCCCCACCCCCCGCCAGGGACTTTCTAGACCTTTCTTCCTAACCACCTCTCCCCTGTGAAATTCCACCATCACAGATGTAGTGAACATCTCTTTATGTACCAGACCCTTGTGGAGGACACAACCATTATTGCATGTAAGATCTTTCTCACCTCCCATGAACCAATTTCCCAACCCTGTTGGACATAAAGTATATGCATTAGAAGCACAGGTTTAAGAGCTAAAAACACATATTTAGGAGTCATTAGTGAGGACACAATAATTTAAGTTGTGGCATGAGCCTTAAGACAGTTGAGTGACAGGTGAGGTCCTGGGAAGGAACATCAAGCATTTATGGGCTATTCGTCTAAAAGGAAAGGCAGCAGCCACCACAATGGTGTAGGGGAAATGAGAACAGTGCTGTGACCTAGGGGTCCAGGTGAATTTCTTGAGGAGCAAGGGAATAATAGCACTGACTCCTGCTGAGAATTTGAGTAGTGTGAAAATGGAATATGGTCCATGGGACTTAGCTTTATGAAAGCCATTATTGAGATCTGTAGACAGAAAAACAGGGGCAGAAAGCAGATTGCAGGAGTTCAGGAGCAGATGGCATAAACCAACACATACTGGAGCATATTTTGGCCATTCTTTTTTTTTTGTTTTTTGTAAATAAGAAGTGTAAACGCTCTGCAGTCATTGGAGAAGATGCAGAGTTCAAAGTGGGTTTTTAATTAGAGATATATTTGTTTGTCTTTACAGTGCTGGGATTGAACCCAGGCTCTCATTTTTCCAAATGAGAAGGCTAAGCAAGCTCTCTGCCACTGAGCTATACCCCCAGACTACATTCTCTTTCCTGAAGTCAAATTTGGAGGATCCTAACTCAGAGATAGTTTGACTATTAGTGAGAATGGAGGAACAGTCTGCATCAGGGATCACCAACCATTTTTTTTTTTTTTGCCCATCTTTTTCAATAAAGTTTTACTGGAATGTGTCATGTTCACTGATTTAAGTATAGCTAAGGGCTGCCTTTGCTATACAGCAGTGACTAAATGTCAAGAAGGATAGAATGGACAGCAAAGCCTGAAATAAGAAAATTCCTGCCAACCCTTGATCTTTAGCTATTATTTCCTAAAAGCCTACAGAAATTTGGAGATGATACAAGGTAAAAAAAAATGGTTTATTGCAATAGGAAAAAATAAAAGGAGAAATAATCTGGAGAGGTGATGGAGATTTTGTGGTTTGTAGTTTAAAAAATGAAAAATGTTGACTGTTGGACTCTTCAGAACATCATCCCTAAACTCTGCTGATCAAACAAAGATTATAAATTAGATTTTTTGTAGTAAGAGAAAACACAGTCCTGACAGTTTTATGGTGTCTCAAAATGGAGAAATCTGGGAAAGATATTTATAGGGCTTAGAGCCTGGGCTGGGAGGACTTAAAGGGGGAGCCTGCAGGGTGTGGAACTAATGGGAACTGGGTAGTTTTTTGGATATTATGAAAGAATACCAAAAATGTGTAAAGTTATGACCAAGGTCAATTACTAATAGTCTATAAGTAGTTATTAATTGATATCTATATATTAAGATCAATGTGATCTTAATTTCCCATTAGTTTCAAATTCAATATTCTAAGACAATTGACTATTAACAAATAACTTGCAAAGCTGTCACTAGATGGGTAGGACAATTGGAATTTCCTGAACTTTTACAGATAATGGTGTAACAGTGTTCTTTCTAAGGACTGAGTTTTCAAAGTAGACTATGTTCAGTTTTTATATAATTGTCTTTTTTACTCGAGGTTTCTCAGCTTCAACAATACTTATTTTTTGATCCAGTTAATTCTTCATCTGTGAGGCTGCACAGTGCATTATAGAACATACAGCAACATCATTATCCTTCGCCCACTAGATTACAGTAGCATCCCCCACTTTCTTGAAGTTCCAACAACCCAAAAATGTCTCCAGACATTGGCAAATGCTCTGGTGGAAAGGGACACAAAATGCCCCCAATAAGATCCTCTGGTCTAGTTTACATTTAGTCTAGATTATTATAAACAAGTTTAAGAGTTGGGGGTTTTATGGCAATGGAAATGTTCAATTCGATTTATTTTTTTTTCAGCAGATAACTTTCAATAGACAGACATAGAGAAGTAAATACATGGAATTTTAAACATTCATCACCTGGATGCTTGTTACTAAATTCTCTCACATTTCTCTGTTCATTGAATCATCATTATCTTTTCCTCAGAATACTAGGAAGAAGTTGAGAACCAGTGCACTGAATTCTTCATGTTTCAAAGAGTCACCTCACTTCCAATTCATGTAATGTAGCTTCCTATTTTACAGCAGGGACACTTTCCCCAAGTTTTCTTATGATCTAGCGTGAAGATGCACAAGGACTTTTTCTAAGCTTACATATTTACCAAAGAAGAAAGAAAAATCCACATTTTAGAAGTTAATTTTGAAAATTCTAAGATGATAACTTAAAAAATTGTCTCTAAAAGATAGACAGAATAACTACCCAGACCTCCATCCCTCTGTAGAAGTAATTTCTATTTGATTTTGCCTCCCTCTTCTTCTACCCATCCCAAAGAGCTTAGCCTCCACAATGTACCTGAGTCTACCTACAGAGGGAAATACTAGAAGTAAATATTCTGCTTTTTTTACTTCCTGTTGAAATTGGCTTGCATTTTTTTTTTGAGGAAATTTGAGTAAAACTGTGTTAGCTAATTGTGCTTATCAGAATAAGGAATCAAATCCCTATCCAATAGAATTCAGGAACAAGCTTGCTTTTTGATATGAAGATCTGGATTTAATTCCTCATCCTCATTACTGACTAGGTTCTTAACAGTTGTATGACTTTAGACAAATTAAATCCTGTCTCAGTATCAGTTCTACACTTGAATAATAAGATTAGGATACACTTATGGGTTGTTAAAAATAATAAGGGAGATGAAATATGCTAAACCTTTCACATAAAAATCCTCTGTAAATATTTTTTTATTATTTTTTGCCATTACATAACCCCTCTGAGCAAGAATGAAGGTAGGATAAAGCATTTTTCAGTGAATCGCCAAATAAAGAAAGATGAGAATAAATACATCATTATTTTACTCATGAATTTCAAAGCACCATACTTTCAGAGTTCTTTTAAGAAATTTAATTCTCAGAGGTAGAAAAGAATAGTTGAAAAAATATTCACTTTTTTTTCTGAAACTTGCCACCCAGATAAAATATCCAAGCAAATTATTTTTCTCTATTTGGAATGACAGACATTAGGAAGTCTTGATACTTATTGTCAATAATAGATGTCTCAATGTTAGCAGGAATAAGTAAGAGGATGTCATTCTCAAATCTCCCAGTCTTCATATTCCAATACTAGACACCCTCAAATCTTGCAGTCTTCATTTCTGATCATACTGAATTTCATAAATATTTTCAGAATATGCTTAGAGTCCCAATCATATTACTAAAGACACAGACTATGTTTGTCCTATAATTTCTCAACTTTATGAGGCATATGCATTTTTTGTTCTAATTAGTTTTTTTAGTTAATATCTATTATTCATAATTCAGCTTAAATGCAATCTTTTCCACTTAACAGGTGTTTAAAGTCTCATTAATGAAAAGGCTCTGGGGCATTATATTGGATCCCAGCTCATCATAGTCTTCTATTGGATCGCTCTGTATAAGTTCTTTTCACACAGTCTTGCTCTTACATTGCTGGTCTCTTACGATCTTGGATTTCACACACGAGAGGATTAAGAGCAAACGGCAGCATTTCAGGAAGGAACATGAGGCAGTGAGATAGTGAGCGAATCGGAATCCATGTCTCCATTTGGAATACAAAGAGAAAATATGGGTCTGAGAACTCCTTGGAAGGTGAGAGAAGAGAAATTATAAACAAGGGATCGCTCTGTCACATTGTAGAATGATATCTGCCCATACTCATAATCTAGGAAGACTCCTACTTTAAGCATTTGCTTTCTCAAGCAGACCTTTTTTAAAGGGGGAAAGACCCAGAAGGTGTAACTGGTCCCCATCAAGGATCCTGTGAGCAAGACTTTGGAAGCTTCAGGCATGTTGCCCCTTCTGTCTGCAGAGTCCTCCGATATGCCCAACTGCCACTTTGTTGCCTTTTCCACATCGACCTCCCAGTAGTGCCTCCCTGAGGTGAAGCTTTCCAAACCCATCACTGTAGCACTGAAGTCCAATCTCCCTGGGTGGCACGGTTTACCCTGCTGGATATTTCTAATTCTCACTTTTCTCAGGTCCTCAGATAAGACTAGGCAGGGATGAGCTGTTTCAGGATCCAAAGTTATATGTCCTACAGGGAGAGAGAAATGAGTTACCTTAGGGGCTGAATCAAAGCCAATGGTGGAGACATGACTTCTGATGGCAGAACCTTCCTAACAAGCAGGCATGAGTCTCAGGCACAGACAAAGCAGAGGCAATTTAGGGGATCCCAGGGAAAGGGACCTCCAAACTATGCTTCAATAAATAGACAACACAGAAGAAAGTCAATGAAATGATAGACAGGTACATAGTCCACCTAGGCAGACACAATACCATAGAATAAGGAACAATATAAATAAGGAACCAAGGAGAGGTTCGGAAGTACCTTCAACCCTGAGGCTGTACAACTGTCCTGGTAATCAGTCCCACCCAGACTTCTCCTGGGATCCAACCCTAGCTTGATAAAGATCTTTCTATGTTTAGAACCTGGTGTACTGGGTTAGAAGCACCGGCGTCTATTAACAGAATAGTTCATTCATGGTTCTTTCCTCTATTCATCTTAAATATCCCGTGTTATGTAAATATCTAAAATTGCTGATATCAGGCACTCAACATTAAGTAAATCAAAAGAGAACATATTAGCAAAAAAACCTATGAAAATCCTCCAGAAAAATGAAGCTGATAATGAGGAAGCACAATGTAATTCCTTACACAAAGGGAAGTGATACCTGCCTTGTTCATATCTCGGACTGCCCTGTATCTCTTTCTGCTCAACTCCCAAATACTTTGATTTTTCAAGAGTTGGTCCTGAAATATCCTTCTTTTACAATTTGTTTAATGTATGTATTCTCTTCCCTAAACGACCTCAGCTAGCCTCAGTATTAAATGTGTTCTGTATGTGCATAACTCACTCTGTAAACAAACTGACTAGTTAGATATAACATGTGAATTTCAAACCTAATATACCCAAAATGGAACTCCAGCTCCATCCCTCTCTAGTCTCTACTTCTCAGTTAATAGAACCCTTGTTGCTTTAGTTGATGAAGCCATAAATCCGGAGAAGTCTTGTATTTCTTATTTCCTCTAACATCTAATGCAGCAGCAAGTTCTGTAAGTTCTATTACTTAACTTCAGTAAGTTAAATTAACTTAAGTCCCTGGTCTGGCAGCCTGATTCACATTATTAGAGTGGTCTCAAAAGCCACATGCCTTGAACTATAAATTGTAAGTTGTCCCAGACTCTTAGTATCTCCAGGAGACTGGCAGAAACAATGCAAATTCTCTCTGCAAACATACACACCTTTATTCCTGGCTTCAAAGAATTTCTAAAATAATGATGGAGGAACAAAGAGAAACTTACTATCAAAAATAATAAGCATACATCTGCAAAACAGAAAACTACAATTGAGTGAGACTAGCAGAAATAAATCTGTAAGGAATTTTAAATAGTGGAATTTATTAGGCAAAGACTCTAGAATAACTTTGTTTGCTATGTTGGAAGAAAAATAAAATCTTAAAAATATCTATAGATTGTAGGGGCAGGGGTGTAGCTCAGCGGTAGAGAGCATGCTTAGCATGAGTGAGGCTTGGGTTCAATCTGCAGCACCCTTTCCCCAAAGCAACCCATCATCACCAAAAAAAGGTCTACAGGATGTAGGGAACTAAGCCAGCCTAAATCTGACAGAGGATCAAATAGATTATCTAGAAATCAAAAGCAAAGTTAAAAGCTACAATGGATGATTACAAAGTAAGCAAGCTACAGACATGAATCTATATGTAAAATTCTTAACAAAATGTGATCACATTGAATATTACAATATATAAAATAGGTAAAACATCATCACCAAGGTTTACCCTGCAAATGCAAATAAGCATAAACTACATTAAAAAAATCAACTTCATAAAATACATATAATATTTATATCCTAAAAACTATAAAATATTAATGAGAAAAATCAAAGAACTAAACAGATGGAAACCACAAGTTGGTGCATGTCTATAATCCAGCTTCTCTCTTTCTCTCTCTCTCTCTCTCTCTGAGAGAGAGTGCTCCCTCAATCTCTCCCGCAGGTGAGAGAGAGAGAGAGAGAGAGAGAGAGAGAGAGAGAGAGAGAGAAGAAAGAGAGAGACAAAAAGACTCAATACTGTCAAGAAATCAATTCTCTCCAAACTGATCTACACAGGCAATGTAATATCAGTCAAAATTCCAGCAGTCTTACTTTGAAAAAGTCAACAATAAATCTGTAGGGCATGATGTAATGTGGGACATGTTGCATCAGAAAAGAGGAAACTTAACTTGCTGTCTGCTACCTGCTTCCCAGTCCTGGGGCCACATGTGGCTAAGACAGCACCTGGCGATTAGCCAGAAGGCACTGCCATGGGTTGTGATGAAGAATCGGACCACCTCTAGGATAGGCTCAGAACCCTTCTGCCCTCATGGACAGCTCCTGTCTCCCATTACTGCCTGTAGGATGGGTATAGATGTAAGTTCTCCCCACCCTGCTGACCTTTACCCTGATTGGCTCCTGTACATTATGTTAGCTGTGTGCGTTTTCTCAATAAACGAGATCCTGCTTTGACTGTTCTCCCTGGTGCGTCTGATTGTCCTCCGGGGAGGGAGGGAGTGCTCCCCCAATCTCTCCCGCAGGTCAGGAGGGACCTAAAAACCCTGACATAAATAAAAAACTTAGGATACACAAAATTATTTTGAAAAAAAAAATAAAAAAGAAGAAGATTTGGAGAACTCACAGTACCTGCATTCAAGACTCCCTATAGAGTTATCCATCAAGCCAAAGTGTTATTGGCAAAAAGACATAATGATCAATAAACCTATTAGAGTCCACAAATCGGCCTGGTCATATATGTCAATTGATTTTTAACAAACATGCCAAGTAAATTTAATAGAGAAAGCATAGTGTTTCCAGCAAATGGTACTGAACAGATTGGATGACCATGTACAAAATAATAATAATCAGAGGCTAGGATGTAGCTCAGTAATAGAGCAGATGCTTAGCATGCTTCAGCTCAATCTTCAGCACCACCAAAACAGAAGAAACAGAGGAAAGAGAAAGTTTGAACCGGGTTAAGTTTGAACCTTTTAAAGAGAAAGTTTGAACCATTTCTTAAGCCACATATAATTACTAACTCCACATATAATTATTAACTCCAATAGACCTAAGTGTAAAACCTAAAACTATTAAACTTCTAGAAGAAAATCTTCCTTGGTTAAGGCAAAAAACAACACAAAAAAGAAAATTCATAAAAAAAATTGAACTTTGTTAAAATTTAAAACTCCTATTGTTCAAAAGACATTTTGGGGAAAATTAAAAAGTGATTGACACCAGTCTACGAGAAAATATATGAGAAACATATCTGATAAGCAATAACTAAATAAATATATGAAGAAATTCTAAACTCAATAAAATATACAACCCAATTTTAAAAATAGGGTCAACCACAAGTTGGTGCATGCCTATAATCCAGCTACTCAGGTAGTTAAAGCAGGAGGGTCCCAAATTCAAGGCTAGTCTCAGCAACTTGGCGAGGCCCTGCACCAAGATAAAATAAAAAAAGACTAGAAATGTAGCACAGTGGTAAAGTTGCCCCAGGGTTAAATCTCTCAGTACAGGGGGTGGGGGAACTATAGCTCAGGATAAGAGTGCTTGCCTAGAATGCAAGAGGTCCTGAGTTCGCGCTCTTGTACTATAAAAAGAAAAAAAGGAAAAAAAAGGAACAGTTTGGAGATCTACTTCACAAAAGTAGAGATATAGAGGGTAAGAAAATATACCCAATTATAAGTTATCCCAGATATGCGAATTAAAATACCCGTCTATTAGGGCAGATGTAATAAAAGAAATTGATGTTACCAAATGCTGGTGAGGATGAAGGGTGGCTGACTCTTTCATAAAATATAAGTGAAAAATTGGAATGAAAAATCATACAGGCAACTTAGAAAACAAGCTTGGAAATCTCAATCTACTGCACTGTGCTAAGAGAAAGAAGGCTGACTCCATTGATGAGACAAGTGGGAAACACGGAACTAAAGGAGCGAGCTGTATCATTTTGTTCCATGTTGAAATTTCTCCCCCAAACTTTCAAGTAGCAGAATCTGCCTGTGATGATGTTTCAGAGTTGGGAAAATGATAAAGAAACGGCAGAGGAAATTTGCATATTTTCCCTGGTAGTTATCTAACAAGTACAGCTTATTAAGCTCTTTAATTCTTAAACTTCTAGAATTTACTTTTATTGATGGTAGGATACTAACTTGATTCTCACTATAAAAATACAGTATCCTCTACTCACGGATCCTGTCAACTTACTTTGGAGCACTGGTAGCATGGGGTTCATTCCTCTTACTTGGCATGAACTCAGGTCTGTGATGTGAGCAGGCTCAAGGCACTGGAGCAGTAGTGACTCACTCCTGTTTAAAAAAGTGGCAATCTCAGTTATCTGCACAGGCCCCAGGTCCCTCCATCTAGAAGATGACTACCTCATCTCTACCCAATGTTCTTGACCCCTGTGTGAGCTCAACACATAAGACTCCTGATTCTGACTCAAAATTTTATATTGTTTTCAAAATGAAAACTTACCTTTCCAAATAATACCTTGCATTCTAGGAGGAAAAAAAAGAGATAAGGTTACTACTGGGTACTAGAGCCATGTACTTTGTGATATGTGCCCATGAAAATATCCTTTCTTGCAATATGAACTTGCCCCATAATGCTTTTTTAATTTTTTAAAAATTTTTAGTTGTAGATGGGACACAATATCTTTATTTATTTTTATGTGGTGCTGAGGATCGAACCCAGGGCCTCACACATGCAAGACAGGTGCTCTACCACTGAGCTATGGCCCCAGCCCCAATTATGCTTTTTTAAACTAAGTTTATTTTTAAATAGACATATAAAACCATAAAAATACGTATTTGAGGGGTATCAAGAATGTTTGACACATGTATACTTTTTTTTTTTTTTTTAAATGGTACTTGGGATGAAACTCAGGGGCACTCAACCACTGAGCCAAATCTCCAGCCCTTTTTTGGTATTTTTTTCAGAGACAGGGTCTTGCTGAGTTACTTAGTGCCTTGCTGTTGCTGAGCCTGGCTTTGAACTCAAGATCCTCCTGCCTCAGTCTCCTGAGCCCCTGAGAATATAGGTATGCACCACCTTGCCCAGCATCATATATACATTGTATGTTTAAATGAGGGTAAACATAACTGCCTCTTCAGAAACGCATCATTCCTTTATGGCAAAGACATTCAAAATCATTTCTTCTAGTGTTTTGAAACATGCAATCTATTATGGTTTTCTGTAATCACCATACTATGCAATAGCATGCAAGAACTTATTACTCCTACCTAACTATAACTTACTGCCCACTGGTTAAGCTCTTCTTGACCGTCCCTCCCACCATCCTTTACAGCCTTTGGTAATCACCACTCTACTCTTGACTTTAAGGAAACCAACATTTTCAGATTCCACATATGAGTATGTGGTACTAGTCTTTCTGTGCCTGTTTTATTTCATTTAACATCATATGATCTCTAGTTCCATCCAAGTTGTCCCAAAATACAGAATCTCTCCCTTTTTTCATGCCTGAATGGTATCCCATCTAGTATATGCAACCCATTTTCTTATCTACTCATCAATCAATGGAACGACACTTAGATTTCTCTTTCTTGGCTACCGGTGCAATAAACATGGGAAGGCAGATGATACTTTGACATACTGATTTTATTTCCTGTGGATATACACTCAATTGTGAGATTGCTGGATCATACGACAGTTCTGTTCTTAACTTCTGAGGAACCTCCACACTGTTTCCCATAATGGCCACACTAACTTACATTCCCAACAAAAGTGTACATAATGCTTTTGGCAGCTGGAAAATTCGCCTCCATGCATCGCTGAAGATCATTGAATGCTGTGTTCTGGAAGTGACCCCTATTAAATACTGTCTACTTCTCACTTCTCAAATACTGTAAATGAAGGGTGTTTTCCAGAGTCTTACCCGGAGCAATGTTAAGGCAGACTCCGCACACTTGTTCTTCAGCTCTGAGATGATCCTTTGGAGGCTGCAGAGCTGTTCAGAAATCTTGACTTCACTCTCCTTCAGTTTATTCATGTTCTCTCTTCCCAAAAAGTGCAGTCTCTGCAGAAACATTCCTTTATTATTATTCAAAAACTGGAATCTTTTCTTATTTACTAATTTGGCCATTTTTTTTTTAAACTGTTATTCTGCCTGCCAGCTCACACACACACTAAAGTAAACAAGACCATGATATCCTTCTGTGTCAAGAAGGGCAGCTGTCAATAGAAACTGAGCTATGATACCTAATATGCTTAAGTTGAGGCATGTGTGTGCACACAGTGTATTTACTCAGATTAATAATATGTGTATTTGGGGCTGGAGATATAGCTTAGTTGGCAAAGTGCTTGCCTCACATGCACAAGGCCCTAGGTTCAATCCCCAGCACCACACACATAGAAAAAAAGTATTTTCTTTTATTATGGCATTTTTTCAAAAAAATTAACTATTTCCTTCATTAAATTAAAATTACTATACTTTTTTACAGATTAAATTACTTCAATTTATAAGATTAGATAATTAGCCAATAATATCAGTTTTCCTTTTATTCTTCTAAATGTATTCCACCTAGTCACATATGTACATTATTAAAACAAATGATGGTATATCATATTCTGTTGCTAATCTGACACTTTCTTTTTTCTTGAAGAGTAATCCTCATTTGTACACACAGAGCCATGGTATCCCTTCTACAGGGTATTGATTGATATAGGTTTTATTTAATCTCTTAGTATCAATATATGCCATCACTAATATTAATGCCTACTATTTATCAATTGCTTAAAATATGCAAAACACCAGTTAATGAGCTTTCTGTAGAATAACTCACTCAAAAAGCAACAATGCTAAAATTTAGAGGCCACTGTTATCTCCATTTTGTAGTTAAAGAAACTGAGTCAGAGGTTAAGCAACATGTCCAAGGCCACCTAGGAGCAAGTAGATGGCAGAGGACAAAAAGGAACCTAATTGAACTAGCTTCAAAAGTTAATTCTGAACTATGACTTTGTACTCAAACTCACTTTACAGTGTTGCTTGATTCACTTGTCTTTTCATATGGATGTAAATTTACTTGCAGTATAATATAGTAAAATTTATATACAACTTATAGGCATATTTTATCTTATCCATGTGCCTTTCTTATATACATGTGAGGATAAATTCACAGAAACAGAATCGCTATACACACACACAGAGAAGACATCTGTAGTTGTCACTAGGTATTTTACTCTAGTAAATTGACATAGAATTGACATAATGTTCAGGTCTTTTTCTCTTTTCCAAAATACTATGAGGATGTTATTTTCAATATCTCACTTGTAGCATCTCCTGGGACTTCTCCTCCAGCTCTGTGGCAAATCTGTTCAGATGATTCAGACTGAGTCCTCTCATGTTTGAGTCACATTGGCATCTGTGCAGTCTCAGGAAGTTCAGCTCATTCTCTTCACTCAACAACCGGAACTGCATGCTATATTCAGACTCAATCATCGTTTTAAAATTCTGCTCCTCTTCCTGCATCAGATATTGATAGGACAGATTTCAGGTTAAACATGACAGATTGACCACAAATAGAGATCCTATTTCCATCTCTAACCACAATATAAAGGCAATGAAATACAAAGGAGAAGGGAAGAATTAAAAGGCATAAATCCAAAGAACAAAATAAAATTGAGATTACTCAAGAAATCGACATGATCTTAAGACACGAAATGCAGATGAAGGAAGGTTACCTGGTTTCAAAAGCTACAGCAAATGCAAAGAGGAAGAGACTGGGAAATTGGAAAGTGGTGCCGATGGGTTACCTGATGCTGGGGAGTGTGAGAAAAATGGAATCAAGGGTGGGAGACACCAATGTTTTTTAGACTGGAAGAATAGTTATGAAAATATAAAAATATAGATAAAATTATGGAAAGGTTAAATCCCAAGGTGTGGATATACAAGTAACTCAGTTTGGGATACAATAAATTTGGTTTTGATTTGTCCATTAGACATGATACGTAGGAAACTGAACATGAATGTCTCCCATTTGGAAGTCTGGGAGTAGTCATCTTAGAAGATACTCAATCCAGGAGACTCAAAGGAGTAAAGATTCATCAAGAACCTGACTATTTCTTCACCTCTTCTATCACCAGTTTACCATTGCCCTGTTCTGGCTTCTTTACAGCGCTCCTCCCCTTTGCTTTTACCCTCCTGTGATCTATTCTTACTCAGGCAAAAAGAGTGTTTCTGTGAAAATGGAAGCTAAATCAGGCCACTCTTCTGTTCAAAACTTTCCAGCAATTTCCTTATTTTACCCAAAGTGGACTCTCTGATATGACTGGCTCCTCTATCTTCTGACCTCATCATCTACAGTCTCTACTTTGTTCTTACAGCCCCAGGCAAGTCCATGCCAGTCTCCAGGACTTCCTACTTGCCATTTCCTGTGCCTAGAATGTTCTTCTCCTAGAGGATTACAAGTCTCAAGGCCTTACCTCCTGTTATCGTTCACCACGTAACACACTATATATCTAACTGGTTTTGTTTATGTTCTCTAGAATGTAATTTCTACGAGGTCAACACTGTTTTGAAAAATTGCTATATGGCTTGGCAATTCTTCTCTTCCATCATCTCCAACTGGACATTTATATTCTCTAAGAACTGTGTGTGAGAGAGAAGACTTGCAATCTGAAAGTCTGGAACAAAATAGGGTTATGTATGAAGACACGGTTGGACATCAGTAATGGAATGTTCATATAATGTGGTGATTTGGATAGCGGTTCTCAAACTGCCATTCAAAAAACTTCACAGTTTATATGGTCACCAAAAATACACAGGGTGGTCATCCTCCTATGTCACTGTTATAAACCTTATTATTAATCTATTTGATCTTTGCCAATGAGGGCTGGAAACGCCATCTCACTAACATTTTAATAAAGTTAATTTGTATTTCCTCTTACCATGAAAAAAGTTCAGAATCTTTTTGTGTGTTCAAAATATATTTGCAAAAATTAAGACACACAAAACACATACACACACACACACACACACACACAAGGCTGGGCACAGTAGCACAATGTCCATAATCCCAGAGATTTGAGAGCCTAACGCAGGATTTAAAGTTCAAGGTTAGCCTCAGAAATTTAGCAAGCTCATCTAAAAAAAAAAAAAAACAAAAACAAGAACAAAACAACAACAAAAAAGGGCTGGGGATATATTTCAGTATTAGAGCACCCCTGGGTTCAATCCCCCTACTATGGGGAGTGGGAGCAGATGCACACACTAAACAAAGAAACAAAGCCAATAACAAAAAAGGAAAAAAAACATCAAAAAGAAAAAAAATTTGTAATTTCTTTTCTACAAACTCTCATTTTTCTTTCTTTTTAAATTATATATGACAGTGGAATGCATTACAATTCTTATTACACATATAGAGCACAATTTTTCATATCTCTGGTTGTATACACAGTGTATCCACACCAATTTGTGTCTTTATATCTGTACTTTGGATAATAATGATCATCACATTCCACCATCATTAATAACTCCATGCCCTCTCCCTTCCCCAAACTCTCAATTTTCTACATTTTTTTCTATTGTCATATATTCTTTTTGAGTTTATTTTGTGGCACTGAGGATTGAACCCATGACCAGATGCATGCCAGGCAAATGCTCCACCTCTGAGCTATATTCCAGCCCCTTTATTTTTATCTTGACAGAGTTTCACTAGGTTGACCAAGTCTTATTGACTTTTAAGAGCTCTTTATACATTAAAATATTGGCATTTCCCAACCCCCATGTACTTCAAATACCTTTTCCTGCTTTTGACATTCAACTTCATTTATATTATTTGCTATCCAATATTATTAGTAATTTTCCCCCAAGATTGAAAATAAGCACTAACCTGAATCACCCGCATTCTTTCTTGCTCATCAGTCAATATGCTTTTAGCTACGTCAAGTTTCATTCTCAATGTGTTCAATATTTCCTGGAATAATTTCTATAGAGAAATAGATAGCAGAATTCCAAGTAAGCTAATTAATTGCTCTAGAATGAGACTCTATCCTTAGACAACTAAAAGGGTAAGCCATCTATTTGTTAGCTTTAAAGCTGAAGTTTCAATAAATATGACATTTCTTTTTGTCTTTTTTTTTTTTTTGGCACTGGACTTTGAACCCAGAGGCACTCTACCACTGACCTACATCTCTAGCTCTATTTATTTATTTTTTTCTTTTTCTTTTTTTCTTTTTTTTTTTTTAGTTGTAGATGGACACAATACCTTTATTTTATTTGTTTATTTCTATGTGGTGCCAGGGATCAAACCCAGTGCCTCATGCCTGCTAAGCAAGCGATCTACCATTGAGCTACAACCTTGTCCCCTTTATTTTGTATTTTGACATATTGTCTCAATTAGTTGCCCAGACTGGCCTCTAATGTATGAACCTCCTGTTTCAACCTCTAGAGTTGCCAGTATTATAGGTGTGTACCACTATACCTGGCTTGGTATTTCTTAATAGATATTAACTAAGGGAAAGGTTTTAAAGGATCAGAATATCTGTCCAATCAATCAAAAGGAGGAGTTGACCAGGTATTGTTTTGGAATTTGCACAAAACTTACCCTGTAATTCTCAGCAGCTTCTTGTATCCCATATACCATGTGATTCTTGTGCTCCTGGGACTGCAAACACTTGCCGCAAAGTGTGACTTGGTCATTGTCACAGAACAGCTGTGCTGGTTCCAGGTGTGTCTCACAACAGGCATCTTCTCTGATATTGTGTTGTAGCTGGGGGTTGAGCTTTTTAGACATCCTGCTTTGCTGTTCCTAGTTGAAGATAAGGCTGCTTATTTCTGATGTCAAATAATTCCCTACCTCCTGAGTAGAAAATGATGGACAGGTTTCCTGTTTCTCGAGCAGTCACACTTGGGAACATCGAGGTCTACAGTGAAACAAGCATCAATGATCCACGAAGGTAGTCCAGGCACACAGAGCAGGTTGGCATACCCAGTCCTCCTCAAATCCAGCAAACCTTTGCCAGCCACATGCTCGGGGAAGGAGATTTATTATGTTGGGATTTACTGCATAGAAAGGCTGTCCCAAGTTTTCTGACAATCTTAAGGAAAAGACTGAAAATTAATTACAAGCAACAGCATAAGAGTCATTTACTGGGGGTAGGGTGTCTCAGTAAAAAGCACAATACAAATATGCAGTACATAACTAGGGTGAGGCAAAAACAAAGCACCTGTTCAAGCAGTGCATGCTGGCCCTGTGCTCAGCAGGAGCCAGGAATTGAGGGTCTTCTTTGAGTAACTCTTAAAGGAGAGGAGCCTAGGAACCCAATTGAAGGAAGCACTAAATATCAGACTTGCAGAGGTGCATAGGAGCCTGGGAGTTGGGTGCCTCCTTAAATTTTTACCTAAGTGTCCCACCTTGCTTGACCCTAGAACTGATCATTAAAGAAAATCACACACACAAATATATATATATATAACATTATATATTCTCCTACTTTGTTTTCTAGGAAAATGATTAGTGATCTGATCTCCTGCATCCCTATTCCTGAATCCATAGGATTACCTTTGACCAACATTTTCACATTTTCTCTGGAAGTATTATTCTAATGTTATTGTTAAAGCATATTACCTCCTCAATTTTGGAAACTCTTCCCCAATGAATGTCTTAGTTTCCTTGTCTAAACAAGCCATCGTTGGGTGATATCATAACACCAAGTACCAATTTCTCAAAATCCTCCCTTCTAGTCACATCTGCCCCTATCTCACTTTGCTAACTGGCTCTTCTGACAGTATGATAGGTCGCAGGTCTCCTAACTTCCTTTCTTCCTTCTCTTCTGTCCCCACTCACACTCCATTTTTTCCCCCATCTGCCAGATCTTCTACCTTTTCATTTTTTTAATTTAATGTAAGATATTAAAAATTTATAATGCTTAAGCAGATTAACATGATACTAATTTTTTAAAAAATTTTATTTTATCTAGGTATATTTTAAGCAGCTTTTAAAGTATGGTTTCCGAGATTTTATTTATCTTTCTCATTGAGCTGATAAAACCACTGACTTTTACCATTAAGTGGTGCTAAATAGTACTAGTAGTCTCCGTCTTCTTCTTTTTAAAATTCTCGATATACCTGTGTACTCCCAGCTTTAAAAAAAAAAAAAAAGCAGAGGACTCATTTTATCATTTTATTTAAGAATAACCTTATGTCCTCAGATAAAAAGAAAATTCTTAAATCTTGACATGTAGAGTCTACTTAATATTCTTGGTGACAATTGGAAAATTCACATAAAACCATTCATGCCATATGCGGAAATACAACAGTTTTCTCAAGAAAACACAATTTGTGGTTGTTTGAGATTCAAATTATGCTAGATAGTATTGGGGGTTTTCTGCTTGTATTTTCCCCTCAGTACTGGGGATTGAATCCAGGGGCCCCCTACCTCCAAACTATGCCCCCAACTCACCCCACCTCTTTTATTTTTAAATTTGAGACAGAAAACAAGGTGAAGCATGCCTGTAATCCCAGCATCTTGGGAGACTGAGGCAGGAGGAAATGAGGTCAGCCTCAGCAACTGAATGAAACCTTATCTCAAAAAATAAAAAAAAACTGCAGATGAAACTCAGTTGAATAGAGCCCCTGGGTTCAATCCCTAGCACCAAAGGAAACAAAAATCTTAATAAATTGCTGAGTGTTATTTTGAATTTGCAATCCTTCTGCCTCAACCTCCTGAGTCACTGGGATTATAGGCCTGAGCCACCACACCTATCTAATAGATAGTATGTGTAAATGACATTCTTACTTTTAAAGAACTGAGCTGAACTAGGGTTATTTCAGAATTGTTAATGTACAAGATGTTTTCTCACAATGTGACCCCATCATTTCAAAGGGAAAAAAACCCAAAACACCCCAAACTAGGAGTATTAATTTTCAATCATTAAATTAGATCTTTCAGGTAAAAATTATTATTTTGAACAACTTGTATTTATCACTGAAAACTTGACATCTTCCCAATAGTCAGTTTTCCTCATAAGATTGATGGTGATATTAACAAATGTGATTTTGGTACTGTATAATAAAATATGTCAAAATTTGGAAGATCTGCAAACTCAGAGCCCATATTTCCAAATGACTGATACATGCTGTTAAAACATTTTGCTAGGGTAAAAGAAAGGTTCAAGCTATAAGACAGATAATAGTTTCAATGTAACAGTGCAATTTTAACTAGTAGAAATACAGAAAAACAAACCAACAATTATCTGAAAATGCTATTAGAATGTTCTCACTTTTCCAAATACGTATCTGTGTGAGGTCAGACTTCAATCAAACAACCCAAACAGCATATTGCAATAGACAGAATGTAAGGGCTGAGAATGTGAGTTAGTGCTAGAGGGCTTACCTAGCATGCTCAAGGTACTGGGTTCAACCCATACAATCTCATAAAAACATATAATAGAGCTGGGTGCCTTGGAGCCCACCTGTAATCCCAGTTACTCCAGAGGCTGATGTAGGAGGATTGCAAATTCAAAGCCAGTCTGAACAATTTAGTGAAGCCCTCAGCAATTTAGTAAGACCTGTCTCAGAGTAAAAAATAAAAAGGACTGGGAATGTGTGAGTTTAATCCCTGTACCAAAAAAGAAATAAGTTAATAATAATAATAAAATCCAGAAGAAGACATCAGAAAACAGCTGTTCTGATAAGACATAAATTGAAGGGATTTGCAAAACAATGAAACTATACTATTCTCAATCTTGTTTCAGAAAAGTTTATTAAAATAGTTTTCAAAACACACTTTAATAAATTAATATATAATTTAAGAACACATGTACTTTCTAACATAATTAGTCAAGATGTCATAAACAAAAATTTATTCAGAAATCCTTCAATTATTTGGGTGCAAAAAAGTTCTGAGACCAAAAAGTTCAAAATTTTGACCTCAAAGTACATAATCCTCAGAAATGGGATTGTTGATGCATCTATAATTAGTTTGGCAAATTATAGTTTGTCATTTTCTCATATAAGGGTCATACAAATCTGCACTACAAGCAAGCTGTGAAAGGCACAAAACTTTGGGGTTTTTGCACATTGGCTAGATGAGAAGTATAATCTTTACATATTTTCAAATTACATTTATTATGAATATTCCTTTTTTCATATGCTTAAATATCATTTTCTTCCTTATTTTTCTTTTTGCTGTGAACTTTATTTTTGGTCCTGGGGATTGACCCCAGGGGTGCTTAACCACTGAGCCATATCCCCAGCCCTTTTAAGTTTTAATTTTTAGTTAGAGACATGGTCTCACTAAATTGCTTTGAGTCTCTGGATTACAGGCATGTGTTACCAGCCCAGCTGCTGTAAACTTTAATGTCCAAGTCTTTTACCCATTTTCTTTAATCAAGTTTTTGACCTTTTTTTAAGTCAATTTTAAAGATATTTATACTTCTGAAAGAGTATTCACTTTCATATTATATGAACTGCATTTTTCCCCTATTTATTTGTTTTTTAATATACTGTCCATCTTTTTTTTATCCATTTAGGTCTTTCAGCTCTCTGGTAGCTTTTCTCATGCTGCCTCCCTAGACATGTGCTAGACTGCAATCTGTATTTGGGGTAAAAATGGGAGTTCATAACTCACTTGATTCTAATGTATGAAATATGATATGTCAAGAGCTTTGTAATGTTGTGAACAACCAATAAAAAAAAAAAAGAAAAAAAGAAGATTTCAAATTAGTCATCATCTAAAGAAATCTGCCAGCTCAGATTTCCTTGTGCTCTCAGCAGCAGTTAATATAATTGGCCCTGCCTGCCCTTCTTCCTGGAACATCATCTTTTGAAAATTATAAAGATCCTACAGCTGATAGTCCTCTGACTGTTCTGGCTACTGACATTCCTTTTTTGGCTATACATACTTTTGAACCTCCAAATCTTGGGGTGCTTCAAGGTTTAGTTCTGAAGCTGGGCCTGGTGGTACACTCCTGAAATCCCAGCCACACGGGAGGCTGAGGCAGGAGGATTGCAAGTTTGAGGCCAGACTCAGCAATTTAGCCAGACCCTATTTTATTTTATTCTCAAACTGGTGATGTACCTCAGGGGTAGAACTGCCTAATGTGTGCAAGGCCTTATGTTCAATCCCCAGTACAACACACACACACACAAGGTTCAGTTCCGATCTCTTAACCTTATCCTGCACAGTCTTCCCCCAAGAGAAATAAACATCATTTATTTCGGAATATTTCAAGTACCAATTTAAATCTTTTTCCTACAACAGTGTTCTCAACACATTTGCAATTGAACGTCTACTAAGCACTCAAATTTATATATTTAAATCTGTTCTGGATCTCAACTCCCAACTCACTGATACCTTCACTTAGAATTGTAATTTAAGCCACCAACCATCTATTGCTTTCCTAGTTTACATTATTGGTATGATCCAATATTGTCTCTGTCTCCTCTCAGCTCAGTGAGAACTATTTTAAAACCTGTATCAGGCTTTTGATCATTTCCCTTGCATTTAAAATAATATATAGATGGCTAATCCAGCTCTAGGACGTCTTCACCCCCCACCCCCAGTTCCCTCTTTTATTTCATCACCACCTAATTTCATCTACAGCTTCCCTCCCCCCCCCCTTGTACCAAACTCATCCAAATTCACCTGTGCCAGTTTTGCTTCTGTCACAGAAGAGGTGTCTCTGGAGAAGAGTCCCAGGAGTTTCCAGAGGAGAGGGAGAACTCAATTTAGGACCAGCAGGGCTCTTGGCATAGCATGGAAAAGAATTTCCGCCTGAGCCAGGCAAAGGCATAGACAGAGGTTTACATGGGAAGGTAAGACATGCATTCAGAGGAGAAAGCTGGCTATCTCAAGATGGAGAAGCCCCGCCTTGGTTTGGGGTGGGGCGGGAGCCAATATTTAGCTAAGAGCCCAATTAGGGGCTGGGCTGGAGGTGGGTCCTGGGTGGAGTCGCCTGGAGGTGGGTCCTGGGTGGAGTCGCCTGGAGGTGGATCCTGGAGGTGCCCAATGCTTTTCTGCGCTAGGTATTTCCTTCTATTTACAAGGGCGTGAGTCAAGGTTTACCTTTGTGTTTTCAGCATCTCAGTGGCTTAAGGGTGTTTCCCTTAAGATTCAGTATTTCTCTTTATCCTAAATCCCTACCTCACTTCCAGTCTCCAGTGCTTCATTCTCCTAGTATTGCAAATATGGCTCCCTCTCCCTCCTTCCCTTCAGCTCTTAGTTTCCATGTTGTCTGCCCTGAGAGGTCCATCCATGTTGTTCAGTTGGAAACACCTTCCCTTTACTCCGGCTCTTCTTTTTCTTTGTGTTAATAGTGATCTACTTTATACTTTGACTGTAACCCTTGCTGCTCTGCCACTGCAACTTATTTTTTAAATGGACATGTTTCTTTCTCTTCCCCTCTCCCTGCTCCTCCCTAATCTCTGTCTCTCTGATCTCAAGGAAACAGGATTACCTTTCTTCCCCATTTGAGGCAGATTTATCTGTCCTTGAGTGTACACCCATCATTGGAACAAAGTAATTGTGAATGGCACCAGAAAACCTCAGAAATTACTACCTTCCAAATTAACAACTGAATGGCAGCTCCAACAGAGAACAGGTGGATTGGAGCCTGTGAATCACTTCTTTAAAGCCCCAGTTCCCGCTCGTGGACAGAATCACAGCCTTTGGGACACAGTCCCCTCGGTTTCTCCATTGCTAACAAAGCAATGAACCTTCTTTTTCCTTTTTCTTGAAACCATGCTCTCATTATTGGATTGGCATCGGAGGCAAGGACAGGGCTTTTGGCAACATTGGTATCTAACTGATTTTATCTTTCTGTGAACTGGTTTACTTCTTGGTCACTCTTCAATCATGAAGAATTAATTTCCTTAGATGCCCTGTATCGACGTCTGAACTAGTAGGTGCTAAATAAATACTTTAAAAATATTTTTACGAAAAAACCCCATATTTTATGTCCATCTGCATAAAGTTAAAGTGGAATCAGAGGAGGAGAGAACAAAGATAAAATATTTTTACCAAAACCAAGGAAAACTGGAAAATATTTTTCCAGCATGTGTCCATGTGGTAAATTCACACCCTTTATCTTGCTTTCCCCAACTTTCTTCCTCAGGTGTCATTTTATCCCATGGCATTGATATATATGTGTAAACTTTCATATATACACCTTCCTAAGGTTTATATATGAAACTAAGATCAATTTTAGGCATCTAAAGAAAAATCATGATTTAGGAAATTATTTTTAGAGGAAAACTGACCTCCTTTCTCTGTAATCCCAGGAATTTCCTTCAGGGAAAACAGCAGGAACAATAGAGAACAATGGAATCTAAAGAGCTCTTATCAAGTCTTACTCTGGAAGCCCCTCCCTCAGGTCATCAAGTATCTGTGAAGTTTCAAATCATACCTCAGAGGTCTCTGATTCAGGGCATCTAGGGTAGAGTCTGTTAATTTACACTTCTAAGGAGTTCCCAGAAAATTCTGTATAACCTTGACCTTGATCAAGAACTCAGTCTCTTTGGATAGGTGAATATTTAGTTCTTTATTTTATTTGTCTTTGACCTTGGAATAAAAAGTAGATTTCTTCAAAAAAAATTTTTTTTAAATCAACAATTGTCCATTTGGGCTTGGTAGCACTTGCCTGTAATCCCAGGGACTTTGGAGGCTGAGGTAGGAAGATTTCAAGTTCAAGGCCAGTTTAGGAGTTTAGCAAGACCCTAAGGAACTCAGTGAGACCCTGTCTCAAAATGAAACATAAAACAGACTGGGGATGTGGATCAGCAGGTAAGCATCCCTGGATTCAATCCCTGATACTGAAAAAAAGAAACAACAACAACAAAAAAAACTTATGTGAAAAGTCTAACATTTTAAAATGTTTAAAATGATCTTTGCTCCCTGTAATGATATTATGCTAGACCTATAGAAGTATCTAGTTATAAACAATAATGCAAATTGGAGGCATCTTCCTTTATAAATTGGAGAAATATTTGGTTAACATTTAATAAGGACAAAGATATACAGTAAAGAATTATCATGAAACTTGGCATTAGTAGGGCTGGGATTCAGATTCTGTACCCACTGTGTTCTGCACCACGGTGCTCTTTGTCATTTTCTTAATCTCTATCATGTTTCATCAGCTATAACACTACCCACCCCACAGGATTGTAGGGTATATAAAGCTATACTGAAGTTTAGCATACTGGATTGCACTGTTTTAAGAATTATTTTAAAATATTGAATCTCCTAGGATCAATACTTTACTTAAAACCTAAGATAGACATTGAGTCTCTAAAACCCGAGAAATGTGGCTTGATGTTTATCCTTTGATTCATAGATCAAAAAGAATGTTTTCTGTTCAAGTGAACAAACTCATGAGTTATGAAAGATCAGGGAATATTGAGAACAAAACAGAACAACTGACAAAATCTTCACAGAAGTTGGCTGAGAAGAGAAAGAAGGAATCCTTTCTCAAGAGGCTGAGGCAGGAAAATCACAGGCTGCAGGACAGACCGGGTAACTTAGGGAGACCCTTTCTCCAAATAAGAAATAGAAAGGACTGGGATGTGGCTCAGTGGTAGAGCTCCCCAGGTTTCCTTCCCAATATTTGAAAAAAAAGAAAAGAAAAAAAGTAGAAGGAGGAGGGGAGAAAGCTTATATAGGAAAAAATATAATAGGAAAGCAGGCTTCTCTGACTAAGGAGAGAGGGGCACAGAGAAATGATATGCTCTATTTGCTATTTTATAAAGTTGTTTCATTGGTGCATTGTAATTATGCATAATACTGGGATTCATTGTTAAATATTTGCACATGCACACAACATAGTCTATTTGCTATTTGAGGAAGACTGGAGAATTCAGTTTTGGAAGAGGGAGTTGATGTGGAGTGTTGTTTTGAGGTAAGATAAGGGATGTGTTAGAGATTCCTTAGGGTAGAACCCTCTTTCATTAACCCAGTGGAAGATTTACTCCAGGTTATATCATCAGGTACCAAAAAAGAAAATAAACAACAAAAAAAAAATCACTGAAGTTTGATTAGCAGGGGATTGATTATCCCTCCAGGGGACAGAACTATAAGACTTAGGAAGCAGCGCAGATTTCCCTCACTGAGACCAAATATGAATTATGTAGGCTTGTCCCCTGACCTCCTACCTGTGACAGATTTCTTGGGCAGGAAGTTATCCCCACCCTTTTTTTTTTTTTATCTACAAATAATTTAATGATCATTTCCTTCAGCAACTTTCTGGAAACTAACAATGAAGTCAGGCATTATTCTCCAGCAAAAATATTTAACAGCTTAAGATAAAAGGGTATGACTAAGGAGAAAACACAACAGGATTCTAGAGTATTAGCTCCAAGGATTTCTTCCTGTGAAATTTTCAAAATATACATGTGGTTCATTTTTAAAAAATAATTATTAGAGAGCTAGGAGTGTTAGCCACTATTTCATGAACTTTGTAGAACCTCATCACACTCATAGGCTGCAGTCCCCTCAAACTGCAGCACACAATCAGCTTCAGGGTTGGATGAACATGGCTGGTGCTGAATGAGGTCATGTGTGTTACTTGTGGACTCCAATTCTGCTGCGAGACTGCCTCCTCTATTTCCGAGAGGGGTGGAGAGGAGTAGTGGTTCATGGATGGTGGTTCATGGCTGTTATTCAACAGGAATGACCAGCTCCTATCTGGCTCCTTTTCTCCAAGGCTATTCCATTCATTAAAATCAGGGGCTTAGGTTTCATGAGCATACCTCCACATCTCTAAGAAGTCCAGAGGTCACATTCAATTACTGCCTTTAAAAAGCATCAGTATTTAAGAACTGAACCACTGTGGCTGACCTCACTGATAAGACATTGCCCAATTGTTGTAAATCAATGCATGCTCAGCTAAACCTGCCATACCTTTACTTTTTCTAAAGGAAGACAATGCTCCTAGGTAAGAGTCCCAAGAGAAATGTTAACCTTATGTATTTCAGTTCAGGGACAAGACACCTCTGTTTAACTACAAAGAATATCTTTAGCAAAGCAAATGGACTGGTTTTAATTGGAATCAGCTCTGATCAAATGAAGTCTGGAATTTTGTCAAGGGTCTCACTTTATAGAAAACATCAAGTCTAACTGAGGAAGTTGGATTCTAAGTTCTCATTCCGATTCTGCCACTTACTCACCATGACCAGCAGAAAGCCACTAAATATGGATCATCATCTGCAAAGTGAGCACAACTATTACCAACTATTGCAAGACTCCTAGCACTCCACGAGAGGTTGTACAAAACATGCTTGGGGGTGAAGGTAGTAAGGAGAACAGGGAAATTTCTATGAAAGAGGAGCCTTTCCTTCTGCATGCATCGAGAATCATTCTTTTCAGCAGATTCAGGAGCACTGCTGCCTAAATAAGAGAGATAGACGTGTTATAGATGGGTTCTTGGGGTGTAGGAAATCAAGAGCATTTAAAAGACTTTACATGTCTTTTGTTTAGCAATAAGCATATGAATAAAGTAGTAACTGGATAATTGATATTGAGGCATATACTCAGCTTTTATTTATGTGTTTATCTTAAAACTTGCAGACCATTGCTCTCACTATATTATTATAAACATCCTTAGAAAGAAATTTACTCCATCATAGACTACTTCAAAAATAACGAAGCTACATCACCAAGATGTTAAAATCTACTTGTTGCTCACTATTATTAAAGGAATATAAAACAAGGAATCAAAAAACCTGTTCCAACTGACAATTAGGACATATCTCAGGGCCTGGAAGTAAAAAGATGACTGGCACCGAATATTATAAGGCATTGTCCAAACTGCTGGCCCTCAGGAAAAAAACAGGTTTATGAATAGACTCCACTAGAGGTTATTATGCCAGCAACATTAATTCAAATTGAAAATTTTATGTTGCAAAAATATTTTTACAAAATCAGGGTGTTAGTCTTTCAGAACTTAATGAAGCTGAGGGGATTTATGAAGTGTGTGACTACGGCAAACATGGTTTTATAGGAAGATACTTTTATAGTCTTAGTTGGAGAGATCAAGCAAACAAGGGCAGGCAAGAAACAAAAAGTTAAAAAAAAAATTAAAAATAAAGGAAAAAATCAGATTTGCCCTTCTTCTCTCAAAATCCAGTGAGGGAAATGTATTCCCCAAATCAACCTTCAATATCACTCCTAATATGTAAACCAAAGCTTTTTTTCTTAACACCCTCAATCCTTTTACTAAGTTTTATACTGCCTGCAACAGCTCAGTTTTGTAGCTTAGTTTGTCAGTGTTGTTCCCGTAATTCTGGAATGATACTGATTTTTTTTTTTTTTTAAAAAAAACCACTCTTGTTAAGGTTAAAGTGAATATTAGACAAAGGGCATGGGCCAGGCACAGTGGCACACACCTATGATATATTGATGGATTAGTCATGGAATATCTTTCATGATCAAGAAAATGGAAATAAACTAGAAATGATAGGAAAGTATTGAAGATCATATGTTAAACTCAAAAGGCTTTTATGTATTTATCTCTTTAAAAAATTCCAATGAACATAAATATTTTAGAAGACCTTTTAAGACTAAGCTATTCAGAAAAATAAAACTTACCATACCTTTGCCAGGTATGGTAGCACACACCTATAATCCCAGCCACCCAGAAGGCTACAGCAGGAGGGTTCCAAGTTCAAGGCCAGCCTCAGCAAATTAGCTAGTCCCTAAGGAATTTAATAAGACACTGTCTCAAAAAATGAATAAATAAAAATAAAAAGGGCTGGAGATGTAGCACAGTGGTAAAGTGCCCCAGGTTCAATGTCCGGCACTGAAAACTAAAATAAAATAACTTAACACTAAAATATAAAATAAAACTTTTTCAGCTTGCCCAAGTTAGCTAATACAAAAGCCTGTCTTCTGAGATTTAACTGTTCACAAAATAGACATCTGTCTATGCTTAGTATGAGTCTTCATTTTTTTAACTTAAAAATAATATTGGTACCAACATATGCTCCTAAAAGTTGTCTTCCAATAACTTTAAAAAGATCACCTCTCTTGAAGAAGTAGGATAAATTTGGCAGAAACATTTCTGGATACATCCATTAATTACAGTTTATGCAATGTACATGTGAATAATAAATTTTCCTTCATAACGATGAAATCTTAATGCTTCTACTGTTTCTACTAGGACAGATGCTAATTGAAGTGCTTGGTGTTTTCGATCTTCTCTAGCCATTGTTGAGTCAATAAATCTAACACTTAAAATGACCGTTAGGATAACGGAGTGTTAGCATTGTCAATGCTTTCTCAGAGAGAGTCGACAGAATGTGGTGATTGGTTAAGAATTTCAGTGAACACAATTTTGAAAGAGGTAACTAACATTATTTCTGCGAATGGATTTACTCTTTAGCCTGAAACCATCTCAAAGCACATTATGGTTCTAATTATGAACTCCATGCAGGTAGCAGCCATGTCTAGGATTTACCTAACATTCACTCTTATCGGTTTACAACAAAGCTTCCTGTTTTAGTCTGCTTTCTGCTACTGTAGCAGAATACCGCTGGGAAAACTATAAGGGATAGTTTATTTGGCTCACAGTTCTAGAGGCTGAGAAGAGCATGGTGCTGGCATCTGATGGGTGACTTTGTGCTACCCTCCCCACGATAAGGACTTTAATTCTTTCCCAAGGGCAGTGACCCATTGACCCAGTCTCCCCTTAAATCCCTCGCTCTTTTTTAAAAATATTTTTTTTATTTGTTCTAATTAGTTATACATGACGGTAAGAATGTATTTTGACACATCATTCATAAATGGAGTATAACTTCTCATTCTTGTCGTCATATATGATGTAGAGTTATACTGGTCGTGTAATCATATGTGCACACAGGGTAATAACGTCATTGCTATCATTCCTAAGCCCTCACTCTCAATACTGTTACAACGGCAATGAATTTCAACATGAGTTTTCTCATGTTAGCATTCTCTGTTCTCTGATCCAGATTTGTTTGCTCTTTGGAGGGTTAAACGGAAATGCTCTGTCTTAAAGTTTTGTGAACTGGGAAGATAGTTAATGATACAGAATCCCCATGTATATTCTGGAAGCAAGGAAAGAGAATAAGACGCAGAGTCCTAAGGGCAAATCTGACAAATGAAATAGCAAATAGTCTTTAATAGCATCATAAAGTAAACAGCTCTCAAATATCAAGTGAAATCTCCTTGTTTGTAACAAGCTCTGTTTGAGCAACTAATACTGAAGAATCCAGATTGCAGGAAATACATGGTGCTCATGACAAACACTTAGCAAATATAAATTCTCACTGGAGGAGTAATTCTTTCTGCTCAAGGATTCCTTAGATTCCTACTTTTCACTCATTCTTTACTCCCAATCACCTCCCAATAATACATCCCAGAGATATAGTTCTGAGTTTCCATGACGTCAAGCAATCAAATCTGCCATGATGATGCACCATGTCCTACATGACACTTTCCTTAACCATACCCTTTCAATCAGGTGACACAGATAAAGATTCTGTTTTTCCAGTCTGGAGTTCTATCTACTGTCAAGAGAAAAAATATCCTTGACCCCATGAAAGCAGTGTATGGGAATGTTATTGTATTCCCACCAATGGTATCTAGGATAATGTTTTGTGCCACTTCAAAGTAGTGTGTTATATATGTATATATAATTTTTTTTTCAAAACTAATAGTTCCTGGAGAGAGAAAGAATAGGGAAAAAAATAGTTTTATATCTAGGTCCTTATTTTTTTTAAAAAAGTCTCTTAATTGCCCTCTTTAAGTTTAAAAAAGGTAGAAAAGGGGCTGGGGATGTGGCTCAAGTGGTAGCGCACTCGCCTGGCATGCGTGCAGCCTGAGTTTGATTCTCAGCACCACATACAAAGATGTTGTGTCCGCCTAAAACTAAAAAATAAATAAAAATTTTCTCTCTCTCTCTCTCTCTCTCTCTCTCAAAAAGAAAAAAAAGCTAGAAATGTGAGAACCTCAGTGAATCCAGGCCAATGTCCCTGTTAGAAAAATTTGATTACACCATTGCTGAGCTTCGCCTGAAAATCTTCCCATCCTTTCTAAGCATCTTTGCTACCCACTAAAGCCTTCTTAAAAAACCTTTGGAAAACTACTCTTAGAATGGTACCTGTGAACAGTTATCTTCTGCTTAGGCAACTCCTATAAGGGAAGAATCTTCTTTATCTACTCCTTTTCTTCATTAGACTTCTTTAATAAGTAAGCCCTCTCATAAGTATAGAAAGGACATGATGGCAGGGAGAATCCTAAGATTCTTCTAATAATGTTTTGTGCCACTTCAAAGCAGTGCGTTAAAGGGAGAATCCTGAGAAGAATCTGAGGATTCTTCTAGTACCCATACACTTCCCACTTTTTCAAACAAACACCAACCTGGGTGCTGATGTGAGGGATTTTGCAGGTGGAATTAAGTTCCAAAATCAGTTGTTCTTAAGATAAAGAAATTATCCTAGATAGGCATGACCTACTCATGTGAACCCCATAAAAATGTATTGCTTTTTGCTGTTGAGAAAAATTCAACATGAAAGATGGAGGGAAATGCACAGCATGGGTCTGGGAGGAGCCTTTGGAAGCTGAGAACAATCCCCCAGACAGAAAGAAAATGGCACCGCTGACCAGCTTTCTGATAATCTTCAGGGAACTAAGTTAGAACTTGGAAGAGGACTCCAAACTTCAGATGAGAATACATCCTGTCCAGCATCCTAATTTCAGCCTTCTGAGATCTGAGTAGAGGATTTAGGCACAGTATACTGGACTGCAGACCTACAGACACTCTGAGTTCATAGACGGGTCTTGTTTTAGGATGCTAAGTTTGTAGAAATTTGTTATAAAGCAATAAAAATCTAATATAGGCACTTACTTCAGTGAACTGCTGCTTGGTGCCTGAGGGGAAAATGAAATAGGGTTAGAGATGGAGTCTCTAACAGCTCCTGCATCTTATATTGGATACGGAAAACAGAGCAAGAATTCTGTTCTAACACAAAATTATTTTATTAGACTAGAATGATAGCCTCAAAACAAACCTAGAATAGCTCTGACAGGGAATTCAGCTTAAAAAGAAAATATACTCAGTTTTTTTTTTTTTTTTTTTTTTTTTTAGCCAAAGAATAAAATTTTACCCTTTCTCTAAAAAGGTAAACCCCTTCCCTGAACCAAAAGGTCATTAAAGCATACAAAATACTTATTGTCCCTAGATCCACCCTGTTCACATAAGACAATGAAGTGAATGTCTTCACATTTTTAGTTCAATGAGCCTAAAATGCTGTGGGTTCCAGTTTTTGCTGACTAGATTGTGCATAAGCTTCTCCCACAGAGAAGTCTCTTGTAGACTTTAACAACCTCTTGCCTTTTTGACCTTTCATACTGCCCCAAGTTCTCACGCATTCATGAAAAAAGTTTCACGTTTGATTGGTAATAGTTGTGTATTTCATTAGCTTGGTCAGGCTTCCTCAGAGACCCAAGAGCAATAGGATTATATATAGAGAGAGACGAGGGGACTTACCAGGGAAATTGGCTCACACAGTTTTAGAAGCTGAAGTCTCACCACTGACAAAGGGAGGCTGGAAACCCTGGGAGGCCAGGTGCGTGTGGTCTAGTCCAAGTCTGAAGGCCTCAGAGCCAGGAAAGCCAATGGTGTACTGCCCAGTCCCAGAGGCTGGTGAGTCTGGGGTTTTGATGTTCAAGCTGCAGGGAAAAAAAAAGTCTAGTTCGACTCTCAGGGAAGAAGACACCAGTTAGCCTCTGGGAGCTTCCCTTAGCTCCTCACCCTACGGATTGGACTAGGCCCGCCCAGGAGGAGGAAGGATCTCCCCACTCCCTGAGGCCACGTGGTTATCTCATCTAGCAACTCTCCTCTAGACACACCCAAATAGTGCTCCCTCAGGTTTCTAGGCATTCCTTATTCCGGGCAAGTACAATAAAAATTAGCCGTTAAAGTTAGTGGCATGTTCCACTCAGTTTTATTTAAAAAGGCAAGTAAGAGATATTGAAATTATCATAGATCTGGTTTTTCCCAGAAGTAAAATGTGTTGTTTTTTTTTTAATGGTAAAAGGGATTGAGCCCAAGGGTGTTTTACCACTGAGCTACATCCCCAGCCATTAATTTTTTTTTTTTTTTTAATGTTGAAACACGGTCCTGCTGAACTATCCAGGCTAGCCTAGGGTGTGTAATCTTCCTGGCTCAGCCTCCTGAGTCCCTGGATTTACGGATATTCACTGCCTCACAGTGAAAAATCCCTTTTCAAGGGGAGTCTTACATAGAACCCTAGCACACAGATAAAAGTTGAAACTTCTCATCTAGCCCTATTTATCCAATCGCTACCAGCTTCCTGTCTCCAAATGCACAGAACTCTTAGAATGCAGTGGTGTGGGGGAAAATATACCTGGTCCCTACTATTATGGGTAGTAGGTATTAGCGATAGCTTTTTCTAGCTTTCAGGTTGCAGTGTCAGTTTAGTTAATCATGACCACCATTAACAACAACAACAACAACAACAAAATAGAATTAAGAGTACCTTTTCCATAGGAAAGCTAAGAGTCTTTCGTGAGCTGCATGTCAAAGTTTATTTCTTGCAGTGGTTAGTGGTCAATCATCTGACAACCACTGATGTAAGAATTACAGCCTCATGTAAGAGATAGTCTATTAATGAAAACATTCAATAGTTGTGCATGGTGCTGTATACCAGTAATCCCAGTAACTCAGGAGGCTGAGGCAGGAGGATCACAAGTTTGAGGCCATTCTGGTCAACTTAGGGAGACTGTATCTCAAAATAAAAAGGGCTGGAGACGTAGCTCAGTGGTAGAGTTGCCCTAGGTTCAATCCCTGGTGCTGCAATAAATAGATAGGAATCAAATGAATGGCAACATTGACTGAGGCCACAAAAAAAGAAGGTATAAAGGACTATGAAGCTTGTATATAGGAGGAGAAGTTGAATTATCCAAGGAAATCTGGAAATGCTTCCCTGTGTAAGCTCAAGCTGAAAATGTGGAAGTAAGGGACAGGAAGTAAAGGGAAATAAAAGATGTCCTTAACTCCCTACAGTATCTTTCAAATTCCCAGCATAAATTTCTAGAGGTAATCATTAATAAGCAAAAATAGATAGATAAATTGAAGCTTGCTTTCTTTAAAATTACTGGTGGCTTGAAGGGAAAGTGATTACCAGGTACAGAAAAAAATACATCTATTGTTTGTTCTTTTCATCAAGATGTGCTTTCTGTCTTGTTTTTTCCCAAAAGCTTTGAGGTTTTGAAATGGCTAGTGTTTCGCATGATGCTTCTCATTGCTCCATCCTGGACCTCCCAATATGAGACCTGACTTTATGTACAGGATAAGGGCTGCCCAAAAGCCAGTATTTTTATTCTTAGACTATATGGAATTTTTAAATCTGTAAACTCAAACTCAAAAATAAGTTTCCTCAAGTTCTTAAGTTGTTTTAGTTGTGTTTTTATTTCCAGTAAATTTTACTACTTAAAGGGCCTTATGTTTGGTCTCATTTATGAAGCTAGATGATTCCATGTAGTTAGTTTATATCAATTTCACATGATCAGCATCTTTAAGCACCTTAACGATCTGACTTCAACATCCCCAAGCATGGAATTCTAACAAGTCGAGTCTAGTAACAGAAAATCTGAAATTCTTGAAGACAACAAAGCTTTGTATATTGGAGCCCCACTTTGTATCACAAATCTCAATCAGTAACTAAATTCTGTGTTTTAATTTGAAGTTACCTGGCTTTTTCTACAAGGCAAGTTCTCAAATGTTATGAACAACCCTAAATAGATTGTGACATATTCAAAAAGCATTAATTTTGCAATAAATAAATGAATAAAAGTATCATATGTTTGAGAGAGGTGCTCACCCACCAGGCAATTCATTGGCTCTTTGGTTAAAGGAGGGTATTTTGACAGGAGATTCCAGATGTGGTGAGTTCTAAGGCTGGAGAAACCCAGCATGCTCCTGAAAGAAACTGAAATCACACCGTATGACTTTTTTTTTTTTTTTTTGGTTCATGACAGTAGGGTCCATTTTGATAAAATTGTGCATGCATGGAATATATCTTATTCTAATTAGGATCCCAGTCTTGTGGATGTACATGATGGTGAGATGCACTGTGGTGTATTCATATATATTCATAGGAAAATTATGTCAGATTCTTTCCACTGCCTTTATTTTTAATTTTTAAAATTCTTTTTTCCTTCCTTCCTTCCTTCCTTCCTTCCTTCCTTCCTTCCTTCCTTCCTTCCTTCCTTCCTTCCTTCCATTGTTTCATTCAGTGGTACTAGGAATTGAACTCAGGGTCCTCTACCACTGAACTTCTTTAATTTTATTTATTTCGACAGGGCCTCACTAAATTGCTCAAACTGGCCTCAAACTTCTGATCCTTCTGTTTCAGCCTCCTGAGTCTCTGAGATTATAAATATTTACCACTCTGCCTAGCCTTACGATTTTGATCAATCTTTTCCTGTCTAATTTAAAGACTTTTTTCCCCCCAGTTCCTTGGCAGGCTGCTTGAAGTGGTATAATGATCAGCCACGTCTGTTACAATGCCCACTGGGACTTCTCCGAGTCTTCTCTGAGGACTCATTTAATTCTCATTCACACATCAATGACCCCATCACTTCTTGAGCTTTCCATTCATGAAGACTGAAACATCCCCCTTCCCAACATTCACACACATCACTTGATAGATTCTGCATTTCCATGGCTCTTAAAGTCCTCAGTTATCTGTTTCATTTACATCTGGAGTTTGATCTTGATGGACTGTGCATTTTTTTTTTCCAAATTATAGGCATTTCTGGTTTCTTAGAGTTTTTTTTTTCTCTTTTTCCAAAAAACCTAAAAGACTCTTTCCACTCTGCCAAATCACGGTCTGAAAATAATAGTGCTTCTCCAAGTGTTAGAGCAGAGCAATCTAATCCCTGAACTACTCAAAAATATTAGTAACCTTTTAAACACACAAACACAGGTAAAGTCAAAGACATAAAAACTCCAGTCAAGAACAAAACCAAAAATATATGGTAACTATTGAATCAGATTTTTTTTGATATTTTTTGATTCCAATTTTTTAATTTGTTCTCTTTAGATATACACGGCAGTAGAATGTATTCTGATATATTATAGAATACATGGAATATACCTTATACTAATTAGAATCCCATTCTTTTTTTTTTTTTTTTTTTGAGGACAGGGGATTGAACTCAGGGGCACCCAACCACTGAACCACATCCCCAGCCCTATTTTATATTTGATTTAGAGTCAGGGTCTCCCTGAGTTGCTGAGCACCTCACCATTGCTGAACTCTTGATCATCTTGTCTCAGCCTCTCAAGTAGCTGGGATTACAGGTGTGTGCCACCATGCCCGGCTAGGATCCCATTCTTGTGGGTGTACATGGTTTTCACTGATGGTGTCTTCATCTATGAACATAGGAAATTTATGACCAATTCATTTTACTATCTTTCCTATTCCAATCTCCCCTAGATTTTTCAAGAAGTGAAGTTATTTTTATTTTGAGGAAGGACTGACGCTGTTGAGTTAGGGTGGCAACATTGGAAGGCAAAGTAAGCACCACTAAGAATATCTGGTGCAGCTGAGCCAAGGAAAGTGTGGGGTGCATGGTCATCATGGTAGTAAGAGATTACCACATTGATGGCTGGCCCATTTGACTGTGTGTCTAATACTTTGCCTTCACCTGTTCTTAGTTGGAACCCAACTTCAGCGTGCTGGGAGAAAGATACTTGAATCAATGTCAATTTCTTATATCAAAACAATTCCCTCATTTCGAATTATAAAATCATGCTATTTTTAGGTGATGTCTAATTCTAGTAGATCAAATCTCAAGGATGTTTCAGAAGTAAGTGGACATTGAATTTCACCTCCTTTGTATGATCATTACAGCTGGGAATGTTCGTTTTGCATATTCTTCCTGAAGAAGTATCTGTTGTCCAGTCCTGAGTAGCCTTCTGTATGCCAAAACTTTATTTGTAGTTTTAATCATTCTTGTAATCTTAAGAATCATGTTGACTATTACAAATTTCTATTTCATGCAGGCTCCTCAAAGTTAGTAAATGTATACACACACACACACACACACACACACACACACACACACTTCTCTACCTAGGTCAAAGGCAACCATGTCCATTCAGTTGTTCAAAAATATTGGTATTGACTACCGACTGTGAATGAATATCCTTCTGCGGTTCTGTAATCAGCATATCTTAACTAGCTGGTCACCTTTATACATGGTCAGTAAAGCCCACTTCTTTGATAAAGTCCTCACTGACATTATCCCAGTTCAGCTTTTAGCTGAGAACTGCAACCAACTATCAAATTCTGTGATAGTTTTGACTACTCTGAATCCAATATTCAGACAGTCATTAAAAAAAAAAAAAAAAAGTCTGGGGTTAGGGATGTAGTAGAGTGCTTGCTGGGCATGTGCAAGGTCCTGGATTTGATTTGATTTCCAGTATCACAAGTAAAAAAAAATAGTAATAATCTGATGATGTCAGTCTTGTTTAGCACTTTAGTGAATATGCCTTTACTTTGGAAATCAGGAAATTTATTTTGTATGTACAAGTCCTAACTATTTTCTCCCAGATAACCTTAGTTTACCGATGAAGAGAGTATGGTTTGGATGTGGTTGTCCCCCAAGTGTTCATGGTTGGAAGTTAGGCTCCCAGTGTGGAGATGGGAGAGGTGGTAGGAACGGTGAGAGATGGGGCCCAATAGGAGGTCCTCAGGCCACTGGGGTCGCTGTCCTTCTGAGGAATTAAGGTAGTCCTCAAGGCACCCGAGGTAGTTCTGTTTTTCTTATTTATTTATTTATTTATTTATTTGTGTGTGTGGGTCATTAGATGATTTATTTCTGGTATTTAGAAATTTTACTATGGTGTGCCTTCATGTAATTTTCCTTATGTCTCTTGGATGCAAGTTTTGTCAGTCTTTCTTTGCAAGTAGAATTTTTCATCAAAGTTTTTGGGAAAACTTTTAGCCATTGTATTCTTTTTTTTTTTTTTTTCCTCTTTCTACATTGTTTTATTAGTGCATTGCAGTCGTCCATAATGATGGGATTTGTTGTTACTTGTTCATACATGCAAACAATAAAACAACATACTTCGGTCAATATCACTCCTCAGGCACTTCTTCCTCGTCCTTCCCACCTCCCACCTCCTAGTCCCTTCCTTTACTGATCTCCCTCTGATTATCATGGAATTCACACCTCACCCCCACACACATCTTTCTTTTCCTTTTTTTCTCTTTAGCTTCCACATTTAAGAGAAAATGAGGGCTGGGGATGTGGCTCAAGTGGTAGCGTACTCGCCTGGCATGCGTGCTCCCTGGGTTCGATCCTCAGCACCATTGATGGACACCTCTGCTGATTCCCTAGTTTGGCTGTGGTGAATAGTGCTGTTGTAAACATGGGTATGCGTGTATCACTCTAGTGGGACAACAATTACTGAGCAGTGGTATAGCCAGGGCATATAGTGGGTTGATGCCTAGATTTTTTGAGGAACTTCCCTGATTTCCACAGTGGTGGTATTAATTTACAGTCCCAACAATAGTGCAAAAGTGTTCCTCTTTCTCCCCCTCCTCTCCACTGAGTTCATTCTTACAAGGAGGAATTGCTATAAAAGCCTGCTCCTGACCCCTGAATTGCTCTCTGGCTTTCTGCCTGGCCATGTGGTCTCTTGCTCCCATGTCTACTGGGCTGGTCAGCACTCTGTCTCTCTAATTCCTGAGAGAGTCAACTCATAGAGAAAAGGGTTATTTGGACTTATGGTTTTGGATACTGTGGTCCACGCTTGGTTGGACCTGTTGCTTTTGGGCCTGGGGTGAGGCAGCACATGTTGGTGTAAGCACATGAAAGAGCAAAAACACTCATTTCATGGCTGGGAAGGAGAAAAGGAAAATGAGACTAAAATCTCGTGATCCCCTTTGAGGGCACATCTCCAATAACCTAATGACTTCCAACCAAGTCAAACCTGGTAACATTTCCACTACCTCCCAATAGTATGAAGATCAGGACCAAGCCTTTAATATGTAAGACTTTGGGGGACATTTCAGATCCAAAAGATAATATCTGCTAGGATGCAATCTGCTGGTAGGCCCTCACCCAAAGCTTGAACAAATGAGGCCATCCTATTGTGGGTTTTTAGCCAATAAAACTGTGAGTTAATTAAATCTTTCTTTATAAAATGACTTGCCTTGGGTATTTTGTTATAGTAACAAAAAACTGACTAATACCAGGAGCTTGGATTACTTCTACTTCAGGTTCTTTCTACTTAATTATTGTGCCCTCTGTACCTTTCTGTTCTGTCAGGCCATAATAGGACAGGAGAAGTGGCCCTTGGGCAGAGTCCTTAAATATTTCTTAGGAACTGTGTCTGTGCTCTGTTTCGGTAACTACAGCCATTTCATGAAAACTTTTATATCATGGCTGTCCAATTACTTTTGTGGATCTCTCATGAGGCTTGCTTCCTTGAGGCAAGAACTTACTATGTTTTCCAGGCTTTAGAACATTGAGGGGTCTTACATTTGAGCAATTTGTGATTGTGCTGTGGAAAGTCAGAGCTCCAACCTTTAACCTTGGATTCACTAAAAAGTTCTCCCTGATCACGTGGCCAGCCTTACCTGGAAGAACCCCAGAAATAGTTATTGTTCGTTTTCTCTTTCAAGGGAAGCATTCTTCCATGAGATTCTACTGCCCTGCCTAAGAAATTCAGGATTCCTCAGGCCTCATTGTGAAGAGGATTCCTATTCAGTCCTCTTTTTTATATTAGATCTGTAAAGTAGAAGGTAGAACACAAACTTAGGCATGAATCAAAACATGAAAATTAATAGTTACTTCCAATCAAAATAGGGCTTTCTGGGCTCCTGAACCTGCACTGTTGATAGATCAGGAATAGAAAAATTACTTAGATGGTGGATATTAATTTAAAAACCAAAGACATTAAAGAAGGAAAGAATGAATGAGAATGAGCCCCTGCAATTTTCAGAGAGAGAAAAAAAAAATGGACCTTAAAGATTTCTTTTGTCTACTCAGTGGTAAACATGATGTGCTAGCAAATATCTCGCACGGGGCCCTCTGATCCAGCCCACATGACTTCTTCAGTTTGTCTTTATGTATCTCTCATATGCTGTTCTTGAAATCCATTGCATGACAACTCAGATGCTGTGCTAGCTCAGCTATCATCCTCAGCTGTGTTATATCCTGGATCTCTCAACTTGTAAAAATCCTTATACTTAAGGCAAGTGCCACAATTGAGAGTATCTAACTTCTTACTAGGCACTCAAAGCAAGAGTTGGATCCATATTCTGTTGCAGGTAGTTTGATCAAGTAGTGTGAGCACACAGAACAAGTCAGCGTCTCCTTGAAACCTGAGAGGTTTGAGCAGCCTTTGTTTTTTTGAAGGAGGTAGTTAGAGAAGGATTAGAAGAAAGGAAAGCAATATTAAAATAAAAAATTACTGATTTCTTCCTGAACTTTTGCAACATCAGCAGTTTTCCAGCTCAGATCCCTTAGTCTTAGCCTATATAGAGGTCATCTGGTACTTTAAACCTTATACCCTAAGGCTCTCTGAGAATATTATTCGCTGTCCACATTTATACTACAAACTCTGTGTGCAATAAAAGGAGGTGGAGAGATGGTCTTGGTAGGAGGCAGAATGAAAACATGATGGAGAGATTAGCCTCCAGCTGCCTAAGAACCCAGTCTGCGAGGTAGTTTTATTTGCTAAAGGCTTAGTCCACAAACTTCACTACATATTAGAATCACCCTGAGAGCCACAGCAAACCCATGGCTTCCAAACTTCGGAGTGCATCAGAATCACTGGAGGTCTTGATAAAGCACAGATTGCCGGGGGGAGTCTCTTTTCCAGTTTTTGATTCAGTAGGTCTGGGGTCTTGCAATTTCAACAGGTTTCAAGAACTACCAGCCAAGAGCTCTATTCCAATCAAGGCACTGTACTAATGCCATCAGAAACTCTGGAGATAGGGATACTGCCTGTCGAGGCAAGCATATAAAGCAGGGTTTATTTAAAAAGGGGTAACATAGACTTCTCTCAGGAGGGAGAAGGGGGCCATAGCTGGTATCCTAGTATCCCAAGAATTGAGGTATTTTGCTTTTTTTTTTTATATATCCTAAGCTTTCTTTGTTCTTCCTCCTGCCTTCTTCCCCTTATGTTTCTCCTCACTGCCTGCGTGACCAGGCATTTGACTAGGCCTAGGAAATGCTGGGTGGGAGGGCCAAAGGGTAAGGAACAGGTGGGCTGAAGGGGGAAGGGCAGGATGGTGCAGCCCAGGACACATTAATTAACAACTTTATAGCTCCCTGTGTGTGTGTGTGGGGGGGGGGTGTAATTCCTGGGACAGGTTACCTTAGCAACAGGTTGGAGCAGGGGGAGGTTCTTGATAAGGATGGAGGAAAGGCTCTGAAGGAATTAACATCTCAATCCCTCAGGGGACAGTCTCCAACTTGCTGGACTCAAAATTGGCCTCCTGGATGCGACCTGACTCAATTTACCTATCTATACTGACTGCCTGTCTAATTCTGGCTTCAATAGGACATACATAGGTGGTTTTAACTTCCTGGGTGATTTAGATGTGCAGTTAAGTTAGGGAACTATGTGGGACTGAAAGACTTATTAGAGAGAGGTAAGGCATCTAGAAGATAGCCTATGTGGAGACGTGGAAGTAAGTGGGAACTCAGTGTCCTGGCCCAGCCTGGGACCGCAAAATATGCTTTCTGTCCTCGGTTTCTCTGCCAGCAAGGCATTTCAGTCTTTTGGGGGGTGCTCTTCCCCTAAATATTCCTGAAGTCTGCGTTAGCTTTTCTGGTTTCAGACATGTTCTCAGTAATGTTCCCTCAACCTTGGGTCACAGCTCCTTAAAGGCATTGAGCTCTTTATTTTTAATACTTCTATCTAGTCTTTTCAGGGAAACTTACACAGTCCCTGATTATTAGCATGGATACGTACAGTTTATGAATTCCCAGCTATACCTAGAACCCTGATTCCTCTGTAGGGTTCTCTCCAAATGTACGGACCCGCCAGTCCCCACAGATAACTTCTTTAGGTCTTTGCACATCAGTATGCAAGAAAGATCCAGGGTTGCAAAGGCTCTATTTTTTTCTTTTCTTTTCTCAAGAGTTTCCACCGTTCTACTGGCTCTTTGCAAAAGTTGTCATAAACTTATATAGAAGCAAGCACTCTCTACGCTGACCTTAACGTCTGTGGCGAAGAATAACAGTTGGAGATGGGAATAGCGCCTCCTAGCGGAATCTAGCACTGAGGCACCGCTGGGTAGCTGCAGTGAGAGGAAGACGCTCAGCCGGCTCATCCATCTTCAGGACTTGACTGCATCGTTGCCCAGAAAACCTGCCTTTAAGTGTGTGGTTATAAACTCTGGGACCTTAATATTTGTGGTTTATTCTATTCTGTGGAAATGGCAAGCAGCATGGAGTCTGAAGTTAGATCATTTCTGTGGATCCAGGGCAAGTCTGTAATTGGGGCTACAACTAATATCCACCTCCTAGGGCTATGTTGAGATGGAATGTGGAACAGAGCCAGTGATGTCTATTTGCATTAATTAGCCTCGTATTTTTCCCTAAACATAAATTTTATGGTGATAGAATCTTATGAATAAATGTTAAAATTTCCTTAAGAAAAAACAAAAGTGAACTTTCTTATCAAAAAAGTACAGAACATGGCTGGAGTTGTGGCTCAGTGGTAGAGCACTTGCCCAGCTTGTGGGTCAATTCTCAGTACCGCATATAAACAAATAAAGAAAATAAAGGTCCATCAACAACTAAAAGATGTATTAAAAAAAGAAGGCAAAGAACATAAACATTTGGTTCCTTACATATAAAATGCTAGTCTCATGTAGTGTGATTACATATATATTAGAATAGATTAGATTATATATTATATATTATATAATATATTATAATATAATATAATATATTATAATAATTATATAATGATATTACATTATATACAATGAATTATATTATATTGTTATAACATAGAATATATTATTATAATAATATATTATTATATTATGTTATATTATATTATATAATTTAATCTAGGTGGATCCCAACGCTTAGAACTCTGAAGGTGTTTAAAAAAATTCCTGCAGAACTGAGAGGAGTTGTATAGAGGGTTCCTCGTGATAGAAGTAAGACATAAGAACAAGTTACCTGTGCACTCTTCAGGTTTTGAAAAAATGTGCCATTGTCTTTAATGGGTATTAAATGATTGCTCACAGGGTAGTAATTCCAATGATCTCTAATGGTCTCAAATCTCAAACTCTATTTTAAAAAAGAAAGAAATTGGATTGTAACAACTTCTCCTTTTCCTCCTCCTCCTCCTTCTTCTTCTAATAGCCCATCCTAAATTTAGACTGCCCAAATTCTTCTTGTTGTTTGTCCATTCTAATTTATTTGTTTTAATCGTTTTTAAAAATTTCCTGCCTTATGTGGTGGCTCATGGCTACAATCCCAGCTGCTCCAAAGTCTGAAACAAGAGAATGGCAAATCAATGCCAGCTTCAGCAATTTAGAGAGAACATGTCTGAATTTACACTTTCCTTTTGGCTTGACTTTTATCTCTTTAAGGGACAAAGTACTTGAAGAAACACCCAGCATATGCCAGGTTTGGTGGCACATGCCTGTTATCCCAGCTACTCAGGAGACTGAGGCAGGAGTATCACAGATTTCAGGCCAGCTTGGGCAGTTCAGCCAGATCTCATCTCAAAATAAAAAATAAAAAATTGAAAAAAAAATAATGCTCAGTGGTTGAGTGCCTTAGTACTAGAGAGGAAAAAATTTTAAAAAGAAGAAGGAGGGAGGGAGGGAGGGAGTAGAGAGAGAGAAAAACAGAGGGAAAAGCAGAGGAAGGAAGGAAGGAAGGAAGGAAGGAAGGAAGGAAGGAAGGAAGGAAGGAAGGAAGGAAGGGAGGGATGGAGGGAGGGACCCAACATGAAGTCTGGGACAAGTATATTTTCAACATTTAATATTTCTTTCTGTAGTGCTGGGGATTAAACCCAGGGGCACACTACCACTGAGCTACATCCCCAGCTCTAGCTTCTTTTTTTCCTTCTTCTTTTATTTTGAGACAGGGTTTTTCTGCATTGCTCAGGCTTGTCTTGTAAACCCCCTAGTCTCTACCTCCAGAGTGGCTGGGATTACAATCATGCACCACTGTGCCCGGCCACCATGCAGATTCTTTGTAATATTTGAGCCACTGCCACATTGCGTATTTTATTTTTCAAATATTCAAAGAATTTTCTTACTTTTAAATGCTAGCTTATTTTTTCACTTGAATGCTTTTACACTCCTCATTTAAATCTCCAGGTCAAATACTATTTCTCCCAAGAATTTTTCCCACATTGTTCTAACAAGAATGCCATATTTTCTCCACTTGAATGATGAAGCGGTTAATAAACTTAAATTCTACCGCTTTTAAAGCACAGGTCCTGTTTGCTTTGCGGATTTTGCTTTCTTTTTTTTTTTTTTTTTTTCTGTACACATCTGCTCCCAAAGAAGGTAAATTATTTTTAGTCTATTTATATCACTGTCATCATTGAGCTCATTGCTCTCTATACAATAAAGGTTCAATACCTACTAGTTAAATGAATAAAAGCTGTTGTTGAAACCGAAAACTGTTAAAAAAAATTATTAATAGCACAGCTGAAACATGTCCTTGGAGATGATTTTAATTCTGAAGAAAATTGCCTCATTAATTTATTTACTATAAGTGACGTCTCACATTTCTTGGCTCCTTCCCCACTGTTCATTATTTCTTTATTGGAAAAATCTTGACAAATACATTATATATATATATATATATTTTTTTTTTTTTTTCCCACCTTTAGTCAGGTGTGGTGGTGCATGCCTGTAATTCCAGTGGCAGGAAGATCCGAAGTTCAAAGCCAGCCTCAGCAACTCACTGAATCCCTGTCTCAAAATAAAAAATAAAATGAGCTGGGGATGTTGCTTCGTGGTTAAGCACCCATGGGTTCAATCCCTGGTACTCTTCCCAATCTTTACTTTTGTGTGTGTGTGTGTGTGTGTGTGTGTGTGTGGCTGTAGATAAATAGCATGCCTTTATTTTATTTGTTTATTTTTATGTGGTGCTGAGGATTGAACTCAGTGCCTCATGCATCCTAGGCAAGTGTTTTGCCGCTGAGCTACATCTCCAGCACCCAATCTTTATCTTTATACAAAAATTTATACATATGGAGGGAGGTAAAAGTGATTCTTTGCAATGCTCCAGTCTCACCATAATAGAATCACCATTGCCAGTTTGGTGTTTATCTTTCATCACTTTTTCTTTTAGCTAATTTTGTTTTATTATGGGATGAACACTTACCATACCACACTTCCTCCTCAAAAAAAAAAAAAAAAGACAAAAAATTTTTTTTGGTACTGGGGATTAAAGTTTTGAACCCAGGAGCATGATACCACTGAGCTACATCCCTAATCCTTTTTATTTTCTGTTTTCAGACAGGTCTTGCTAAGTTGTTGAGGCTCACCTAAAATTGGTGATTCCCCTGCCTCAGCATGCTGAATCTCTGAGATTAGGGATGGGCACCACTGTATCTGGTTGTAAGTTTTTTGTATGATTTCTGGAGAAATGTATCTTCAAATCATTAATCTTATTTTAAATCAGATTATTAATTTTTTTAAACCATTGAGTTATAAGACTTCCCTAATTTTTTTTTTGAAATTAGTCCCTTATCTAATATATGGCTTGCAGATATTTTCTCCTATGTCATAGGTCACTTTTCTATTTGGTTGTTTCCTTTGCTGCATTGAAGATGTGCAGTTTGATGTAGTCCCATTTTTCTATATTCGCCATTGGTGCCTGTGCTTTTGGTGACATATCCATGAAATTCTATACTTTTTCTTTGTCTCCATGTACACAGATGCAGGTATCAACATCTACAGCATTACTTAATTTTTTAAAAAATTTATTTATTTATTCTAATTAGATGTATATGATAACAGAATGCATTCTGATTCATTGTACACAATTGCAGCACACTTTTCATTTCTCTGGTTGTACACCATGTAGTGTCACACCATATGCATACTCACACATGTACCTAAGGTAATGATGTCCATCTCACTCCACCATTTTCTTGCACCCATGCCCCCTCCCCTCCCCTCTCTCTCCTTTGCCCATTCAAAGTTCCTCCATTTTTCCTATCTCCCCCCACCCCCTCATTATGGATCAGCATCTACTTATCAGAGAGAACATTTGGCCTTTGGTTTTGTAGGATTGGCTTACTTTGCTTAGCATGATATTCTCCAACTCCATCCATTTACCTGTAAATGCCACAATTTTGTTCTCTTTTAATGCTGAGTAATATTCCATTGTGTACATATACCACAGTTTGTTTATCTATTCATCTTTTGAAGGACATCTATATTGCTTCCACAGTTTAGCTATTGTGAATTGAGCTGCTGTAAGCATTGATGTGGCTGCGATACTATAGTATGCTGATTTTAAGTCCTTTGGGTATAGATCAAGGAGTGGGATATCGGGGTTAAATGGTGGTTCCATTTCAATTAATTCATTTTTGTAGGAAAAATACACACATATATGTATGTATCTAACTTACTTTTTATAAACATATGCATTAGTGCATTATAGTTGTACACTATGGGGGGATTTATTTTGACATATTCATATATATACAATATAATTTGCTTCATTTTAGTCCCCAGTACTTTAGCTTTCCCTCCCCTCTTTCCTCCCCCAGTTTTCTTCCTCTACTGTATTTTGTCTTTCTTCAATTTATTTATTTATTCTTTGATAGGTTTAAAAAATCATTCTCATAAATTAACACACATAATAATGGGCATTTTAGAGTCAAACTACCAAACAGAAAAGGAACTGCAGGGGCATCATGTATGCCAATGTTACCAGAAATGTACAAATTCACTGAACTATTGACCATGATAATATAAAAACACTTTAGGCAGCTACTTATCTTGGCTCAAGGAGATGCATCCTCTCATGGAGAATTCAAATCCAATTCAGCACCAAGAAAGACTTGTGAAGACAGTTAACAAGCATCAAATCTGAGCATGCTGTGCTGGATGGCAGGCTACATGGGGACCCCCATGTCACAATCAAAGTTCCTGCTGTTCAACATGTGGCTAGATGGCAATATTAAACTGTGATTTTAGTGAAGTTAAGCCTTTCCCCCTAGTCAGCTTTATACAGAAGTTCAGTTCAGGCAAGTAATCCTCTCCTGGCCTGAATCCAGGCAAGGACGCTCCCTACATCTGGCCAATTATTGATACTTTGGACATAGCCATCCACAATGTGGTTATTTAAGAGGTCCTTTCCATGATACCAGCAGAAAAGTTTACAGACAAAACAAGGGTATTAAAGAAAGCACCAACTGAATATTTCTCTCCCCACCCAGGCAATAGGAGAAAAGTATCAGTGCCCCAAAGTTGGTATTTTGCAGATCTTATACATGGTACTTATGATGCAGTAGAATCGCAGCTTGGAGACGGGGGTGATGGCTCTCTGTCCATTAGGCTGCACTGCAGCCTTGCACCTGCTGCCACAGTCCTGCACAGTTGCTGCTGCTCTTTGCCTGATGGACAAGGGATGAGCCATTGGGAGTCAATGCCCAGAGATTTGGAATCTAGAATTGACTTCAGGTTGGCTCTGATGCCTATGCAAAAGACCCTTTCAGGCAAAATTGTGACAAAGTGTCATGATTTTCACAGCTCTTGGAGGAGCACTGAGTTTGGGGATCACAACCTGAGTTTCTGAGCTCTTCAGGATCCAAGTAAGGCAAACACTACGTGTCTTTTCACTGTACCTCCTTCAGCTGTAGCTCTTAAGAATAAGGTTGGTAAGAAAAAGTGGAAAGTCTGCTTTAAAAAATATGAGGTATGTTCAAACTAATAGAGATATAAAGTTGGAAAGGAGACTACGAAGGAAAAAAAAAAAGAAATAAAAGAGGAGGAGAGGAGGTAAGAGGAGGCCAGTATATCTGAAAACTCAAAAAATGGAAAAGGAGATGGGCAGAACCCTGATTGGGCCTGAGATTTCCCCTTCTTTTCATAAACATGAAAACACAACCTTCTGGAGGTGTAATAGTTGAATAAACTGTAATTAATGGCAGCTTCCCACTACCTGGGGAGAGAAGTCTCCATACTCAGAAATTGTATCAACTTCCAGCACACAACAGACCTCCAGTTGCCCTAGATAGGTGACATGCCAGCAGCTGACTAATGTCTCTCATTGTGGTCAGTGACCACAGGTTCTGAGGAGCATTGACAGCCCTAAGGCTGGCTAGATCAGTGGCAAAACTAGATATGAAGACAGGTGTGACTGAGCTCTGCTAGACCGTTATAGCTCAGTTGGTAGAGTGCTTGCCTTGCATGCACAAAGACCTGGGTTCAATACCTAGCACCACACATACACACAATAAAACAAAAAAACCCAAAATATTTATTTATTTTTAATTGGAGCATGATAGTTACATATAAAATTGGAATACATTGTGCGCTATGAAATTACATGCACATAGCATAATTTGATGAACTTCACTCTATAACTTAGTTCTTATTATTTATACTTAAACTGTTTGGGAGTGCAAAATATACTTTTCCCCTTAATATGATATATCATCATATATAAATGATTCTGCTATCTTTTAATTGTCTATTTAGTAACAATAAGAGCTATTACTTTTAACTGTGCATTTATATAAGACATCTTCATAATTTGGGATTAGGTATTTGACATGTCACAAATTCTCTTACCTAGCTTGTCATTTAAAAAATGAATTGTGATGTTTATTTTGCTATATGAAAATCTTTAATTTTTAGCTATCAAATCTATTGCTCCTTTCCCTACTGGTTTCCGAGGTTGTTAACAGGCTAAGACGCCTTCTGGAAATAAAGCTTAACTTGTATGTTGCCGATTATGTCCTCTCCTAACACCTTCCATTCTTTGCCACATGTTTCTTAGTTATGTCCCTCAATTGCTAAATAGATGTGGGGGTAATGTAGAAGAAAACCACACTCAAAAATAGAATAATATAAATAAATAAATAAATAAATAAATAGTAAATAAAGTAAATAAGTAAATAAAATAAATAAAAAATAATAAATAAGTAAAAAGTAGTTCATAGGGAAATATGTAGTAATTCATTGGAGGGGGAAATACACATCTCCATCTGGAATAGACATGGGGCTAAGTTTGTTAGGAGGAGATCCAACATTGTTTTTTCAGATGGCTACCCCCACTTTTTCTGAACCTTTTGCTGGACAATCTTTCTTCTCCACACTGCTATGAAGTGACAGGTATATTTTTAAAATAAGGATTTTATGGAAGGTATTTTTCAAACTAGCCCCCATCTACATCTTGCCTCCACCATGAGTCTTCACTATAGCTTTTAAAACTCCTCATCTTTCTCTCTCTCTCTGGTTTGGTACTGAGAATTGAACACAAGGGTGTTATATCCCCACAATTTTTTTTCCCCCTCATTTCAAAATTTTGAGACAGGGTTTTATTCCATTGCTAAGGCTGGCCTTGAACTTGGAAACCACCTGCCTCGGCCTTCTGTCTCTGGGATTTCAGACATGTGCAACTGCCTTGGCTAAAGTTCCTCTTTTCTACCTGTTCAAACACCAGCCACATCTGGGTGACAGCTGTCACCGTGGACCTCTTGGGATACCACTACCACAGCCTTCTAATGAGGAGACGGGCCAGAGAAGCTACTTCTGCTGTTGATCTCAGAATTCACACTTGACAATGCAGCATCATCATGGGGTTGGTGTGATATACTTTGGGAATATTCGCCCACTCATCCAGTCAATGAGTTTAGAGAGATGAAAAAGAAGTCTATATTCCTAAGGAGTACAGTCAGTGAGTGTAACCATCACTCCATGATGACAGCTGTTCTATTTCATTCTTTTTTTTTTTTGTACCAGGGATTGAACTCAGGAGCGCTTGACCACTGAGCCACTTCCCCAGCCCTATTTTGTATTTTATTTAAAGACAAGGTCCCACTGAGTTGCTTAGTGCCTTGCTTTGCCGAGGCTGGCTTTGAACTCGTGATCCTCCTGCCTCAGCCTCCTGAGCCACCGGGATTACAGGTGTGCCTTACTGCACCTGGCTGTCCTATTTCCTTCTGACAGCACTTGAGCTCTATACATTTCCTTGAGAAAACTGGAAATTTTCATTTACTTGCAAGTCAACACAAGAAATGAAGTATAGCATATTGACCAAGAGATAGGAAACCCATTTTCTAGTCCTGATATGACCTATGCATTGGGAGACCAGCTTAAATTTATTTGAACCTCAATTTCCTGCATCATCTGTGGAAAGTAGACTATGTGATCTCTTGACTTCCAGTAGGTAGAAATTTGTTATTCTGTAATAATATGATTTCTTTATTTATTAATGTAAAACTTTTTAACAGATAAGTCCTTGCTATATGCAAAGAATTCTTCTGGACACAGATGAATAAGACACAGTCATTATGTTGTGAAGCTTATTAAGAAAGGAGTTTATTTGGAAGAGGGAAGTGGAATGGAACAGATCAGTGTGACTTGAATGTAGAATATACCAGTATCCCTATTCCAAATTGGAATACAGTCTCTGTGATGTACCATAACTCCATGCTAAGGCTTATTTTAATGATTCTGGTTGATGTCAAGGCCTCCTTGAGGGTTTGTGTAGTGATAACACACTGAATGGAGGTGGTAGTTCATAAATCTTTTTTTCTAGTTGTGGCAATTAGACTCATTGTAGTTTTTGTCTGTTTGGTTTTTTTTTTTTTTTTTTTGGTAAGATCCTTTCTTAAGACCAACTCCTAACAGTATTTTGAAGCTGTGCCTAGAAGCAATAGAGGTTTCATGATGCCACCTTTCTTTCTGTTTTAAAGAATACAACTCTTTCCAATGACATTTTCTTTTTCTTAATTTAGATTCTCCATCCCAATAACTCACCAATTCTGTACAAGGCATGTGTTTAAAATATTTTAAATTAATGGCTTTAGAAAGGTGAGTTTGGGCTAGGATGAAGGAAGACAAAGAAGCACTTGGGGGATAGAGAATTTCTTTTTTTTTTTTTTTCCAAGTTCAAGATGAAAAGTTATCCAACATCCTGTTGGAGATCAGTGGGAAAGAAGAATCAGTTGGAACCTTGAAAGTTGGGGGAAAAAAAAAAAGGATAACTTGAGTAATGGAGACCCTCGAGTACATGTCAATTGAAAAAAATGAGGCCCAGGGGAGAGTAAGAGTGTCTTCACAACAAACCAACAGATCGCCCACTTGTTATTCAATCCCTGCTTTTCCATGCTGAAAAGTGATAGTATGGAATGGAAACACGATATAATGAACTTAGTGGGAGTGTCAAAGTGGTCAGACTCTGAAGAAGGGCATTATGGATCTTATGTTCTATTTTCTAGCACCCAGCAAGTAGAGGTGGTAAGAACTGACTCATGAGCACATGTCAGGGTGAATTAACAACATTGTCATAGTCACAGTGGATAGTGCACACAATCTCCATGCTAGAAATTTATTTTTCATAGGAAAAATGTCTGCTCATTTAATATCTTTTCAGTAAGAATGGACAGCGAATAAGGAGTTTGAGAAGGCCTAGTAGACATTTTCAAAAGGCAAAAATAAGTAAGCAAAATTATATTTATACTAAGGTGTAATTCTCTCCAGCTACTTTATAATGTGATAGCCTCCTGAGTCAGCTTCCAATAAGAATGTCATTTTAAATGTTTCCATGATAGCAGATGGGTGAGTACTGTGGTCTGCAGGGCAGAGCAATAAATATAACTTTGATAGCCAATCCATTGTCTATCTAAAGGCAAGGACTATTTCACTGGAATAGTTCTCATGTTTAGGGGTTGAATAAAATCAAAAGAAAGTACACAGTCCCTGTGAAAGGAATAGAATGTTTAGCCTGTGGTCAAGCAGAGAAAAAGACTTACTGAGTAAAGCAATATATATTCCAATTTTCTTGTTTTCGTTTTCAGTTAGTTTCCATTAGTGCAGTTTTCCAAAAAGATGTGGGCCATGTTTTCAATTCAGATATTACTACAGATCACTATAATTCAAATTTCTTTGCTGGTTTTCACCAAATAATCCCAACTTCCAGCCTACAACCAATATTTTAAATGGTTTCCTGGTGCTATTTACATACAATAACCAACTCTCAAAAGGATAACACCGTTAGGAACAAATACTGTCAGAATGCAGTGGGTGGCTTTTTCGTAGAGAGAGATTTCAATAAAACTTTGGGGTCGATGATGAACCTAGTGTACAGGAATTCCACATTAAGTCATAATTGGCTTTGTGCTGAGAGAGTCCATGTCAATTGAAGAAATGAGGCCCAGAGGAGAGTAAGAGTGTCTTAACAACAAAGCAACCGATCGCCCACTTGTTATTCAAAACAATAGAACCACAAGAAGGGCTTCTCTAATCCCAGAACAGAAGCGTAAATTTGCCAGGATGTCCATCCTTGACAAAATGTCTACGGCAGATTTGATGGAGAATCTCAGGGAAGAACTCACCTGCTTCATCTGCTTGGACTATTTCAGCAGCCCAGTGACCACTGAGTGTGGACATAGCTTTTGCCTGAGGTGTCTCCTTAAGAGCTGGGAGGAACAAAACACACTTTTATCTTGTCCTGAGTGTTGGAGGACTTTGGGGGGCCCTCATTTCCAGCCCAATGAGCGACTGGGGAGACTGGCTAGCATCGGCAGGCAGCTCAGATCCCAGGTGCTGCAGAATGAGGAGGAACCAGGCACCTGTGGGAGACTATCCTCCACTAGAGTGTTCTCTGATGATGAGCAGAGTGTAAATGTTTTTGCAAGCCAGAGTCATGGAATAAACAGAGTGTATCTCTCGAGTGAGGCTGAGGAGCAACACAGAGTAAGATTGGCTGCTCAATATTAATCTAGGACCAATCAGGCTCCCAGGCACCTTCTTGTTATTTGTTTTCACGTCTCTTCCCAACTTGGTGCTCTGCTCATTAGCCACTGAGTTTGTCTTTATTGCAGGAGAAACTCCAGGAGATCCTAAGTCTTCTGCGTAAAAAGAGGAAGGAATCTCAGGCTATACTGACCCACGAGAGGGAGAGAGTGATATTGTGTAAGGTCAGTATTTGTCTTATTTTTATGCTTGTGTATGATCCTTTGAGGAAGGCTATAGAGATACATGGTGAAATGTCAGAGAGCCATAAGGCAATTGTTTCTGGTCCTGGTCCCACAATATGAGTTTCTTACTTAAGGCTGCCTACCTCTGCTTGTCCACCTGGCAATCTCACTACCCAGCTCAAGTTCAACCTCCCCCAGGCAGACTTTTTTTTTTTTTTTTTAAATCTTCTTCTTTGTGCATCTAGACAAATTTGGTTACCTCTATTATGGCTCTGATTATAATGATCAAAAAATGCACACGTTATACTTACAGTCATATAATATAGGATGGAAATAAATTTTAAAAGAAATGTCTCAAATGTTTTTAGGAAAAAAAAAAAGAGAGAAAGAGAGAGAATGCAAATTAAAAGTAATTGAAGAGAGGCCAGGCACAGTGGTGCTCCCCTATAATCCCTGCGGCTGGGGAGGCTTGTGAGTTCAAAGACAGGAGGATTGTGAGTTCAAAGGCAGTCTCAGCAACAGCAAGGTGCTGAGCAACTCGGTGAGACCCTGTCTCTAAATCAATTACAAAATAGCTCTGGGGATGTGGCTCAGTGGTTGAGTGCCCTGAGTTCAATCCCCAGTACAAAAAAAAAAAAAAAAAAATACATGAAGATAAAGGAATGTAAATGTAGAATAGTAGCTTGAATTAAACCTGAATATATACCTAAGCTTAGTCACTTATTCAGATTTGAGTTGCCTATCAGTTAAAGCAAAGAACTATATACTTAATTAGATTTTTTAAAAATATATGGGTGTGTAAGCCTCCTAATAGAGTTTGAGTTCTCTTTTTTTAGGGGGTGAGTACCGGGATTGAACTCAGGGGCATTCAGCCCCTAAGACACATCCCCAGTCTTATTTGGTATTTTATTTAGAGAGTTGCTTAGTGCCTCACTTTTGCTGAGGCTGGCTTTGAACTTGTAGTCCTCCTGCTTCAGCCTCCTGAGCCGCTGGGATTACAGGCATGTGCCGTTGCTTATGCAGACTTTGAGTTCTGAAGTACAAATATTTGTGATGTACATTTCTATGTCTAGTACGTGACCAAATGCCTAGTTTCATTGAATAAGTATCTGTCAAATAAATGAATACATGCATTTTTCACAAGTTTCTCTTTTGTTAATTTTACTTTATTTTTTTAAAAAATCATAGTACTGATTATCACCTCTTATGTTTTTATTTGTTTGTTTGCTTGTTTATCTTTGGTTTCCTCTGGTAGAATGATAGCTCCTGGGGACAGAAGTTTTGCTTTTGATTTTATTGTGTGTGTTGCATATACATCTTTGAAAACATTAAACTTTCCACGGAGCTAGTCAATAGAAGATGTATGTTATGTACAAAGTTTCAAGAATTGTTACTGTAGGACTCTGTAAGGATTAAAAATCTGTGGACATCTAGGAGTGTTTCCGTTACTAATTTTCTTATATTGTCTGTGTGTGTGCCTGTGCACCTGTGTGATGCCAGGAAGAGACAAAAACTTGTAAACAGGTGGTTGTGTCAGAATATATGAAAATGCACCAGTTCCTGAAGGAGGAGGAACAGCTCCAGCTGCAGCTACTAGAAAAGGAGGAAAGAGAGAACATGAAGAAACTGAGGGACAACGAGATCCAGCTCACCCAGCAAATCAGAAGCTTAAGCAAAATGATTGGACAGATAGAGTCTACATGTCAGAACTCCGCTTTTGAATCTTTTGAGGTGAGAATGAAATTCAGGAGAGTGTTAGAAGAATTAGTGTTGGGTCTGGAGCTCAGTGGTAGGGCATTAGCCCAGCATGCATGAGGCCCTGGGTTTAAGCCCTAGAACTGAAAAAAAAAAAATAGTCATAGAAATATTTTTCTCTATCTACCTAAAAACTAAGTTCTGCCTTAAAAGTCATTTCCCCCAAAGAACTGATATTCTATATGTCAGTAAAAGTATTGAAAAGAAGGAAAAAGGAAAAAAAAAATAGACCGACCCAAACAAACTCTTCTGTGTCTGCCTCCTTGCAATCTCAGCTTTGTCAAATACTTTGTTAAGTTTATTAATGAGGATTTACTATGTCCTGAGCACACTAAATATAATCTTCTCCAAGACCTGGCAAAGATAAATAGTATTATGATATAGACTATAGGTGATTGTCATCTACAAAATGGGTGCCTAAAATAGCACTTATTTAATAAGATAATTTGCATTTAAAACAGCTAATAGGTGGCAAGACCCAGGTATTCTGTGTGCTCAAACCATTTTCCTCTCCATCGTTGCTCTTCTGCCTTCCTAGGCATTCTCCAGAACCTTCTCCAATGTAAGCCAGGTGAGCCAACACCAGCTTCAGGTCTGTTTCTTGGACTGGTCCACAGGATGCTACTATTTAATTTTGTGCCCTCAAAAAACAACAACAAAAAAAGCACTTCGACTTCACATAGATTATCTCAGCTCTCATTGGGCCATTTCCCTTTTTTTAAAATTTTTTATTTTTTCTCATCTCTGCCTCCCTGAGGCATCAGATAATGAGACTACTATTTGACTCCTTTGTTGACAACAGGTACTTTGACAAAGTGATGTTATGAGTAAAAGAACAAAATATGTAATCTCACTATGTTGCAAGTCATTTGTCTTCAGAAAACAAAACAAAACGAAATATTTTTAATCACTGTGACAAACATCTCATTTTCACCAAAAACTACCCCTAGAAGAAGCTGGTGTTTTGTTTTTTCCCTGTCCTACGTGCTTCTTCTCAGAGTGCGCTGGGACCATGGGAAGTGGTTTCTGTGACCTTTTGCAAAGGACTGTTTCTAAAGTGAACTCATCTTTCCTGGTGGTCAAAATGAACCCATGCTAACCTTTGTTCCTTTTATACCCTTAGGAAATAAGAGGAGCCCTGGAAAGGTAGGTTTCGGTCACACGTTCAGTTCCATCTTGGACGGGGCTATGACACTGATGGAATGGATCGGGGGATGACATAAGTCATCTATGCTGTGGGGGCTAGATGAGATGGACTCTCAAGAGGGACCAGGTCCTGTGTCAAGGAGAGAGAGAGTGAAGGTCTCTGCTCTCTTATAGGAGCGAGTCACTCCTGCTTCAGTGTCCAGAGGCCACTGCCACAGAACTGAGTCTGTGCCACATCACTGGAATGAGGGAGATGCTAAGAAAATTCAGCAGTAAGTCAGCCTGATTTGCCAAACCTCCAGGGACTTCCACCTTTAACTCCAGTCTATGTTAAGGGATGCAGAACCCATCTCTTGGGCAGCTTTGTCCAATATAAAATATTCACCAACCAATGTTAGATTCTAAGTGCAGTTATCCTGACCCTGTACTAAACACCAGGCTGAGGCCACAGACCATGTCAGTGCTTGACCCGAGAGAAGAAGTGAGACTTGATTCTATTTGGCTTTGTGTTCTATCTAAGGACTCCTCGTCCTTCCTTTGTTTCTATTGTTCTGGGTTATCCAACCGTAGGTTATCTATCCCCTGTTCATGCACATATATACCTCTCTGCAGAAGTTTCTGCATTTCTAGCTCTGTTTTTGCTAGAATAAAAACTGATTTAAACTTTTAAATCCCAGCGAGGGAACATTAAAAAACTATTCTCTTAACATGCTCCATATATTTAGACTGGCTGAGACCAAGTCAGATCAGCATTAATTTTCAGTTTGATCTTGTGGACAATCTGCATTCAAAGACAGGCTTAGTGAACTTTGGACTCAACAGATATCTGATAAGTGTCTACTCTGTGCCCAGTACTATGCTATTGAGCTCTGAGCTTGCTCACAATGATGAATAAGACTAAAATTGTCTTTGCTTTCATAGAATCTTCTGTACAATTGAGGGGTTAGACATTCGTCACTCAGATAAGTAGATCTGGTTGGGCTTTAGTTTATAAATAAAAGTATAAAGTTGTATTATAGTGTCTGAAGAGTTAGTGTAAGTTGGAAGCCTCTCTGTGACCTCCTCCCAGGAGGCTGGGAGAGGAGGCTTCCCACTGGCCCACAGTGTGCTTCATTAAAATGTCACTGGAAGTTGCACCAACTCTTATGAACCTGCATTCGAACATGTTATAATGGAAAATACTGATTAGGAATTCCTATTTACGTGTAAGTGTCATTTGACGGAGTTTCCAAATCTTTATGAACCTTAGTTTTCTTTTTTCACATAAATGAGAAAAGGTAATAATACCCATCTGATTAAATGAGATAATGCATGGAAAATGATTGGCATGTTAGAGAGAGTTTAGTAAATGATAATTGCCTATATTTCTTTCTCATTCAAACTGAAAAACCAGAATCAAACATGGCTAACATGAATAAAAGCTGCAAAGGGCATCCTGTTGTGGATAAAGGATTCTGAGTTCTAAACCTGTCTGGTAAACAGAACAATTTTCATTCCTCTATTTAGAGTTTCCTCTCTCCCTCTAGGGTGGGCTAATCATCTTTCTCCATGTGACTCTTGTCTGCTTCTTTTTGGAGATTCCCTGTTTTTATTTTGCAGAACAGTGAAATGAGCCCAGAGATTCTGTTGTAAACACAATGCTCTCTTACATTGCACTTAAAGAACAGGAGTAAATACTAAGAATTTAGCATTGAGTACCACGTTTGGAGGATGGTTTTCAAGAAGGCTAAGGGGAAATTCATTCTTTTCGCCTTTTGCAGCAGAGATAACCCTGGATCCAGCAACTGCCAATGCCTATCTAGTCTTGTCTGAGGATCTGAAAAGTGTGAGATATGGAGGGATCAGACAGCAGTTACCTGACAACCCAGAAAGATTTGACCAGTCTGCGACGGTGCTGGGAGCTCAGTTCTTCACCCACGGAAGACACTATTGGGAGGTGGAAGTGGGCAACAAGACTGAGTGGGAGGTGGGCATCTGCAAGGACTCCGTGAACAGAAAGGGAAACCTGCCAAAGCCCCCTGGGGACCTCTTTTCACTTATAGGTTTAAAAATTGGAGAGGATTACAGTCTCTGGGTCTCATCACCTTTGAAAGGGCAACATGTCCAAGAGCCTGTGAATAAGGTCGGTGTTTTCTTAGACTATGAATCTGGACACATAGCATTCTACAATGTGACAGACGAGTCCCTCATCTACAGCTTCCCTCCAGCCTCTTTCCAAGAAGCCCTCAGGCCTATCTTCTCCCCTTGCCTCCCCAATGAAGGGACAAACACAGACCCTCTTATCATCTGCTCACTGAAGAGCCACATCTGAGGGACAGGTCCCTGTGCTTCCACTGAGGATGAGGTCTGGGACCACCAGATGACCAATCCCTAAGACGATTAATGCGTGAAAGTCTTCACATCAGGTCATCTGAAAGAAAATCCCACCCCCCCCAACCCCTCCACAAAGAGTTTCTATGAACCTGAGACCGCAATGAAGAACCAATTAGAAAATCAGCACCAGTCACTGAAAGTTAATCACATCCTGTGTCTTTAACCAAATTCATTATCTGGACTACCCCGTGTATGTGCTGGTCTCTCAAAATACAGAGAGAACTAGCCCCTGTCACCCCGAATCAATTGTCATAGGCCAGTTTTTATAAATATATGTCGTTTTTTTTTTCTAGTGTATTTATTTATTTGACTCAAAACCCCTTGCAGTTTGAATGTGTCTCTCTCCTCTGTGCAGAGCCCTGCTAGTTGGGGTAATTCCAATCCCTCCAGGGACCTGGTGCCTGAGTGTTCCCTTCCAGGGTGGGTGACAGGGATCCAGGCCTCAGCCTCCTCTGAGGCTGGAGTATTTGTACCCAGGAAGGCTTATGTGTTCAGAATGCTGCTGAGATCTGTGTGAACACCATCAGATCCTTCAAGGTACCACAGGCTGGAACCTTCTGTTGTTTGTTTACATTAGAAGATGACAGAGCAAAGTCTCTATTCAATAAACGTATCATGGCAATGTATACCGAGTGACTTCACTGAGTTTTCTATAGTTGTTGTTTTCTGTGGTTTTGCTATTTGCTATGGGCAGAAGGCTTTCAAATCCTGGAAACACGGAGGCAAGTCCAACCTCCTGTCCTAGTGTCAGGGAAGGGGGGCGGTGTCCCAGCACAGGCTGGTTTCAAATCTCCTCCTGGTGGGGGTCTGAGTTCATACCCCCCCCTCCCCAGCTTCCCCATTCTTAGGGGTCTATCCCAGTAGGATTTTTTTTAATTGGAATTCTACCTTGCTTTCTTTGAAAAATGTCACCAATCACAAAAGGTGTCCCTTTATCTCCTCTTATCACTCATATAAGTCTGTGTCCTAACGGAGAACACTGCTGATAACGTTTAACCACCGCATGTGTGTAACTACTAAGATTTTTCAGGAAGAAAACTTATCACAGATTTTTCTTCTCTTTGGTTCTTTGTATTCTCCATTTGGGTTTTCATCCTGTTGTCACATACCATTAGATTCACAGAACTGGGGTTGGGGCACAATGGCACATCCCTGCGATATAACGATACCAGTGACTTGGAGGCTGAGGTGGGAGGATTGAAAGTTGGAAACCAACCTCAGCAACTTAAAATTAGAAATAGAAAAGACTGGAGCCGTAGCTCAGAGGTGGAATGCCCCTGGGACCAAACACAGCCTTTATAGATAATCTCTGGCTCTACTTCCCATTATCCCGTGCTATTTTTTTTTTCAATAAGATGCATTTTGTTTCATAATTACTTCTAAATCTAAGAAAAGAATCTTAAAAAGCAAACTCCAAATATTTAGTATGTATCTTACTTAATTTCAGAAAACATAGCAGTGTATTTTTTGCTTTTTGGTTATTTTTTTTTGTAAATGAATATATTTATTTATTGTGCATTACGTTTATATTTATTGTGCATTACGTTTAATTGTAGTGGCTCACAGTTCCTTTTCCTCCTTCTCCTTTTCCTCTTCTTTCTCCTTCTCTTTCTCCTCCTCCTCCTGCTTTTCCTCAAAGAGTTATTATCAAAGAAATCAGCCCATTTTCCTCTAGCAAAAGCATCCTGAGTGGGTCTTTCTTATACCATTGTCTACACTGGATCTGCCACAAGCTGAGTAGCTGGAGGAGATTGAATCTATACTCCTCGTACTTTTCTGAGTTTGCATGCACAATCATGGAAAATGTGCAAGAAACATTTTGCTCTAGGCTTCCACGTAAAAACTCCAAACAAAGGAGGATGGAGGAGAGCAAGGCGAAATGGAAAACAGAGAGGCGTGCTTCTTTGCTTGCTAAAGTCGTCCCCTGACACCATTCAAAGCCTTGGTCTGCTGGCTAGTCCTTGGAAAATGAAAGGTGTCCCACCTGGCGCCTGACATTCCTCAAGCCACCTCCTCCTTATCTCCTCTTCCCCTGTCGACTTCTAGCCTTCTCCCTGTAATATTTGTTTTCCTTCTACTTCTTCACTCTATGGTTTATCCAAGTGACAGCAAATTACAATTGGCTGTTTCTTGGGTGGACGTTAACAAAAATGCAATACAGAATCATAGCCTTTTCTTTTCTACATCTCCAAAACTAGCTAGAAAAGAAGGAATATGTCTAGTCTTGAGGATTGGGGATATCAAGAATGTTCTCCATATTAAGATTACAGTTCAACTACTTAGTTTTCTGACTTTCTTTGTTCTAGAGCACTTTAGAAATAAATATAATACATCTCTTGTCCTGAAATCTCATTGAACTATAAAACATCATTTTTCTAATAAGAATTTTACTCTTTTGCTCAAATGATCTCCTCTCCGACCACCACAGTGACAGAACTTCAACCTTTTATGCTTAGAAAGTATTAGTTCCCGATTTGACTTTGGATTACTTTACAGGGCCCTCATGCACTAATTTAATTCAAGAATGTGCCCTCCATATTCTTGAATTTTTTTTTTGTGTGTGTGTATGTGCTAGTTTCTTGAAGGGATGGGAACTGAATAATAGGACACAGACAATTGCAAGAATGCTGAAAAATGCAACAGATGAAATAAAATCACATCCAGTCTTACTAATTGATACAACTATACTGATATTCAGATCTATATCATGTGTTTATAATTTTTGGCTTTTTATGTATGTATTTTAAACCAAATGAAAATTAATATTGCCTTAGTATTAATAGCAAACTTTCTTCATGTCATTAAGTATTTTCTGAAAATATGACATTTTTCTTCCCTAAATATAGAAGTACATATTTTTTTAAAGAAAAAGCACATTTTGTAATCTACATTTGTCATATCCAAATATTTAACAGTTAATAGATTATATAATGATATTATCTAGTTAACAGTCCATATTAAAGTTATCCCACTGGCCCTTATAATGATCTTCATGACTGTTTTTTAGTCTTCCAGAATTCAGGAATAATATAGGAGCAGGCATTGAATTTTATTGTCTGGGAAAACATGTTTGTTTTTTTAACATATTTTTTAGTTGTTGATGGACTTTTATTTTATTTATTTATATGTGGTGCTGAGAACTGAACCCAGTGCCTCACACATGCTAGGCAAGCGCTCTTCCACTGAGCTACAACTAATAGGAGTAATATTTCATATATGACGCTTCCAAATTTATTTAAACATTTCCCTACTGTGGAATATTTAGATTGTTTTCTATTTGTAGCTATTATAAATGACACTGGGATGAACACAAGTGTACACAGACCTTCGGGTGTAGGATGTATCTCTAATTATTCCCCAAGTATATCTCCAGCAGGCAGGAAAGAGCCTCACAGATCTAGGCGCCGTGTGCCTGTAGGTGGCACATCCTCCTACAACAGTTCTGCAAGCACTGCAGGTGGCCCTAAAGGTTTTACTCATTAAAAGGGCAGACACAGGAGCTTAGAGACAAGTGAAAGAACATGTTCTTCTCTGCCCTAAGGTCTTGCCAGAAGCACTGCATTTATACCAAAAAAACAACTATCCTCGGAGGAATTAGAGCAGTGCCGGGGTTTTGAAATCAGTCAGTTGTTGGTTTGAACGTCTAACTTCACCACAAAGCAGCTCTCCTAATTTTCATGCATCATTTCAATTCTCAGAACCTTAGCTGTCTCTTCTCAAAAGTGTAGAAAAATAGTGACTAGCTGTGATGATGATGCGAGTCCACACAAAATCAACACTTGAGGCAAGATAAATTTTTGTTCGTTTTCTCTTCCCCCCTTAAAGATTCAATTTTGTAATTCTTCAGAAAGGGGATAAAAAAGCCATAGGATGCTTATATAGGATATGACGCCAAAATCTATGAAATATTCTCAAGGTAGGTGTTACTATTTTAGCCAGAAAAGTTTAACACAAAATTCAGTTGGAGAAAAAGAAAACCTCTCTGGATTATTTTCTCATCTTTCATGCAAGTTCTTTTGACTTTGATGCTTGTAAGCATCCCATTTACCTAACTTTAAAAATCCACTAATATAATAAATAGTACATAAATAAAATTTGTACATTTTTTGGGGGGTGGCGTGGGGGATACTAGGGATTAAACCCAGAGGAACTTTACCACTTAGCTATTACCCCAGGCCTTTTTATTTTTTTGAGACAGTACTAAGTTGCTGGTCTCAAACTTGCAATCTTACCATCTCACCCTCCTGAATCACTGGTATTTGACAGGCATGAACCACCACATCTGGCATAAAATTGAACATTCCCAGTCTTATGAATCTTACACTTTTGCTTTGGGCTTCTGGAACAAGGCATGAACTTTGCTAATCTTTGGTTCTGCAAGTGCTTGAGATACTGTAAACAAATGAATAGGTTGATGCAGTCTTTTATAACCACTGTGCTTCATTCAAAGGTGAGCTAGTAGATTAGAGGTATTTTGAGATAATGATCCCATCAAACCTGTTGGGGTGGTCACTACCTGTAACACTCTCACCTGCCTCTCCTTCAAAGAGAGATATAGAGAGTTACTATTGCCTGGGATGTTCTTTCACAGCTTTCTTATTGACAGCTAGCTCACAGGATGAAACAAGGTTTTGTGAGACCTGAAGCTTATACACGCAGAAGAGTCCTCTTTAAAAAAAAAAAATAATAAAATATTACAAATGATAAAATCAGGTCCAGGATCTTAGAGGGTCTTAAACAAATGAGGGGCCTGAGATCCAAGTTTCATTAGCTTGCCAGTATATCTGTGTCAGGGATAGCCAGATGCAAGGATGAAATGCAAAGGGAATCAAGCCACATCTCCTAGGTTCAAATCCCAGCTCCACTACTTACTAACCACACCACCTTGGGCAAGTTAACTCCCTGTGCCTCAGTTTCCTCATTAGTAAAAAAGGTTTGTAAATAATATGTGCCTTTTAGCATCATGGTATGTGTCAAAGGACACAACTCTTGCACTTAGAATACCACCTAGTTGAAGGTATAATTACTCCATAGACATTAGCTATTCACATATCTTTGCTGAGCTTCGACATTTCCACTAGCCAGAGTCTGCAGTTTTGGATCCTGCCTTCTTTTTCTACATCTCACAGTGCTAACCAAGAACTTGGATCTGAGTTCTATGACTTGCCCCTTCCCTCCTGGTCCTGGGTCCACCCTTTATGGAAACTCTCGTTTTACATTGGCTTGAAAGCATATTGCCCGATGTCTAGTTCTTTTGAGTTCCTAATACTAATTCTCACTCTTCTGTATTAGGAAGTTTTCCTAAAGATGCTCAGGTGTTTTAGTTATTGTCATTTATTTGACTTTTTAACCTCTTCTTTCCAGTTAGAGTAGTATAAGTCACAACATTTGGAAGTGGTATTTTCTTTCCATTGTTTTCTTTTTTTCTTTTGCGAGGGTGGGGGACTGAACTGAGGGGCACTTGACCACTGAGGCACATCCCCAACCCTATTTTGTATTTGATTTAGAGACAGAATTTTTGAAACCTGATTTAGAGACAGGATTTATGTGGTTGTTTAGCACCTCGCTGTTGCTGAGGCTGACTTTGAACTTGAGATTCTCCAGTCTCAGCCTCCTGAGCCACTGGGATTACAGGCGGTGCCACGGCACCTCACCCCGCACCTCACTGGCCAGGGTTGTGTTTTTGACGACGATGGTGGATTCACAATTCTTGGTTTAAAGAGGAATTCCTCCTTTGCCAGTTTTGCTAGGTTTCATTTTGGTGGGGGCATGCTCTCTTTACATAACATCCCCACCCTCTTCCCCATGGGAAATAAACTTTGGAGAGACAGATTATCCCCTGTGTGAGGAGTGTGAGTGTGTGTGTGTGTGTGTGTGTGTGTGTGTGTGTGTGTGTGTGTGGCTGGGGGTAGAAGGAACTCTTGCAGGAGCTCGGTTTGTTATCAGAGGCTGTTTTACTTGACTCCACTTCTTCCAGCTGTGCCTCTCCCTTACGAGTTGCCCCTCCCCTTTGCATCCATCCTCCTTGTTTTCCTCTTACCTGGTTTCTCAGAAATGAAAAGCTACTTCTGAAAACCTGCTTAGAGAAGAGAATCTCCCTGGGAGTTTCTTGGGCTCTTTGTTTCTATAGCTAGAGGAGGCATAAGGCTCTGGGGTAAATAGTGAAGAAGAACTGCAGAAAACACACAGAGAAGGACAAGACTGCTGCTTGGAAATAATAATCCCAACACCTATCTGTCTTTCTATGGGAGAGGCCAGGAGACCCTCTTGAGACTAGTCTGGAGAATTCATGCTACTTTGACACAGACCCTTCACTTTCTATAACTATTTTTTTTGTTGTTGTTGTTAATGAGTATCATTCAGCAGCCAGTTTTAACCAACATAAATACTGAGACTACACTATATAGACTCTTACAAATTTTGTTTTAAAAGTCGAAAACTTTTTGTCTGCTTGAGCTCTCAGCTCTAGAGCTACCTACATAAGACTTCTTCCTTTTGCAGGGATCTAAAGAATGGTGAGATCCAGTTAAATTTTTATTAGACATTTTAAAGAGTAATTGTTAAATGTGTTGTGTCTTTTGAGGTGCTGGAAATGTTCTGTTCTTATCTGGCAGTGGTTACATCTATTGTTCCGGCTGTGAAAACCCAATGAGCTGGAAATTTATGTAGCCAATTTCTGTATGTAAATTGCACTTCAGAAGAAACTTGCAAAAAATGTGGCTGTATTTCATCACAGTTCGGGTTCCTGTGAAAGCTACTGACCAGGAGTTTAGCAGGCAGGTCATTTACATTCACGACTTTAGGGAATACTTTCAGGGCCAAGACCTTTTTCAAAGCAAGGAAGTAGGCAAGCAGGACTGTACAGAAATTAAGCAAGGAAGTAGGCAAGCAGGACTGTACAGAAATTAAGTCTAGCTGACATGATGGCCCAGTGACCTGCTGCTGCAACCACACATAAGGGGTTCTCTGGAGCTAAAATGGCCCAACAGTCTAATGCAAACTGAAGTTGCACTGAGATAGCCCAGGTTTTATACACTGTCATTGGTGCATCATTGCACATGGGTGGTAACCCTGGGCAAGGTGGCTCTCTGCAGCCAAGGCAGTTCCTGACAGTACTGACAGTCTATCTGCCCAGGGCATGTCCAGCAAAAGAGGCAACCAAGTCTCTGTTGGGGGATCTGGAAAATACATCAAAGTGTGTACCATTCCTCTGGAGGACTTTAGAAAGGAAGTTAAGGTTCTATTGGCTGTTAATTTAAAAAATTCCGTATTATTTAATTTTTAAAATCATGCATGTGTGTGTGTTTCTTAACAAATTAAGGTTCAACATGTCCACACATCAGTATCATTATTTTAAAATCATACACAGCATATAATTTTTCTCCTGTCCATGGGAACTTAAACTAAGGATTGTCATCTTAAATTTATATAGAAGTATTTACATACATATAACTTTATTTCCATGTGAAGTCTTCTGTAAAATTCCTTTCTCCTGGATTTGGATTATTTTAGTCAGCATGTGACTTACTGATTTTTAATTCAACTCCTATTTGTGAATTTTTATCTCGTTTGGGATGTTAATTTTGTTTGATCGATGGACTAACTCTTCTTCATTGCATGCTTTTGATCAGCTTGATTAAATTCATGCTCCCTGTACTTACCTTTCCCTAAGTAAAGGAATTCAGAATGAAAACAATTTATTATTATTATTATTATTATTATTATTATTATTTTGGTACCAGGGATTGAACTCAGGGACACTCAACCACTGAGTTACATCCCCAGCCCTATTTTGTATTTGATTTAGAGACATGGTCTCACTGAGTTGCTTAGTGCTTTGCCTTTGCTGGGGTTGGCTTTGAACTCATGATCTTCCTGCCTCAGCCTCCTGAGCCGCTGGCTGGGATTACAGGTGTGAAAACAATTTTGATTTGGAGGAAAAAAGAATGTAAGGTATGGAGGCAGAGAGAATACACCTTGAAGACTTCCAGTTATAGGGACTGCAGCTGACAAAGGGCTGAGCTGCTGTAGATTGAAATTCATCATATGGCCTGAGCCACGCCTCCTATAAAGGTGGCATCCGTAACCCAATTCATCTGCATCTATTTTCACCCTAAATTAGCTTATGAAGTCTATAATACAAAGAACTTTAAATCAATTAATTGATCATCAATTAATAGCCTTGGCTACTTGACTCATAGCAAAATTCTCTCTTTTGACATAGGCAGAAAGTCTGCAACAAAGAGGTGGATGGAATAACCCAACAGTTAAACACTCTTCCACTTGTAGTAGCAAGGGTAGTAGTATGGACCCTATCCTGGGACTCACAGGATCCCTCTGGTGGCTGACTTTGTCTTACAGAATAAGGGACAGCTTTGTCAAGGTAGTTACCAACTTTTCATTTCACCTTATTTCCCTTTCCCCTTTACTGGGGTGTGGCTGGAGCAATGCACTTTCTTATTTCCCTGACACAGAGGGACTTGCTGGAACCACTGATCTAGAACTGCCTCAAGGACATTATGCTCATCTCTTCTCAACTTGGGGTTCAGTGACACCATGTTGAGGGCTTGACATGGGTCAAGATGGGAGTAGTTCCCTGGGCCAGTCAGCACAGATTACAAATCAGGGCTGTTAAAGATTTGGTTGTTAAACAATTATCAGCATATTGCTGCTTTTATCAACGTCTCCCTTCACAAATCCTTGCACATTTAATCTTGTCTGGTGTCTGCTTCTTGAAGTACCTAGCACAAAAGAGGAGAAATGATGAAATCTGTTCTGGACATTGATATACCAGGTAAAAATCTTGAGAACCATTGAAAGTATCAAAATAAAAAACATTTTATTCAGTAGGAAAATTGTTATGATCTGCTAAGGTTATGTTATTCCTCCCAGGAATTGAAGCTTAGGATATTGGCTTTTAGCAGAAATAACTCCTGAGATTGAAGTAGCATACACTTTTGGGCTTTGTGGTCCCTAAAACCTTTCAAATTGATACTTAATTTCAAGATTCTCATGGATGAGTTCTTTAATGGGATTAGAACAATTTCTTCCTTAAAGTGTATTTTTACTTCTTTTCATTTATCACCAGAGCCCAACTTTTAATTTCATCTCTATTACTAAATTTCTATTATCTCTTCACTCATCTCAAAAATCTGTAGGATCTTTTTTTAATATATATTTTTTAGTTTTAGGTATCTTTATTTTACATTTATGTGGTGCTGATCAAATCCAGTGCCTCATGCATGGTAGGCGAACACTCTACCACTGAGCCACAACTCCAGCCTCTTGTTTGTTTTAGTCTAACCTATTACAAGACAATTCATGAAATCACTCTCTCTTTTTCGCCAATAGTTCAGTGTTGAAAAAAATATATATTCCAAAGTCTTGCTCCCACTGCTTCTGTCCCAAGGCATGTCCTTCTTACGTTGCTCAGCCTAGAGATCATCTAGTAATGCATCAGATTGAAGAGCTTGGCTTTTAACCATAGTTAAAGATAGGATTCTTCCCACAATGGCTCAATCTTTATCTTGCACCAGAAAGTTCTGGGGTTTGATCTACTCGGTCTTCTTTCCCTTGGCTCTCCACTTAGATCTTTCCCCAAATCTGTCGAATCACAAATAAGTGCTAATATGTGTGTGTACACATGCGTGTGCATGTGAGCATGTGTAGTTATAATTTTTAGTTATATATCTTTTGGAGAATTGCACTGATTGCCAAGATTTTTCAATTGTGAAAATTGAAAAATCGCCTTCTTTTAAAAATGGATTTATATGGAAATACTAACCTTCCTTTATACATGGCAAAAATTAGCCAGAGGAAACCCTTTGGAAAAGTTTTATGGTATTCCCATTTGCTATACCCACTCCTCCAACCTCATGCCACTCCTTTTTATTAGCTCTGAAGTGTTGAGAATGTTTGGGTACATGATCTTCCCTCCACCCTCTGAGCCAAAAGCAAAACCTACTGCAGTGGCTGCTGCTTCTCCACGGACCTCTTTAGACTGGCCTGGCTCGGAGAGCATATTGCAGACTCTTAAGTCAGCCTCCAGCTGACACTGACAATAAAGCTCCCTGTAGCTCTTGAAACATGAATTAAAGGGTCCACATTATCCTTCCTATGACATTTTAAAAGACAACCTAATCGTGTTTGAAAATCTCTAATTATGCATTTAAATTGATTTTCCATCACAGAGAACATACAGATTTACATACTCCCTCGTTCTGCCATATTCCTAACTCAGAACACCATTTTGGGTTCTATTTGAGACCTAGTGGAAACCTCTTTTGGTACTGTTTGGTTTTGCCTATAGAAAAATACATGCGTTCTATACACAAAGGGAATAAAATAAAAATAAAAATTTCCCAAACAAGTAAAAGTTTTGCACTTTCGTGATAATGGAACAGTGTTGGGCTATTCCACTCACAGTGGGCTTTCTGCCTAGGTCAACAGGAGAGGACTTTGCTGTGAATCAGGTAGTGAAGGCTGTTAATTGATGTGATTTGAACTACTTTGTATTATAGACTTCATATGCTAATTTAGGGTGAAAAGAGATGCAGTGGAATTTCATTATGAATGCTACTTTTTATAACCCAAATTTCTCTGCCCTTCAAGTTCACCTCTGGGCCTACGTATGGTTATACAATTGATACATGTACAGCTACAAATAGCAAGCTTCCCCATATAACGAAGAATGCCATCAAGCTGGGGATTGCTCTTGACTCCATTACTAACATTTAAATTGTTTTTTGCTGTCACAAGCAGGACAATTCCTCTGAGAAAAGGAATGTTTTGGAATGCAATGATAATAGTAATAATAATGATGAGAGCAAATGCTCATAGCACTTGCTCTTTGCCTGGAACTAAATATTCTAAATGCTTAAACATGTTTTATCCTTGCAACAACTTTAAGATATAACTACTGTTATTATAGCTGATTTCTGGGTGATGAAATGAGGCCCAGAAAGGTTGAGCAACTTGGCTACTTTCGCAGCTTTAACAAATAGTAGAGACAGGATTTGAACCCAGGTGGTCTGCCTCAAGACTATATGAGTTATCATCTACTTGTGGAATAAAAACATCTGTTGCATACTGAGTGTAGAAAGGTATTCTTGTTAACTTTAGGAGTTGGATAAATAATTTTTTTTTTTGGTTCTGGGGATTGAATTCAGGGGCACTTGATCACTGAGCCACATCCCCAGCCCTTTTTTGTATTTTATTTAGAGACAGAGTCTCCTGAGTTGCTTAGCACCTCGCTTTTACTGAGGCTGGCTTTGAACTCACAATCCTCCTGCTTCAGCCTCCTGAGCCGCTGAGATTACAGGCATGTGCCACCATGCCAGGCTGCACAAATAATTTAATTTATTTTCCTGATTACCTCATATAGGGAAAGGCTGAGAATGTGTCTTCTTCAAGAGCAAGCTATGGAAGACACATCATCTATTTATCTATTTAATAACACCATTTGTATTCCGATGCTGAAAATCAGATTTGACTTTATGTATCCCTTCTTAACCTCCAACAACTTTATTTCTCATTTCATGGATAATATCTTGGCTTTGGGTTTGGATCCAGAGCCTTTTCCTTTCCATGGAAGCCTGCCCTTCTGTGGATTGTCACCTTCATAGGCGAACACCAGAGGTAGAGGCCCACTGAGAAATGCCCAATTGCTTCTTTGAAGTTTCTTCAGTGTGTTAATGAAATCAAGGCAAAGAGAATGCCTTGAACTTGAAGTATTTTCTATGCAAATGTATTTTCTCACTAACAGTAGTTATCTTTTAAAATAATTATACTTTCTTAGCAATGTCTCCAAGATGGATAATAATTTCTCATATTTATTAAGTATCTACCACAGGCCATGTACCATGCATAATGATACTATTACTAGGAAAGTTAAAAGACACAGGCCACATACCTGTCGAGAGGAAGACCAGTCAACCTGCCTAGGTCTACTAACTCCAGAATGCCTTTTCAACTACTGGGCTGTATTATTCTTCAACAGAGATTAGTTCGTTGAAGGATCCAGTTGGTTGAACATTTGATTTTGAGGGAGATTGTACATGAATGTGGAGAGAACAGTGAATCCCTGGGCTTTTAGGGATGGAGAATCAGTACCACTGACAGATTGGGGATGGAGAAAGAATTTTTACAGCAAACATCATACATACAATAGTTAAAATTACATAACAGTATCACTTCATTTCTGGAAAGACTGGAGATCCAGAAGAACATAGGTCAGGTATTAAGCCTTAGGAGAAATTCTCAGTTTAGTGTTGCTTGAAGAAAATCAATAAGGCCGAAGACCAGGGGAGTGGAAGGATATCAAACGAAGGACCACAGAGAGAGCCTTTGAATCACTATGGTGATCACTGGAACTCTGGGGATTATTGTTCTACAGTAATCTCTCTTATCTGTCATTTCAGTTACTCAAGATTTCAATTACGCACAGGCCAACTATAGACCCAAGTTAGTAAATGGAAAATTCCAGAAATAAGCAATTCATAAACCTTGAATTGTACTTTCTGAGTACTGTGATGAAATCTTCATTCTTGTGCCCTGGGTATAGTCACCCCTTTGCCCAATGTATTTGCTCTGGGCACATAACATGTCTTTAGTCACACATCAGTCATCTTGGTTAACAGACTAACTGCTGCAGTACTGCAGTACTTGTGTTCAAGGAAGCCTTATTTTACATACTAATGGCCAAAAAGCACAAAGGTGGTTTTGCTGGCAATGCAGAGAGGCCAAAGCCAAGCCATAGGTGCTTTTGTCAAAAGGTGAAGTTACAATAAGGTATTTTGAAAGAGAGACATCATTCCCGTAACTTTTATTACAGAATGTTGTTGTAATCATTCTGTTTTATTATTATAACTATTATTAATTTGTTATTGGGAAAAATTTATAAATTAGCCTTTACAAGAGGTATGGTAGGAAGAACAGTATATACAAGGTTCAGTTCTATCTGTGAATTACCGCATCCTCCGAGGGTCCTGGAATGTATTCCCTGGAGGCACTGGGGGCACTACTATATGATAATGGCATCTGATTCATACATAAAGAATTAATAGAAGAAAAAAATCCCAGGAGGAAAAGGATAAAATGTTATAAGAGACTCAATTTTTTTTTCCTGCCAATGTTTCAGCTTCTTTCTACTCTTTATTTTGCATTTGGCTGATCAGCACAGTTTAAAAGACAAAGACAAAAATAAACTCATTTACCTTTTCTGACACAAAATGTAGGGTCCTAAAATGACAGCAAAATGGATTTATAAAACAGAGGGCCGTCATAATAGAAATCTCACATTCTTGGTTATTAAGTAATGAAAGGTTACTACTGACATTTGAAACAAATGCCAGGATGATGAATCCTGAATTCCACTAGGTTTCTCCATATGGCTGAAGACTAGCTGATAGCCAGATGGAATTGTCCATCAGTATGTTCCTGACAACCTGGTATTGGATAGTGTCAGTGGCTTGTGTAGCAGATTTTTGCTTTTTCAATATTAAAGATGGTAGGTCAAGTCTAAACCAATCAGGAATTGAGGCTTTATAAGAAATCAGTTATTAAAAATAATCTCCTTTACTTATAAGGATATATTTTATACACAATTATCATTTTAGCACTTTCAAAAGGTAGTTTATAAAAAAGGTCCAATATTACCATTGTTTTCTTCTGTTAAGATCTACACAGGGAAAACTGTGAGGTCCACTACCACTCTACCTTACTAAAGAGCACTGTTTGGGGAAGTTGTTGTTAAGAAACTTACTATTAAATGACTGGAAACAAAGGAAAGGAAAACAATTTTGTCAATTTGGGCCGGTGCTGACCAGCTAATTGTTTCGAATTCTAATTGAGATTCAATGAGAGGGGGAAAAAAAAATCAATGAACTGAAAGGGCATCTTATTTAATCTAAGAAACCTATTCAGAAGAGTTTGAGGGCAAATCTTCTCTTTGTAAGAGGAACAAGAAAACCTTCTGAAGTTAACACATGCTAATTCAAAGTTAGTGATCTCATGGGCACTTGCTACTTTAACTGTAGAGTAAAGGTCAGCTGCTATAATAATGATAACTTCAAATACCATGAATTAGATAGCAGAGGATTTCCTCTTTCTCTCAGGTAATAATCTTTGGTGAAAAGTAATCTCTACTCCTGTAAAGGTAAAATTTCTAAGCTGATTCTAAGCTGCAAAAGTCTGAGTTAAAGTGTAAAAGAGTGGGCATTGTAAAGTTTCTAAATTGCAAGGCCTGGGCTAAAAAGTAAAGACCAGGTATTGTTAAAATTCCTCTGCTACCCCCGGAACCTGTAATCTCTGTAGCTGTTAGGTCAATACTGGAACTGCCCAGTAAATATTTCCATTGATTCCCTGATTGTTTAATAGCTAAGGGCTCCAAGTAGCTCGGCACGTAAGCATGCAGGCCACAAAACCAATCAGTTTAAATGTGTACCCCACTTAGGAGTGACCAATCACCCCTGCCCAGACTGTTCCCACCAATGAATGTACTAATCATGTCTCAGAGTTGTTGTTCAATTTTCCCGCACCTCATGATGATTTGTTCTGATGTATGCAAAGCCCCCCGCCCTCTCCAAAAAGTGTACTTAAGCTCTGCTTGACCTCTGCTCTGGGCTCTGGGCTGCTCTCCTTTCTTGAGTGGGCACGGAGCCCCAGCATGCTGGTTCAATAAAACTCCCCCCTGCTTATTGCATGAAGTTGGTCTCTTGTGGTCTCTTTCTCCGACGCTCCGCCGGGCCCTTACACTCCAGAGAGTCATGCAGGAGCCTAGGCTACCACAGAACATGTTTTCATTGAACTGCATTAAGTTTGACATAAACCCATCTCCATAATTGAGTGATAAAACTTAGATCAAATGGGTCTCTGGAGTTAGTGAACTGTGTAAAGAATGTGTCAAGCCTAACTTAAGAGTTTACCCTTGTAACTGAGTGACAGAGTCTCAGTCAATCACAATATTTGAAGATTAGCCATTTGTAGGCTGCCAAAGGATCAGATCATGTCCATATAAGGCAAATGCCAATCAGGTTGCTTCTACATGTCACTTCCTTTTTTTTTTTTTTCCTCTGGTTATAAGTAGCTGGCACATGTGGGGGGTGTTGTGAAGCATTCTGAGTCAACTTTGATCGGAATGCTCCAGGGTCCCGGAAACATTTTCTTGCTCAAACTTCATCACATTGAACCTATCTCACAATTTCCTTTAACAGTTTGGCGGCATCATTCATGACCATTTCAGGTTCCTAGGAGTGAGGAGACTAAGGACGGGTGGAAGTCCAGAGCAAGGGCTTTGCCTTTAAGCATGTGACACAGAAGCTCCAGACATCTGCTTGTCTCAGATTCCACTTGTCCTCTGCTCACACGTATCTGTGAGGAATGTTGGGAATTATGTGAAGCCCCATGCTCAAAAGACAACTCATCTGGGGACAATCGACGGTCCCTTCAGCAGCTGTACTAAAACTTAACAGATGCTACTTGGTTGACATGAATACTTTGAAAATCATACTGGTTTTCAATTCTTTATGGCTCTTGAGTTACACGCATTTTTGGAAGTCAGGATTCTCCTGTTTAAAGAAAACTAATAAATTATAGCAAACTGCATGCTGTGAAACACCCCAGTAGGGTCTGAGGGCGCACCTCTTAAGCAAATCAATGAAAATCTCTATAGTGAAATGTAATGTTATGGGTGAAGTTATATGAGCCAATGACCAAACAAACTTCATGTATAAGAGATGCTTCTTCCAAGAGAAAACACCGCCTCCTGCCATCCTGATCCTGCTTAGCACACCCTGCTTAGAAATGCATATGTTTCTTTTCTTCTTATGCAATGTACATTTGTTCTCTTTTGAGTTCCCATTTTTCTTGGACAATGTACCCCATCAGAGAATGATTGTCCAGACGTTAGTTAATGACCATTCTTTAACTTGTACTCAACTAGGGTTGTTTTGACTCACTTCCCCTTTTGCTTATGATTTTAGATCTTGTGATGTTTGTTTATGGTTTTGAATTTTAGCAACAGCCGCTTATGATTAATGTGGTTTTGGACTATAAAGGTCTGTACTAACCCTTTGAGGGTGTAATCTTGCAGCTTGCCCCTTGGTCCCCAGCTGGAGAATCCAGATGATCAGCTAGTGAATAAAGATGGTTCTGTCTCCTGCTTTAAGATTGACTTGGTGATTTATTGCGATCTCACCATAACAGTAAGAATATTCAAACTAACAGGGATCAATAAAGACTAAAATCATCTTTCTGCAACTGTAGCAAAGGTTTTGCCACCAAATAAGTTGTCACCAAAATGAAGAGAACACTTATAGGTTGGTACTTGAAATTGTTGATTAAAAATATGGCACCGAATATAAGACCATGAAATTTAAGCATAATTAAGTAACTTGAAAGCAAAAATTTTAAAGCTATTACAATGACATGAGGTTAGAGAATTCTTAAGTTCTCTCTTTTAACATTATGTGCTTATGCATTTATGTGTGTGGGGGGGGCACCACATCTAAAACAATGACAAGGTAGCTTGAAAAACCTGGGAATAAATGAATAAAGTGGTTTCCACTCCAAATAGCATCAATACTAAGGATGTTGGAGGTGATGACCTAAGAGAAGGGAGGATGAGTACAGGAAGCAGGTAAGTCTCTTTGTCCCCTGGGCAAAATTTCTAGAAGTCATTCTCTTAAATAAAAAAATTAAGGAATAGGATTGTTGGGATGTTACATGTCCCCACGTCTCATCTTTAATCTCATCCTATAGCCCTTTCCCAGGATAGTTCTATTGGTACGTGTGCAACTTTAATAGGTGGAGCCTAGTGAAAGGCCTTTAGGTCATTGGAAGCATGCCCTTGAAGGGGATAGTGAGACCTCAGTCTCCTCCTCTTTCTGTCTTTTGGCTCCCAGTTATGATGTGAGCAGTTTTGCCTCAGCACTCTCACCATAAGGGACTGCCTCACTACAGGCCCCGCCCGAAGCAGTAAGTTCAATTGATCAAGGACTGGAACCTCTAATTCTATAAATCAAAATAAATCTTCCTCTTTTATAAATTGATTGTCTCAGGTATTTTGTTATGATGACAGAAAAGAATCTAACATAAGGGACACAATGACATTGCATTGTTAAGTTGATGAGAAAAAGACCTTAGAGGAAGCTGCATGAGTCCAGAGAAGATTCCATGAATGACACCCCAAGAGACAATTGCTCTTTTATCCACGTCCATTTCTCCCCCAGGTTGACCCCAGGTCTCTCTCTATTTAGTTGGTATCCAATTGGCATTTACCTCCAAATACCACCCTGCACTTTCCTTCTTCTCCTTTTTGGAAGAGAAACAACGGTATGCATCTTTGGTCAGCACTTGCTAACTGACCCTTAATGCTCTCACAGTCAGTTACTTATTTGCTTCTCTGCAGTTATCATAACGCATAATAAGAAGAATATCAAGAATACCACTTACTTTTTTTTTTCAGAATTAACAAAGTGTTCAGACATGAAAGTATCACAAAACAGGTGCTTGTGTCTGATCAAATGTGAACAATGTGAATTTGATACCCTTTCTCTGGGTGATTCCAGCTTCACTTCAGGGTGCTGTGACAGAGTGGGTTTGGAAAACCTTTGTACAAGGAGGAGAATCACTTGAGGAAGATTTAAGTCTTCTTATAGCAGTGTATGGTTGATGGAAAAATTGAGAGGAAGGTATAAAGATTTCCCATAAGCCTCCACGTTCAGAAAGGGTGAAAAATCTCCCCAACTACCAACATCCTCCACTTGAGTGGCACATTTGTTACAACTGATGAACTTATATTTACACATCTAGAAATTCAAAATCCGTAGTTTATTTATTTATTTTTTTAAAAAATTTTTTATTTTTTTTATTGGTTGTTCACAACATTACAAAGCTCTTGACATATCATATTTCATACATTAGATTGAAGTGGGTTATGAACTCCCAATTTTAAGGCTCACTATATAAGGACATGTATCCACCATTATTATAGTATTAAATAGTATAATTTCATTGCCCTAACAATTCTTTGTGCTCTTGCCCATTCACCCCTCTCACCCCATAACCCTTGGTAATCCTTAATATTTTTTATAGTCTCTCTATAGTTTGGACTTTTCTAGAATGTTGCATGGTTGTAATCATTTAGTGTGCAGCTGGAATTCTTTGGACTAAGAATTCAGTGGAACTTTATTTTATTCTAGGATGGACTGCTTCTTCGATTGCATTTTCTGCTGTGTCTTTGTGAGATAGCTTCATACTTTCTTCTTCTCCACTTTGCCTTTCATGTAAGAGAATGATTCCCAATTCCCACCATCTGTTCTATAACACTTCAAGATACCCAACACCTGAAGAAAAACCTATGTTGAATAACTCAATAGGCTACCATCTGATGCCATGTCTCCCTGAGGAGGATCTGATCAGATCGCTCATACAAAAATACATTCAGTTCTTCCATTATGCTTGTTTTGAAAATGCAAATTTGTTCCAACACAATTGAGGTATCAGAGAACAATTTGAGCATAATGTGAATTTCATGTTTATTTATGCATGATTTCATCCGTGAGTGATACTAGTTAAACAGAGAAAACTGTACCCAGATGAACCTAGCCATCCTGGAATGCACCACACACACACACACACACACACACACACACACACACACACACACCACACAACACACACACACACACACACACACACATACACACATCTTTCAAACATCTGCTGGCTATCTTAATTCAGTGCAAGTGTTATGAGCCACACCCACTCACATTTGGCCTTAATAACCTTCTGTCTGATTTCCTTTCTTTCCTGTTCCTCCTGGTAACCCTCCCTTCAGCACTTTGAAATGACTCTTAAGCTGTAGTCCTTCTGATGCCCACTTCTACAAACAAACTTCAAATCTTTTTCAAGTGCCGAATTTATTGCTGTACTTTTATGTTTTTCTTAACCACTTCTAAGGGTAAAACTGTTATTATATTTATTAGCTTTCTATCTTTCTAAAATGTGCCAACAGACAATATTTCTGAGTTCTGTGTCCACATCCCATAAGTCCTGTAGTTTTTATTGTACCATTTTGCATATCAAGGTGATTTATAAAAACATATATAAGCCAGGTGTGCCGGCAAATGCCTGTAATTCCAGCAACCATGGAGACTGAGGTAGGAGGATTGCAAGTTCAAGGACAGCCTCAGCAACTTTGTGAGGCCTTCAGTAACTTAGTGGGACCCTTTCTCAAAAATAAAAATGGATGGAGATGTGGCTCAGTGGTTAAGTGACTATGGGTTAAATTCCCAGTACAAAACAAACAAATAAACAAAAAACCAACAAAAACCACATATACAACATTCTAATAAGAAGTGACTATATGTGATATCATGATAAAATGGAACTCCTTTTCTCTAGAATTCCACTGAGGGTCTGATATCATCTAGGCAGCAATATTCTTATTTTAAACTTGCAAATCAATTGTAGAAAAATAGCTTTTCCTTTTCTTAAAGTCAGCATGTTTTATTTACTTTTTGTTTAGCTTTTCTTTAGTTATTCTTACTTTAGGTGGACGAGTGTTAAAGTTGAAGAAGATGTATGTTTATTTAAAAATTAAAGACTTTAGAGCAAGAGGTATGTTTATTTAAAAGACTTTAGAGCAAAATAAGTAGAATGTCATTAGCTTGGGGTTATTTCTGTTCAGAAGAATTTTTTGTAACATTAATTTTGGAGAATAAATTTTGAAGAAACCAAACTTCAGCCAATTACAAACAGCCAATCACAAACAACCATTTATCAGCCAATCACAAGTAGTCAACTAGTCATAAGCAGTATAACTATAGACCTTCCATTCCATCTGGTTAGACCAAAATGAGGCAAATGCCTTGCCTTTCAAGTAAGTTAACTTTGCTTTCACAGCAGCCTGTAAAGCATGCTGCACACACTGTTAAAGCTGAGATCTCTGAACCTCTTGTGTGTTTGAGTGCTGCCTGATTCATGAATTCTTTAATGTTCAATGAACTCTTTCATGCTTCTATGTATTTTCTTTGGAAAGAGTAAGCTGAGCACCAGGCTCCATATATCACTCTTCTAGAAGAGGTAGGGCTTACTTTCCCCTCATCTCATCTTTGGTGGGAGGGGCTTCAGGCCACTAGATAGCTTACTGGGTTTCCATGGAACTTATGGTCCCCTGATGGAGTGGTATTTGACTTCTGCCTCATTAATGCCTACAACCTGGTTGAACTGGTCTGACCTACGTGATCAGATAAAATCTTGTATATCTGCCACAACTGCTTGAAATAATTATTTAGAGTGTTTTCATGGGGCATGAGAAGAAATGGAGATCATGGCCTAGGGGAATTGTGGACAAGATGTAAGAACATGAGCAAAGGGCAGAGGGGAGAGAAGGTGCCACTCTTCTGGATTTCAAGATGGAGACCGGAGTCAACAGCCTCTAGCGGCTGGAATATGCAAGAAAATAAGACTGTACCCTAGATCTTCCATGAGGAATGCAGGTTGTTTACTCCTTATTTCAACCTTGTAAAATGATTTCAGACTTCTGACCTCCAGAATCGCAAGATGACAAATCTGTCTTGTGTTAAGGGATCAAATTTGTTATGGTCATGGCCATCCAACTAGAAAGTGAAGGGCTCATAGTGTAGCCCAGCTCTCAAGACAGTAAGAGGACACTAATAAAGTCAAGAATGCAGGCAACAGGGAAAGGATAGAAAAGAAAAAGACCTTCAAATTCTTATCTGAAACTGAGGATCACAATAGCTCGTGGCACAGGAAGACCCAGTCCAGGCAGACTCCCCCTACTGATTCTACCCATGACACCTTCTGTCTGCTATTGGCAAAATATCTTTTAGTCTGTGAGTAAAATGATGTTGTTTACAAGCAAAGTTGAAAGCATAAAAGATTTTCAATAAACTCCTAAGGGCTCATTAGAATTGGGATCAATTTTATGCAGTGTGGCTTGGGAAGCATCCTTCTATGATCAGAGGGTGGATCCTGAGTAGCCCATTGTGTTAGGAATAGAGAGAATTGCTATATTTGTGTGTAAAAATACCAGGGAACTGGCCCAAACCGAGTGGAAAAATAGGCTGACTCTGGTTTACACTTATTCAAGCAGAAGTGCCTGCAGCCTGGCCAAATGGGTCTGACATATATGATCAACATGAAATTGTGTATATCTGCCATGACCGCTCAAATAGCTGTTAAGCTAAGGTATTGTTTCTTATGTGCTGTTTCACTCCTTACTTCTTCATCTTTTTTTTTTTTTTTTTCGCTTCTTTACCTCTTTTGAGACACATTGTGGATGTTAGGTAGAGCCAGGTTGCATGTTATGTCTCTGCTTTCCATCTGGCTAACCATGCCCAGGGCCTGGAACATTCTGAACGTAAAACAGATGTTTCTTTCTGTCTGGTCCTCCTTTCATAATACACATTGTAGTGATTGACATTTATCACAAGCCCATTTTTTTTCTCTTTTTCTTCTAAAATATGGTCTCAGAATATCCTGAAATAATTTCAAGCCAAGAAGATACTTGGCCATCAAGTAATTCTACAATGGGAGCTATCAACGACTTCTATGGTTTGATGGTCAAGGATAGGATTGGCTAGAGGAACCACAAATGTTATCACACTTCATTAGAAAAAGAAAAATTAATATTACTGTGTGGGTAGTAATTAAAGTGTTGGATCCAGCTATGGTTTGGATGTATTTTGTCTCCCAGTCAGTGTGACAATATTAAGAAGTGGTGAAACCTTTTAAAGTTGGAGTCTACTAGGAGGTAATGACCTCATTTGGAGTATTGCTTTCAAAAGGAATTAATGCTAGTCTTATGGAAAGAGTTCTTGAAAGAGTGGATTGTTTAGAAAAAAAAAAAGAAAGAAGAAAATCCAGACTAATCTCTCCCCATCTCTGCTTTCCTGTCTCACCATGTGATCTCTTCCTCACACATTCTTACCACTGTAATGCCATTTTGATACCATCAGCTATAGGCTTTCACTCTAGCAGAGCAGAAACAGGCATTATGCTCTTGACCTTCAAAACTATAAGTTAAATAAACCTTTTTTTTTTTCTTTGTAATGTGCCCAGACTCAGGTATTTTATTGGAGCAACTGAGCATGTACTAATACAGGTAGTTAAAAACATTTTACTTTTTCCTCATGTTTGTAGTGATACAACATTACAGGCTTAATTGTTAAATAGTACAATCTTGGGCAATAGGAATAATTTAAGTTCTAATAAATGTTAAGAATTTAGACTCAGAATGGGGTTTGAACCTTGGCATCTCAGAAATATTTGACTTCAGGCAATTTTCTTAACCTTTCCAAGCCTCATTTATTCAACTGACCTTTCATTGAGTATCTCCAATGGGTCTGCCACTGACCCATTCTGAAAAAATAGCAGCTAAAAAAGAGTCCCTGTTCTGCAGAGAAACCATCAGCCTTTAGTTTCCTCAGGTGTCAAACATTTGAATAGTACCCCTCCTGCAGCATGTTGTGAGGATTAAATGAGATAAATTTTTATGAGAGCATTTCACATTCAGAAGAAACTCAATAAATGTTAATTTCTTTCTCTCCCCGTTGGCAGCCTAGTGGGAAGGAAATTTGTCAGCTGGGAAATCTTCATTTGTGCTTTTCAAATAATATTAACATTGCCTTGGGGGTGATTGGTTCTGAATAACAAATATGAAAACAATATGAGAATGAGGGTTACTCCCTGGATTGGTAAAAATCAGAGTGAGATTTTGGTTAATAGTCAGCATTTGGAAAGAATCTCAATTCTAGTGAACCCAGTTCTAGGGTGTGATAAGATGTACTGGAACAAAACCTGTTTGCCATTGACAGGGCCAAGTAGGAAGCAGGCGGGGCTTTGAGAGAAACTGGCAGAAGTGCACATTTATGCTCTTGGGTTTCCAGAAGAGTCTACTAGAGTCAAACGTGGTAACTTTTTTTTTTTAATTTAAAGATTTTTTTAAAAAAAATATAGACACAATATCTTATTTATTTTATTTATTTTAATGCGATGCTGAGGATTCAACCCAGTGCCTCATGCATGCTAGGCAAGTGCTTTGCCACTGAGCTACAGCCCCAGACCAAACGTGGTAACTCTTCAATTGTAAGAGTGGAAAAAAAAAAAAAAAGAGTTAAAAATTCTTTAGGGGGAGAAAAAAAGAAAAAAATTCCTTAGTACATGAATTCATGAATTCTGTGATCACTAATTCACAAAGAGTAGTATCAAAGTTTTACTCAAAGGAAGAATAGTTTTTCTCATATGAAAAAAAAAAAAAAGCTCACTTCAGAACTTCAGAGTGGTGAAGTGATTTGTGAGGAAGCTCTGCAGTCATGGTGGTGGACAGAGTGAACGTGAGAAATGACCACTCCTGAACACCAGCCAAAGGCCACCAGTGCACCCTGGAGTTGAAGGAAGTAGGATTATTGGTGCTGGCAGCAGCAAGGAGATCATACCTTGCGACCCCACCAGGCTGCTTGTGAAGGTGTTAGGAAGGGCTTGTTATGAGGTGTCAGTTTGAATAAAGTGATTTGGGATGAGGAGTCCGTGGGTTTTCCTCTGGTGCTGTCAGGAAATGGTAGGAAGTCTATTAAAATATCTTAATTTCTATCTAGTAGGCAGGAGGAACCAAGCAGGGTTTAGGCTGTAATTCAAAAAAGAGAAAGTCATTTTTGCTACCTGGGTGAAAGGTGCATTTGACACTGTTATGGTACACACAGTTCTCTTTAAAAAAAAAAGATCTGTGCTCAGATGTTGGTAGAATGGTCTTGACTTCCTCTTCCTCCATCGGAGCCATGGAGTGGCCTTGTTTGATGCTGGTGCTCTGTAAGTGTCCTGTTCACCTGCACCTGTGGCCATCAGCTCTGCTCCTGGCTGCTTTTCTCTTGCTGACTTCTTCCACCCTCAGTTATGCAGGCCCGGTCTCTACCTGTCCAGAGAAGTGGGCAAACCCAACAGAAGGAACCAATAGCCACTGACACCTGGAACAGGCCTTTTAAATTTGCAAGATATAAGAAAGTGACAGTCTGTTATCAGGAAGGAAAGCACTGGAAGGAAGTGGTTGAATGGGGGAGATTACAGAAAAAGAAGGAGGCTGGAAAGAAAAAGAAAGATCTGAAGGCTCATGAGACACTGTCTCTTCCAAGTCTATCAGGTTTCTTCAAGTGTTTGGCACGAGAAGATGTAAGTGATATGGAACTTACTCATATGTAGGAATGCTCTTTTCAGATCTGCCAAATCTATTAGTGATTGATTTTGTGAAACACCTCTCTTGGAATGCCGTATGTGTTTTGTCATGGGATTCAGGATGCAGTTGGAGAAGGGACCAAAGTCTTCCCTTCAATCTCCCTCGTAAATTATTTGAGATGGTTCTGTTCTGACACTGGTCTCTCAGCTCTGCTGTCCTCATTTTCCCATTTATTCCTTTCCTACAGGTAGCCACACAATTAGAGATGGGGAGGAGGATGCGCTTTATTTCGGAGCAGGAAGGAGTGTTCCCTAGAAAACAGGATCCAGTGAAGTCAAACTTCAACACAAACAAGGGCTTCAGAACTGTCAGGAGAAAAAGAATTTTCACCATGGATTTCACTGTATCTCCGTACAGTATAATAAAGAAGTTTTGATAGAGGGATGTGAAACAAAAAAGTTCTTTCCTTCCTTCCTTCCTTCCTTCCTTCCTTCCTTCCTTCCTTCCTTCCTTCCTTCCTTCCTTCCTTCCTTCCTTCCTTCCTTCCTTCCTTTCTCTCTCTCTTTTTCTTTTTCTCTCTTCTTTTTCTTTCTCTCTCTTTCTCTCCCTCCCTCCTTCCCTCCCTCCCTCCCTTCCTCCCTCCCTCTTTCCCTCCCTACCTCCCTCCCTCTCTCTCTCTTTCTTTCTTTCTTTTTCTTTCTTCCTTCCTTCCTTCCTTCCTTTCTTTCTTTCTTCCTTCCTTTCTTTCTTTCTTTCTTTCTTTCTTTCTTTCTTTCTTTCTTTCTTTCTTTCTTTCTTTCTTTCTTTCTTTCTCTTTCTCTCTCTCCCTCCCTTCCTCTCTTTCTTTCTTTCTTTCTTTCTTTCTTTTTTCTTCCTTCCCTCCTTCCTTTCTTCCTTTCTTTCAATCTTCCTTCCTTCCTTCCTTCCTTCCTTCCTTCCTTCCTTCCTTCCTTCCTTCCTTCCTTCCTTCCTTCCTTCCTTCCTTTCTTTCTTTCTCTCTTTCTTTCTTTCCGAGACTGAACCCAGAGGCACTTAACTACTGAGCCATATCCCGGCCCATTTTATTTATTTATTTATTTGGAAGACAGGATCTTGCTAAGTTGCTGAGACTGGCTTTGAATTTATAATCCTCTTGCCTCAACCTCTCAAGCTGCTGGGATTACAGGCACGCAACACTGCACCTGGCAAAAATTACTCCTTGAACAATGATATGGTTATATTTATAATGAATTACTGATATGAGTAGTCTAATCCATCTATTTAAACTTTATTTTCTGTACCTTAATTGAGCGACCCAAAAATTAGATTGAGAGTCATTTTTCAAGATATGTTCTAGTGGAGAGGGGAAAAAATGTGTTTGTGTTGCCAAAGGGCTGTTCCAGTGTACTTGGCAGTAAAAAGGGAATTGCATGCAGGGAATAATTCTTCAGCCAAAGGGGGTTTCAAATGTGTCCCCCTTCTGGCTCTCCATCATTGCTACAAATTGACAAGTAGTACTCCTAAGAGACAACAGATAATTCAGATGAGAAAAGGCAGGGCAAGAATAGAGTTTGCAGAGGTATATAGTGTGTTGGAAAGAAACATATCCTTCCACCCAAGTGACTGATATGATAATCACGAAAATAACCGACTCAGAGCAAGTGTATCAGCAAATGCCAAAATTCACAGGAATTAGGAATTTCCCCAAGGAGGACGCCTGACAGGCAGGTGATACTGGAGAGGAGCAGGTGGAATATACACCTAGGATCCAGGTCAATGGAGAATTGTGACCATCCCCATTTTTGGAGAAAAATTTATACCACAATTTACTGTATTCGAAGGTAGATAAAAATTATTTCTGTAACTAACATTACCAAACACTGTATCATTTCCACTAAACATTAGGAATGATTTCAGTTATTCTCTAGAAATACTTCATCAACATCGACAGGTTTCTATATCCCATTTTTTCAATAGAATACGGTGCAGAACCTTAACCTCTACCCCCTTACAAAATATCATCTCAGAAGGGTCATTCTGCTTGGATGAAGTAGATATGGAACTTAGTTTTTGGCATTTAACTTGTGAGAGCAAGCTGAAGGCAAAAAAAACAATATAACTAAATGTGTCTTAGAATTACTATGAATAAATCTAAGACCAATATGATCTTCAGAATATTCAAGTGCGATCTAAGTGCATTTATTTATAATGTATAATTCAGGTAACTGGGTCACAATTCAGTTATGAGAAAATAGAAAATGACAAGTAATATTTCAGTCTCCTTTTTTTTGGCACTATAAGAACCAATGATCCTGAAACCTTCCAGCTGCAAAGGAGGACAATCAAATGAGCCAGGAACAAAGACAATATGAATCCAAGGCAGTTCCAGAAGGCACCAGATATGCTGGGAACCATCTTTGCCTTGGAGAAGAGCAAGGGAGCAGAACACAGTCTGTGCTCCTCATGGGGTGAGAAGTTGGATTAGGAAACACTCTCATATAGCCGGAGGAAACGGAGAGGAACATTATCTGCTTCATTATTGGCTTTGGTAGAGCTTAAAAAACATCCTCTTGCCAACTCTTACCTGGACTGGAGTCTGAATTTCGACTGTTTATATGGTCTGAAAAACTGCCAGGGGAGAATTTGAATTTTAAGTGCCGGAGTCTATTGTGCCCCCAGGTACCTGAGAGAAGCAAATGCCAACACTCCCTGGAGGAGTAAATCCTCCAACGAGGCCTCAGAGTCACTTCATGGAGAAAATGGCAACAACTCTGAACTAATAAAAAGAGGTCATAAATACATAAGATGAAGCTGTCATGGCTAATTGCCAATAGAAACAAGACCTGCAAAATGTCAGATGCTGTAATTTCTGAATACAGAATATAAAATGGGTGTGTGCTTCATATTTTTAAGTGAATAAAAGAAGACTTGAAAAATATGAGCAAAGATGAAGAAATTACCAAAAATTTTCAGAGAGGTTTGGAGGAAAAACTCCTAGAAAAGATGATATTTGAAGTAAAAGAAAAATGAATGATACCACTAACACAGGAGATTATTAGATAAAGACGAGGAAACAATTTGTAAACTGGAATAAAAATCCTATTGACTATAGCTCAAGGACACCAATAGAATGAAAAATGGGGTGAATGGATTAAAGAACATCAATGCTAATAGTCAATGTGAATTGATTAAAAGCTTTCAATAAACCATAAGTTTGTCATGTTGGATAATAAAATAAATCCTACTCGGTGTGACTAACATTTAAAACAATAAAACATTGGGAGCAAAAGAATGGAAAAGACACATGGTTCCAATACTAGGAGAAATATGTGTAACTTCAATAGCAGAATGTATTTCGTGGGGAAAAAAAAAGCATTAGAAGAGAATAAAGACAATTCTGTAGGTTCAATTTACGGGGAAGATATAACCATTCTAAATGTGTATATAACTAAAGCACTAGTTTGAAATTCTGTAAAGGAAGAACTGATATAACTGTGAGAAGATACTGATAAATCTGTTGCTATAGTGAGAGACTTGAGCATATTTTTTCAGTAATTGCTAGACGAAACAGGAAAAAAAAATCACAAGAATCTAAAAATCTGTGTAGGTACAGTAGTTCATGCCCATAATTCTAGTTGCTTGGAGGTTGAGGGAGGAAGATTGCAAGTTCAAAGCCAGCCTCTACAATTTAGTGAGACCTTGTCTAAAAAAAAAAAAAAAGTACTGGAGATATAGTTCAGCAATAAAGTGCCCCTGGGTTTAATCCCCAGTATAATAATAATAATAATAATAATAATAATAATAATAATAATGTAAAAAACTTTGAAGAAAAAACTCTCAAGGTTTATGTAATAGCTATGTATAGATTTCTCTAATAACAATTGAAATATACCTACTTTTCTCCCAAATACATATAGTTGATTTTTTTTTGTATATTGAAACATATTGGTCATAAAAAAGTGATAATACATTAAAAATATCAGTATCAGGGAAATCACATTTATGACTAAGGCATAAGTAAGTTTAAGGCTGGTTACAAAACAGTATGAAAATATTCTGTACATATGGATATTTTTAAAAGTGTTTTAAGAATAAATTATCCTTTGGGGGGTTGTAGCTTCTTATACCAAAGAAAGAATAGTTTCTTAATGTTTTTAATGTTCCAGAGAAATATATTGAGTGGCAAAAAAAATTTGCAATCAGTTGGGTGCAGTGTTGCACTCCTGTAATCCCAGCAGCTTGGAAGGCTAAGGCAGGAGGATTGCAAGTTCAAAGCAAGCCTCAGCAATTCAGGGAGGCTCTAAGCAACTCAGGGAGACCCTGTCTCTAAATAAAATATTCAAAGGCTGGAGATGTAGTTCAGTGGTTTAGCACCCCTGGGTTAAATCCCCAGTATATTATATTAATATATAATAAATTTATATATAATATATATAATAAATATATATAACATTAAAATTAAATTTTAAAATTAAAATTAAAATTAAATTAAATTAAATTAAAATAAAAATTAAATTAAATTAAAATTAAAATTAAAATCATATTGACAATGAGAAAATACTTAAAACCAGAAGAATGCCACATATTGAAATTTAAAGGCTTTAGCTAAAGTTATGATTAGTGAAAAATTTAAAAATTTAAATCCACATGTTAGGGGGAAAAAAAGACATGATAATCAATGAGATCTGTGCCCAGCCTCAGCCATAGGACCGCCATGTGATAGGACCACTGCTCCAGGAACAGAGATTTGCCTGACATGCCTGGCCCACTGTCAGGAGACTATTCCATACAAAAGCAGCAAAGTGCTCAGCATAAAGCATCATTTCCCTCCAGGGACTAGTACCTCTCTCAGATCGTATTCACACACACACTTTATTTGGGAACACTTGTGCCTGTGGCCATCGAGCACCCTCCTAAGTTGTTCTCAAAGGAAAGTTTTCAAAATTAAACCTTGATGCTCTCCAGTAGCAAAGTTGTTGATTCTCCTTGGTTCTCTCTGATCCCCTGGGTTTCACATTTGTACACCCAACCAAAATGGTTGCATTTAGTTCTAAGGCAAATGAATTTCATAATGCAACTCCGATGCTGTCATCATCGCCCTGGATACTGTGCTTGACTCAAATCTCCAACCAAAAATGGTGACTTGAGCAATCTGAACGTATATTCTGCCAGATTTAACTAAAAATTTCCAAGATTCTAGTGATGTCCTTGGGAGGTCTTAATCTTATTTTCAGAGGTGTCTACAACACTGATCCACATAGAGTCATCAAGCATTTGACTGTGAGCGATCTCCCAGTGGGATTAAGAGCAGATGAGATGCTCAGCTTAATATAGCTCTTTTACTACAGCAAAGCTCATGGAACAATCTGGTCCCTGAACAAATACCAGTTTTACACCCCACTAAGACAAGTCTGAATGCTTCTGAAGGAAACTTACAGAAGGAAAGTCAAGAAATTATCCTTTGGGTGCTCGCAGCTTCTCATACCAAAGAAAGAATAGGTTCTTAATATTCCAGAGAAATATTTCAAGTGACAAAAAACATTGACAAACCTATGGCAAAACTGATTAGAAAAAATGTCATAAATAATTATAAAGATTGAATATAGATTTAAAAAGAGAATGATAAATAACTTTATGCCAATAAATTTCAAAATGTAGACCAGATGGACTAAGATATATAACTTATAAAACTGAGAAGAAAAAAACTTGAGTTATCTTACAATTATAAAAGACATTAAGTCAATAATGAAACCCTTTTCCACAAAAAAAAAAAGAAAAAAAATGCAAGGACCCAATCATCCACAGAACAGAAAAAGTTAATGTTTCCAACAAATTGTAAATAACAAAATCTAGCCAGGTATGGTGGCTAACTCCTGTAATCCCAGCATCTTTGGAGGCTGAGACAGGAGGATCACGAGTTCAAACCAGCCTCAGCAATTTATCAAGTCCCTTAGCAATTTAGTGAGACCCTGCCTCAAAATAAAAAATGAAAAGGGCTGGATATGTGGCTCTGTGGTTAAGTGCCCCTGAGTTTAATTCCTGGTACCAAAAATAAAAATAAAACAAAACAACAACCCTCCACCCCCAAAGGAATCTTGTTTGTGAATATATATGCAAACATTCTAAACACAATATTAGCAAACAAACCCAGCAGAACATAGAAAATTTATTGTGACTACTTTGGATTTATTTCAGTAATACAATGATGGCTTAATAATATAAAATTGATAATGCAATTAATCTCATTAAAAACTTAAAGAAGAAAAAGCAATAATACAATCATCTCAGTACAAACAGAAAAAAGCTTTTATTAAAATTCATCATTATTCCTATTAAAATTCTTAGCATTTTTGATATAGAAGAAAATTTCTCTAATTTGATAAAATCTACCCATATAAAAACTAAAGAGACCACCACTATAAATGTAGAAATGCTATAGACCTATTACCTTTGCAATCTTAGGAAGATAAGATTTCCTTCTAGTGTGTCTTCTAGTTCACATTATAATGGAAGTTCAAACCAGCAGGAATCAAGATTATAGTGGAAGAAAAAAAACTGTCATTATTTACATATGATGCAATGGTCTACATAGAAAATATTGTACCTCCCCACCCAAATACACATGCAAAAAAGTACCTAAAATGTATTCAACTAGAATAGTTCAGGATGGACTCTGGATATTGATATATATATATAAAAACCTCATTTTTATGCATTAACAGTAAAGATTTAGAAAATGCAAGTTGAAGAAAAAAAATAGTATCTACAAGAACATGCAGTATGTAATTATATTTATCCATGCATGTACACATATAGTATCAGGAGATAAATTTAATAAAAATGGTGTAATATCTCTAAAAAATGCAATCAGAAGTACAAATATAAGGTAAAATAAGTAAGTACAGATGACACCATGTTCCTGGATGGACTTTTTTTTTTTAAAGAGAGAGAGAGAGAGAGAGAGAGAGAGAGAGAGAGAGAGAGAGAGAGAGAGAATTTTTTAATATTTATTTTTTAGTTTTCAGCGGACATAACATCATTGTTTTTGGTGCTGAGGTTTGAACCCGGGCTGCACGCATGCCAGGCGAGCGCCCTACCACTTAAGCCACATCCCCAGCCCCTGGATGGACTTTATACTAAAAAGATATCATTTTTTTTCTAACTGATCATTTACATGAAACAAATGACAATAACAATTTATCAAGATTCTCAGTTTTCAGTCCTGTACAAAAACACAAAGGCACCACTCCATCTTAACAACAAATGAAAGGAGGACAAACTGAAAAATCAGCAATACTTCTTGGATACATCAGAAGAAATGTCATAGGATAAACCATTATCCCCCAAACTAGAGAGACAGATAAGTGTATATAAAATAATTGCAATTTACTAGAGAAGCATCAGGAAGACAAGCTACAGCTGAGGAAAACATATTTGCAAAAGATATATTGAATAAAAGAGTTACCCAAAATATCTAAAATACTCTTTGAATAGACATTTCATCAAAGAAGGTGGCAAGTAAACATATGAAACATGTTCAACAGTGTTTATCATTAGGAAATTGCAAATTGAAACAGCAAGAAGATGATGCTACATACCTATTAGAACGCCGGCAAGGATGTAAAGCAATTGGCACTCTCTCATCCATTTCTAGTGGGAATGCAAGTATATGGCCACTCTAAAAGGTAGTTTGGCAGTTTCTTATAAACTGAATATAACTCTCACCATACAATTCAGCAATCATGTTCTTTGATATTTACCGAAATGAGTTGAAAACTTGGGTCTACACAAAAACTTGCATATGAAGGTTTAGAGTAGGTTTATTCACAATTGCTAAAACTTGGAAGTAACCAAGATGTTGTTCTATAAGTGTAGGAATGACAGATAGTGGATGCTAAAAGGATCAATGGTCAAAGGAAAAGATCAAGCCACAGCAAGACAGAGGAAACTTAGATTCATACAGCTAAGTAAACAAAGCCAATCTGAAAAGTCTTCATAACTGTATGATTCCAACTGTGTGACAATGTGAAAAGGCCAAAGTGCAGAGATAGTGAAAAGATCAGTTATTACCAGGGGCAAGGGTTAGGAAGAAGGGATGGATGGAGCAGAGATGGTTATCAGGTCAGTGAAACCATTCTCCACCATCCTGTGAAGGTGGTTGCTTGTAATGACATGTTTGTCAAAACTCAGGAGGCACAACACTGAGAATAAATCTTTATTTAAACTATGGACTTTGAATAATAATGATGTGTCAATATATGCCCATAGATTATGACAGATATACCACTCTGTAGGGGCGTTTTAGGAATGGGATAGGCTGTGCTTTGGTGGGGATAGATGCTATATGGGAAGTCTGCACATTTTCCATAATTTTGCTGTGAACTCAAAGCAGTTCTAAAAGAATAAAGTTTATTAATTTACAAAAGTTATGAGGATGTGGGGAAAATGAGAAAAAATGCATATGAAAGCATAAAGATCCATATTTTACCCACCTCATTTTGTTCTTCAGGTGGAATAAAGTGGGCAGATATACCCTAACATATTGCAAGATGTTTTATAGCCTATAGAAAATAAGACAGTGGTGCCATCACAAGGATAGGCCAATTAATAAAAGAAATTTAATAGATGGTCTAGAAACAGCACAATGAATGTGTGAATACTTTATGTTGAAATAGAACTGTGTCTGAATGAAGAAAATATGCATTATTCTATAAGATTAATTCTCCCTTTTCCCTCTTTTTGAGTGTCTATGTGTGCATGTATGTATGTGAGAGTACAAATACTATATGTATTAATGATTTTAAAAAGAAAAGGCAAACTCAAATATTTGGAAGACAATATAGAATAATTTCACTTTGGCCTTTGAGTAGGGAAATATTTCTAAAATAGCATATAGGTAATATAAACCACACAGAAACACAATAAATTTGATTCCATTAAAATTAAAAGCTTTATCAAAAAATGCAATAAAGAAAACAGAAATTTATTTGCACAGGGAGATTATTCTTTTTGCTATACATAAAATTGATGAACAACTATGATCCAGGACATAGGAAACAATATAATAAATCTGTACACCAATAAAAATGATGAAAAGATGTGAAAAAATTTCACAGTAGAGGAAGTAATCTAATAAAATTGTACAAAGGGCACAAAGCAGTCTTTTATAAAAAAAGGAAATATGAATTGCTAATAATAAATTTTAAAATTTCAATTTCATAATGATCAGTGAAAATATTTGATATTCAGTGAAATCTCATGATATACCTAATGCATTTGTAAATAGTCAAAGTATCACAATGGCAAATTTTGATCAGAATCTAGAAAAATGGAATCCCTGGGATGTTTGATTAGAGTATGAATTGATGCAATGACTGGACTTCAATTTGGCATTATCTTGAAAACTGAACTTAAGCATGCTCAGATCTTCTATAAGCTCTAGAAAAAATAGTAGCCCATTTGCACACACACACACAAAAAGCACATACAAGATGTCTCCTAAGAGACAATTATACTGTTATTAAAAAACCTGATACCATCTCGGAATCTTCTAGAATCTTCTCTTTGTACCTAGGATTTAAAAATTTCTTGATGATAGTCTTTTGTATAGATTATATTTCTTCATTGTTCAGAACATCAACATATTCTTTCATCTAGAATTCATTGCCTTCAATTCTAGGCTTTTTTAAAATAATTTTTTCATGATTTTATTACTTCTTTTAATTCTTTTTTTTCTATAACAGAAAAAGCAATAAATAAATAAATAAAATAATGGTTGGTATTTGAGATAAATATTTGTTCAATAAGGAAACTAGTAGTTTATTTATTGAATAATCAAAATGTAGAGCTGTGAATTTACTATATTCATTAAAAATAAATAACTTCTAGAAACACAGATTCTGGAGTAAATCTAAGATATGAAGATCATAATGAATGGAGATAATGCTAAGTGAAGTTAGCCAGTCCCAAAAATCCAAATGCAGAATGTTTTCTTTGATATAAGGAGGCTGATTCATAGTGGGTTAGGGAGGGAGAGCATGGGAGGAATAGAGGAACTCTAGATAGGGCAGAGGGGTGGGAGGGGAAGGGAGGGGGCATGGGGTTAGAAATGATGGTGGAATGTGATGGACATTATTATCCAAAATACATGTATGAAGATATGAATTGGTGTGAATATACTATGTATACAGCTAGAGATATGAAAAATTGTGCTCTATATGTGTAATAAGAATTGTAATGCATTCTGCTGTTACAGATAAATAAATAAATAAAGGGAAAAAAAGAAAAGAAACTGCCTGTTTCATTTGCTCAGAAATTTGTATGCACTATTATATTATTCTGCAAAAACCAACGATCACTTCTAAGCCTAAATTTCCATATATTTTCATTGGAAGTCCTGATTCATAAATTTCTACCAGCTACATAAGCTAGAATTACATGATTTCATATGCAGTATAGTAAAGCTTAATTTTTGTCTTTGTCTTCTATTAAAACTTTCCCCTAATTTTACTTCTCCCATACTTTTCAGTGACACAAATCTGTGTGAATCTTCCAAAGTACATAATTTAGTTGAAGAATTAACAGTCATAAAAATAGTTTATTTTAAAGGATACCTTGTTGGTTCCATAGACTTACTGGAATTTCTTTCTTTCTTTAAACAACCAGGATATGAAGTAGTAGTTCTTTTTTTCTCAACATGGTATTTATATATCATGAAAATGATCAGGATAACTTCCTTGAGGGAGATTGCTCATTAGGTTTTCCAGAAAAAGGAAAATGTTTTTCATGGTTCTTCGTCATTCTTTGAAGAAAACATACAGAATCTCGACTCCTTTGTCTTATTTTCAGACTCTTTGCCCATCTTCTTCTTCTTGTGTTTATTAGGGAGAAAGCATCTGATTCTCACCATTTGTATAATAAAATTTAGTGAATCAGGGATCTTCTTAAAATTCAGGTTCTATAGGATTATATATATATTATGTATATGTATATGTATACACATATAATATATATGTATGTATATAACATATACAAAACACACAGACTAGAAGATGTTTATATAAAATAAAACTTATAAAATGAGAATATAAAAGTCCTTTCATAATAGAAAGAACCCCACGTTCAACTAGATATCAGAATCCCTTCAGGGTAGATTGAGTGAATTACATTGAACTTTCAAATATTCGAGTTTTGGAGTTGATTGTAAATGGTAGTTTTTATAAAAAAATCAACTACATAAAATTTTATTTCATTCAAACATTATAGAATTTGAAGCTATTTTAAAGACAAAGCGTATCTACATATACTCACATGTCAAAATTTCTCCAATATACATTGTAACAGGAAAAATATGTAAAACAAAAGCAGAGTATGTTCCACAAATATAGAAAAATATGTCCACACATGCAGAGGCTATTTCTGGGAGCATATCTTTGAAACTGATAATAGGACCTCTCTCCATGTAGAGGAACTAGGTAGCTGGGAGGTAAAGGAGAGAGCCAAACACACTTTACATGCATTTGTATTTTTTGAATTATATGCACATCTCATGTCTGTTTTAGAAGGAATGAAATTTTTATTTTTGATTTTTGGGGAAGAAAAGCAAAGCAGCAGCAGCAGAACCATTGAGGTGAGACTAGGAAGGAGGAATTGTGAAGTAAGGGAATAGGCCTTTATTATGTGAAATGATCTGTGACTAAAGTTTAAAACAGCCCTGGACTGGACTCCACACTTGAAGCAAGGATAATAACTGAACCACACGATTTAGAGGCTATTCGAAATTTTCTCTTATTTAGTGGTGAAAGATCTAAGGTACTACCGGCCTCTATGAGGGTTGCTATACCTAATGACTACATTGAGAAAGATTCTACTGACTTTCTAGAATAGTCTACATTGTACAGTGTTCTGCTACCCTGGCTGAGTACCAGGTTCTCCTATATGATGTCTTAAAAATCCAGTGCTGTGTGGTCCCTCCCTGGAATTAAGAATTAGAATTTCCAGTGTTGAGGTCCAAAATCCACTAGGTTGTAGGTTTTAAGAGGCAGGTAACAGGCAAGGGGACAGGGGTTGGCTTATGACCAGGAAAGTTAAATGAAGAACATGAGACCCCTCTTCTAAAATTAGACACTTCTTTCCCTTACCCTCTTTTGGCTGGGGACTGTGAGTGCACTTTCTGAAGAGCTCAATGTGCTTGTTGCCAGAACCTTATTCTGAAAAAATAATTACGGCTACCATTTATTGAACACTATTTTTTTTCCCCACCACTCTTCTGTGTACTTTAGATCTATTTACTTTCCTTCTCATGACAACTCAAAGAGGGAAGGCACATCTGTTTTACAGATAAGCATCAAAGCTGAGAAAAGTAAGATAACTTCCCAGAGTAAGGAGAAAGGTAGATCTATGTCTTAATTATTCTGCTCAACTGCCTTTACGTTTCAGAGCACTGTGAGCTCAGAGGAAATCTTAGACTTTGGAAAATTGGTTGGGATTGAAGTTGGAGGATTTAGGGATCATATAATCAGGAAACATACTGACTGGGTACCACATCCTCAGGGATGCTCTTTGCCAAAGACTGAAATCTTGAGGTTAAGTTCTTTACTGTTACTGTCTTAGACTCCAATCTGTGCTTACGTTTGAAGGATACCTCTATTTTCCTACCCATGGATTCCCTCACAGTGGTCTGCCAGCAGAGAGATGAGGAGATTTATTTTGGACAGAAGCACATTATCTTAGTCCAGAGGTCTAAGTTACCTTTCCTTGATCCCTGCATTCATTCACATTAGGACAATTCTGGGATCTGTTAGCATGAAAAATTTGGGCCCTATCTACTCACCATCTCAAACATCCTTGATTTTCTTGGTAATATGTCAAGAGGTTTATGCTTCTGGTTCTATCATCTTCTGTCTTCTTATTCCAATGTGCCCTGCTCAGCTCTCCTTACAGTTTCCCACCACTTCCCAAACTTGTCCTTATGACAATCCATTCCTTGGTTCACAGTCTATTTTGGATTTTTGAAATTGAAGACTCAAAATAGTTTTCAATTTTCTTGATTTAACTGAGACTTGGATTTCCATTGAAGATGGTGTTTTGCTGAACACTCTTTAGCTCGATTAGCTTAATCTCTTACAAACTAAAAACTCCACAAAGGTCACTTCCACATAATTGTTCACTACATATGCATGAAACCTGGTTCTTTTGGAAGCTCACAGCCTCCAGGGAAGCATCTGCTAACTTACCTCATTGTTTTCATCAATGTTCTCCTTACCATTCTACACACTAGCCATTGGAAGTTTAAGCACCTGGAACACTTTTTTTCCCCCCATCAATCCTGAATTCTTCTGCACCATCTAAGATGACTTCAGTGTTCATGTTCTGAACCCAATTTTTAAGTTCTTTGGCCTCCTGTTTTTGAAAGACAATGTTTTCTTTTCATTTTAGCCACTGTCTTCCAATGGATTTTGTAGTCAAGCATCGTACAAGAAAATATTAAATTTAAATAGCATTTTTTCTCCATAGACCATTTCAGAGTCTCTCTTTTTATGATCTCAAAACTCTGTCATGCCCAAATACCAACCAATTATTCATTGAATTTCTACTTTTCCTGCCCCTTCAAATGGGAGAATAGAGCTAATGGGGGGAAAAAATTCACAACTTAAGATATTGGTGCCACTCTAAATTCATGGAATCTAAATTCAATAATCAAGAGGTCATGTCTGTTTTCCTCAGCCACTTTGATCTCATTGTTATTATGAGATATTTTAGATATTTTCCATTCTCCTAAATCCTGAACCCTACTTGGCTGCATTTCATTTGCTGTCGCTAAGCTTGTAGAAATAGATATTTATTACCACTGTGTTCTGACTTCCACAAAATCAACGCATCAGAAACACTCCTGTCTACATCCATCCTTTCCATTTTCTTCCCTTACAATGAAATTGTGTATAAGGCTAATATTTTCTACCTAATTCTATTTTTACAACTATGCTCTGGATCCCATTTCCCTCCACTAACTCAGAAACTGTAGTCTCCATTATTACAAGTCCTTGTTGTATGTTCAACCCTTACTGTGCCCTTTATCAGCTTGTAAGCATTTTCATTTCCTTCCCAACATTAAAAATCAATACCAAACCCAAACCTAAACTCTTCGTTGAGTTTTCATACCTCTCTTATCTGCTATCCAACACATTCCATCTTACCACTAAAATTTCTTTCCTGAAGAAGGAAAACATACCTGTGACTGAATCCAATTCTAAATGCTTTACTTTTATTTCCACTTTAGTTCAAAAGCTCACAGTTTTTGATTTCCTACACATCACTCCTGTCTTGATTCCAATCTCCCAGGCAACACTTCCCAATTCTTTTCTAGATAACTCTTTCTCTGAATATCCTTTAAAAGCTGTTCGTATTTCTCTCCTAGCACTCATGTCTTTCCTTTATGGATTCAAAGTTATGGGAGACCATCGTTTGGACTGAACATTTACAGACCAGAACAAGCCAGAATGGAGCCACTAATGCTGGGTGCACCAATTAAACTGAAATTTGAAACATGACAGTTGTCCAAATAATAAGAGATTCACAGCAACAAATCAGAAGGGCTTAATTTGCCTGAGCCAGTAGGATAAGGCAGTTTCCACTGTGTTGACCTCATATGGAAAGTAACTTTGAAAGAACCAACCTGCTTTCCCCCCTATTTTTTGCTTTCTTCAGTTCTTTTTTGCCTATAAAGCCAAACCTTCTGCTCAACATCTTGGAACACTCATTCTATTTTATAGACAGATTCTAGAATAACTAACAATAGCCAATTGGATCTTTAAACTTGTAAGCCTGTTTTTAATCAACTGATGTAATTCAGTGCCATCAAGTTCTTGACTCTTAAATCCATTCTAACCCCTCTCTTCAGAATTCTAAATCTCTATACTCAATAGTTCATTGGACCTTCCTTCACAGGAACCTCAAATTTAGTGGTTCAAACCATACATTTTTAGTCTCTTCCCACTAACATGGCTGAACGCTTATTCTTTCTCCATTTCTATTATTAATAAATGATATGATAAAACTAATCCAGTTTCCAAAGCCAGTAATAATATTATCTCAAATTGTATTTAATTCACTCCCAAGTTTTGGAAATTCAGTCTCTGAAGATGCTCTTAAAGTAAATCCTTTCCTATCTGCCACTTCTCTGAACTACAGTCTTCTCAACAGGGTCATTTCACTAGTTGGGTAATTGAGCTTGCCTCCAATTGCCCTCACCCCCATTCATTCTCTAGATTTTTTAAAAATTAAGTCTTATAAATTAGTTTTTTTTCCTAAGACTGGCTCCCCAAATGGGTCACGTATCCTTCACATTCTATCAATCTGTTACATTAGACACTATACCTCATTGCCTTGTTGCTTTTTTTCTGCAAGCACACACACTCACACACACACACACACACACACACACACACACACACACACACACTCACACCATGCTTCCATCTTTATTGAGCTATCCACTGTTTTAATTTCTTTTTTGATGTCAGTAGCTTTGTTCACATACAATTGGTTTAGAAGATATCCCCCTTCATCCTAATGTCTCCTCTCTTGCCATTGATGACTAAATCTTGTCATCTTCTAATTAGTTTCATCTCAGATACTACTTTACCTAAAACCTTCTCAATATTACTGTCTGATAGTTCTCATAATCTCTACTCCCATAATCACTGTGACCATTCCCAGAAATAATCCGAGGTGGAGTTCTAGAATGGGAAATGAGTTTAATTTGGGTTAATGGGGATGTTTTTCTGAAGAAATTTAAAATAGTATAAAGTCCTGAAGCTTAAGGAAGTTTGAGATATATGTGACAAATTTTATAATATAGATGATAATTAAAGCCATGAGAAGTGATAAATTTTCTAGAGAATATGGGTAGGATAAGAGAAGCAAGGAGAGGAGAAGAGAAGAGAGGGGAAGAGAGGACCAGGGTAGAATACTGAGTGTGAGGAAAGCTGATTGGCTTCACTCATGTGCACACTACATTATTTTTTTTAACAACCACATTCCAGTCTCTTATTAGAGAATAAAATATTTCCCCATTATGTTCATTCCTGGTATGTAAAAACCTGATTACTCTGCTCTTTTTTAGCTAAGGTAGGAGATAAAAATTTCCTACATTGCTATGCCTTTTGTAGAATGTCACAAGGGCAGGGGGAAAAAAAAAGAAATAGTGGGAGAGTGTTCATTTTAGATGAGGCAAACTGAGGAGAGTGCCACTTAGCTCTTCCTGCTCAGATCCAAGAGATCGTCTTGGTTCCCCATTATCTTATAAATAAATTGACTTCATACTCCTTCACTTGGAGCTGAGGAGTTACAGATACGCTTTCAATAAATTCTATTCCTCCTAACATGGCCAGAGCAACTTTTTTCTTTTTCCTCCTTTTTCTTCTTCCACCCAAGGACTCAGTTATTCTAAGTGAAAGAACATTTACGCCATATACATTTCTATTTAGGATACTAAGAAGAAATTCCAGGTAAGAGAGAACAAACTCTGAGGGTAGCGTTCAAGATCTCTCAAGAACCAAAGAATCTTTGTCAAAGCAAGTGAATATTTCAAAATAAAATTCATGGTTAATATTAAGCAAGATAAAATTCATTGTTAATATTAAGAAAATAATATTAATTATTTTCTAGTTTTATTGATTGAAGAAATGAATGTAAAATAAAAATAAATACTATTTAAAATACATTAATGTAATCAATTTTATAATTTTTAATACTTACCAATGTTTTCTTAAAATTCTTTACTTCTCATAGACTGTTTTATTTTGGTACTCTTTTTTAACTTTTGTTTTGAATGCCTATTTTATACTCATTTTTTCTAGAGTAGTAATCAAAGTGTTTAAAACTATATTTTATTATCACACAGTTTTGAAATTTTTGTTTCTACTATAATTTTAATTTCCTCTGTGATCCACAACATCTTTAAGAGTAAATATTAACCTCACAGAAATAATTTATTTCTAAATTATGGTTAAAGAATATAGTACTATTTCTATTAATGTGGAAATTATTGAAAGCATGTTTTGATATATGGTATAAGATACACTTTAAGATATTCTACAGAAGTTTATTTTCATCTTACAGATTTGACAAACAAACAAAATGGAAACAACATTATCATATTCAGTCAGATGGATCCATTATTTCTGATTTCCTTGATCTATTATGGAACTGGATGAATGTATTGAAATCTCTTACTATAATTACATTTCCAATAATTCCTATGGTTTTAGTTTAGTGTACAAGATTAAAATACAAAAAAATTAGATTTATATTCTCTATTGTGACTTAATCTCCTTATAATTGCAAAATCTCCTCCTTCAAATTTATTTTTCCTTGAATTTACTGTAACTTGGTATTAATAGCTGAACTCCTATTTGTTTTTATGCTTAATAGTCTGTGATACATTGTTGTCAATTCATTTACAAGCAACTCTACTTAGTCACTTCCTTTGAGCTAGGATATTTTGGTTATAGTTTTTTTAACACTATCAAACTTTTTTTTCATTTTTCTTTTAATAGGTGAATTTATGCATTTATTCTTTGAGATGTTTGGATTTTGCTATATTTTCTGTTTTTATGAACTTCTTTTGAAATTGTCTGGTTCTTTGATTTCTATAAAATCTCTCAGGTAATTATTCAATAGTCCTCATTATCACAGTAAATAATATCATCATCACTGATTCAAAAAATAAATAAAGTTATAATCTATCTATCTGTATAAGTACATATGTATGTACATATGTATATGTATATATGTGCATGTTTATATGTAACTAGTGTTCAGATATTCTGTAAGTATGAATGTGCTCTATGTGTGTGTTTGTGTATATATGTATCAAACCTTAATAACAACCCAACATGGCACATACTTTTTACTGAGCCACATATATTAGTATATTTTTAGAAACAAGGAGTCAGGATCAGCAACATTAAGCGGGTTACCTCCCTGTGACCTCACGTTTTGGTGGATCTGGTATTTTAACTCATTGCAAGGTGCTAATTTGATCATTTTATAACACTCTTGTACTACTCTGATTTTCACTTTTGATTTGTTGACTGTTCTACTTCTATCCTCCATTGGTTCATTCATTTAATCAATAAATATATCTTACGCAACTAGTTATTCTATCCTATTCTAGGACAGGCAGTGGGAAAATGACAAATGTCCACCCTTGTGAATCATGTGTTAGGTGGACTTCTTGAAGTTGCTCATTATGCTGGAGCAGGAAGATAACTGACGAAGGAGATGCTATTAGGAGAATCTCTGACTACCTGGAATGATTCTTTAGGATGCTTTATATCTGGAAATGGTGCTTTCTTTAAATCAAGAATTTGCTATTCATTTTCTCACAAGAGGATATCAATTCAATGCTTATATTAGCTGATATCAGATGTTATGGAGACTTATAATACAATAATAATGATGATAGTTATTTTTGTTTGTACTAGCTTCAAGAGTGTACACATGAACTTTATACCAAACAAGCGTATATGACATTATCCCTGTCTTCTAGGATGCCATACAACCTAGTCGGTCAACCTCAGTTCAAGTTTTCACCGTTTTGGGGGGGGGAGTGGTTACTGAGGATTGAACTCCAGGACACTGGACCAGTGAGCCACATCCTCAGCCCTTTTTCAAATTTTATTTAGAGACAGGGTTTCATTGAGTTGCTTAGCATCTTGCTTTTTGCTGAGGCTGGCTTTGAACTTGCAATCCTCCTGCCTCAGCCTCCCGAGCCACTGGGATTACAGGCGTTCATCACCATACCCAGCAAGTTTTTACCTTTTATATGAGCATAAATTATTAGTATTTCTTGTACTTTTTAAAAATCAGTTTTTTAATTACTCATATGAAAAGTTTCTAAGATCTATTGATAAATAGAGAAAGCAAAGTTCAGAACAGCATTCCTGGTAAATGGACATTTGTCTAAAAATTGAAATAATGAAAATATCACACAGACAGATGCTTTTCTGATAAGCACGTGTGTCTGAACACACAGGAACTTAACTCCTTGCTGAGTCTTAGAGATAGCTTTCTTACTATTTATACTTTTAATATGCAAACGGTAAGACTGCATTACCTAGTCAAAACATTTCAACTTAAAAGAAACAGAAGTAGTGGCATGCTAACAGAAACAAAAAAAATTCTATAGAAATCATGGATGACTGAGGCTAAAAGATTGCATATTTGAGTTATAAATATTGGCTAAGAAAACCATGCTTTGGGGGCTTTTCTGATCTGCTGTAAAACTACTCCCTGAATTATACTCTATAAGTGACTGTGCACAGCTCACACTGGTGAATGGCCATTTACACTCTTTCTAAAGGGTGGAGTAACTACAAATTCCTTGGAATTCTTTTGCAAGTGAGATATGCCTCTTTTCATTCATTCATTCATTCATTCATTCATTCATTCATTCATATGGTAGAGACCAGCTCTTTGCACTTTTAGAAGTGATACCCATTCAGTAAATAAGTTCCTTGTTTGTTCTCTTTGCTCATTGGTTACAACCCTAGCCCATCCATCTCTCCTTATAATTCTGCTTTGCATTGCTTTAGAATCTGTCACTTCTACTGCATTTAAGTTGTGTTTCTGTTGCACATTCTGTGTTGCATATGTGTAATTCTGGAATATCACAGGGAATAAACTATTCTAAATGCATGTCAAACATACAGGAGGAAAAGCAAACACACAGAAATATGCTTTTGGTGGACTGATGCCACTCAGGTATCAGCAACAGGCTTGTCTCTCTGGGTATCAGCAAGAATACTTGGTGTGGTATCAATGTGAATTGGGTGACAGATTTATTTAAGAATCCATGTACTTGCAACTTTGCCAACAGTCCTCTTACTTTTGAAAGAACAGAATAATTCACTCTTTTTTTTTTCTATCCTGAAAGTCCATTCTTCTATCCTTTCAGTCAGTCTCACTGATATTACCTCAAACAAACAAACATCCTTACTTACAATTTATCTCCTGAACAAAACCCTGTCTCAGGAGCATGCAGCCAAGTTTGGGGCATAGAGTGGCTTTGCATGCATCATGTTGTGTATAGTTTTTATTCACTTGCCCTGGTCAAGCACTGATCCTGGGTGTCTTGAACATTTACTATAACCCAACTATTATATCCATTTAAGCCTGTTATATTATTATTATTATATATTATTATAACAGGCTTAGAGCTTTAAAAATTGCTTCATAGCCAGTCTTGGTGTATTCCCAGTGGCTGGGACAGGAGTGGGATGGGGTGGGGGTCTGAGGCAGGAGGATCACAAGTTCAGAGCCAGCCTCAGCAAGTTAGCAAGGCCGTAAGCATCTTAATGAGACCCTGTCTCAAAATAAAAAATAAAAAGCTAGGATTGTGGCTCAGTGTTAAAGTGTCTATTCATTCAATCCTCAGTACAAAAAAAGAAAAAAAAAGCTTCATATAGAAAGTTCTCACATTGACTTTTTTTATTTCCTTCTCCTTTTCCTCTATAACTAAAGTTGGTATAAATATTTGTGTATAACTTTTTGTAAGGACATATGCTTTTATTTTTCTGGAATAAATATGTAAAACTAGATGTATCATTTGGTACATGCATATTTAACTTTATAAGGAATTGTCACTTTTTTTTCCAAAATTCTATGCAATTTTATAATCTTACCACCAGCATATGAGAGTTCCCGTTCCTCCACGTACTTGGATACTTGCCATGGTCAGCTGTTTTAATTTTAGACATACTAGTGGGTGTGGAATCCTATCTCATTGAAGTCTTACCAAATGGCTGTATTTGATAATGCATAATATAGCTTGAAAGAATTCTTTCAACTTCCTTTTTTTTTTAAAAAAAACATATTTTTATATTCCATCACATTTTTGTTTCTGAGAACATTTCAGAACATTTTGAAAACTTTACAAAGTTTTATTTAGAATTTAGTTTATAAGTTATCACAAAATGAATCTATTTTTTTTTTAAATTTATTCATTTGGCAAATATTTGTTAAGCACCTATTATATTCTAGGTTCTGTGTTAGGAAGGCACTGATTAGCCAAAGATTAATGAGATATTGTTTCCATTTTTGTAAAGTCTGCTGTCTAGCAGGTGGAGCAGATATGTTAAGAGTCAAATGATAGTATTCAGAGGTTTAAGCTTAGTGGATATTTTGGTTGGCATGAAGTGGAATAAGGGAGAAATAGAAACACTGAAGGGTCTTAGTATGAAGGTGAGAGAGAGGCAATCAAGAAAGGAAAATGAGAAGTAGAAATTAGAGACTGGAATAAACACTGAAGAGAGAATTTTGAAGATTAAAGGAGAAGCTTCCTAAAGTGGGGTAAAAATTTGAGAAGAGGACCACTAACATGATACCTGAAAGTAGCCCTTTGAAAGCCCACAGGTGATCTTAACATAAAGATGTTCAATATGATGATAAAGGTGGACATCATTTATATAACAATAAACTAGACTATTTTTATTGATTTTTTTTTAAAAAAGTAATTCTCAAGAAGGTTTTGGATTTTTCTTTAGATAGGTCCATATTTTATTCTTACTTTAATTCCCAACATTTCTAATATAAATACGATGTTAGTTTTCATTATTTTTAGCTTTGTGTTGTTATATTGATTTTCATATTTTCCTTTTGGATTCAGTTAGAATCATGAAACCACTGCCCTGACTGTACCACAAAGACACAGAATAAAGTCTTCTGTTATTAAGAACTTAATGGAGTTGTGGGAAAGTTACAGCAGAATGAAATTTCAGTCTGAAGACCCAAGATCTAAGATTGCTGAGTCATGGTGATACCATTAAAGATCAGTTGTTCTTCACTCATCTCCATCTTTTAATCTTCTGCTTTCTGTGTTAATCACTATTAGAACACTCTAAATAAAGACTTGGCCTTACTCTTGGAATTCTTGGTTTGTGTTACTTTCTAATTCTACTAAAACTAACTTTTCAAATATTACTATGACATACACATGGGTAAAAACTGACCCCGGAATGCTTTTGAGATGGTTCTTATAGCAGTACCCATGAGAAATATGCAGGCCCTTCAGTTTGAGGTGTGAACTGATACCTGAAACAAGGAGGCAGAGGTTTGGCCTTGTAAAAAGAACAGCAGAAGTACAGTTAAACCCACCATGTCTGTGAGTTTTGTGTTCATGGATTTGGCCAATCATAGACTGAAAATCTTTAAAAGAAAAAAATTGTGCCTGCATTGAACATGTACAGATTTTTTGGATCACTATTTCCTAGACAATGCAGTGCAACAGCTATGTGTATAGCATTTACATTGTATTTAGTCATTATTACTAATCTAGGGATGATCTAAAGCATAAGACAGGGTGTGTGTAGGCTATATGCAGATATTCTACCATTTTATATAAGGGCCTGGAGCATCTGAAAATTTTGTTATGCTTGATAATTCTGGAACCAATCCCCTTGATAATGAGGGAAAACTGTATTCCATTGCTGAACGGGAAAGGCTTTATTTCACCAGAGATATATAGCACAAAATTATTTTTTAAAAAACTTCATCCAGTCAGAATGGCAGCTATTAAGAATACAAACAACAATAAGTGTTGGCGAGGATGTGAGGGAAAAAGACACACTCATACATTGCTGGTGGGACTGCAAATTGGTACAGCCAATATGGAAAGCAGTATGGAGAATCCTTGGAAAACTGGGAATGGAACCACCATTTGACCCAGGTATCCCACTCCTTGGTCTATACCCAAAGGACTTAAAAACAGCGTACTATAGGGACACAGCCACATCAATATTTATAGCAGGACAATTCACAATAGCTAAACTGTGGAACCAACCTAAATGCTCTTCAATAGATGAATGGATAAAGAAAATGTGCTATATGTACACAATGGAATATTACTCAGCATTAAAAGATAATAAAATCATGGCATTTGTAAGTAAGTGGATGAAGTTGGAGAAGATAATGCTAAGTGAAATTAGCCAATGCCCCCCAAAAAACAATTGCCAAATGATTTCTCTAATTTAAGAATGCTCATCCATAATATGCTGTGAGGGGTGAGGGATGGGAGGACTAAATGAGCTCTAAATGAGGCAAAGGGGAAAATGGGAGGAAGGGGAAGAAAGGGGTCATAGCGATAGGAAAGATGGTGCAATGTGATGGTCATCATTACCTTAAGTCCACAAAAACATGAAGGATGTGATTCTACTTTGTGTACAACCAGATATATGAAAAATTGTGCTCTATATGTGTAATATAAATTGTAATGCATTCTGTTGTTATATGACAAATCAAAAATTTAAAAAATGTACTGAATATAGATAGCTATTAGAAAAAAAATAAGGTAGTCTCAGGGCTGGGGATATAGCCTGTTGGTAAAGTGCTTGCCTTATATGCACAATGCCCTGGGTTCAATCCCCAGTACCACCAAAAAAAAAAAAAAAAAAAGTCTCAGCAATTTTTTTTTTAGAATAAATACAGAAACTTAAAGTTGAATACAGAAATTTCCATTTTATAGGTTAAATATGATTGAATCTCATTTAATTAAAAGGTTTCAATGTAATATTTCCTGTATGGGTAAGAAAACTGAGGAGTAGGGAGAACATATAAAGCAATATAGTATGATTTATGGTTGCATATTTTAAATTTCCCAAAATGAAATTCCTGGTAAAATTTTTGGCACCTGTGTTTTGCTTTGATGAAATGATACTTTCTTTTGTAACAGCTATTTTTGAAGATACATTTTGTTTTAAAAAAAAGGAAAAATGGTGATGCTAATCCCATTGGTTGAAAAATTTTTATAATTTAACAGTCCCCATTAAATTAGATAATACAGGATGTATGACTCATACATTTTAAAATTTTATTTTCCTTTTCATTTGATCCTAGGTTTAGAGATTGGTTGCTTTAAATATTTTTTTTCAGAAATATACTAGATTCTTTTTTCCTCTCTTCTCCCTCCCTCCATTCCTTATTTCACTCCACTTTGGTGTGTTTAGAATATCATTTAGTTAATAATTTGCTTATTTTACTCCTTAAAAGACAAAGCATTTAAATATAAAGCTACCCTGTTTTGACTGGGTCCCAAAGGGACTGATAAGAAATGTTTTCCTTTATACAATTTTCTAAATAATGTGCGATGCTCTCAATTTTCTCTTGACAAAGTTATTATTTAGGAAAATACTTAGTAAATTATGTTATGTGATATGTGAAAATGTCACAATGAACCTCATTATTATGTATAGTCATAATGCACTAGTAAAATTCTTAAAAATACTCCTAAATTTCATAATGTATTTTATTTGGTATTTGCTTGCCTCCTACAATTAATAACTTAAAAAACCTACAAATTATATTTAGTAAATAAAGCTGTATAATTATATGAAAATTATGCCAAAAGACAAAAAAGCAAATTTCATCATGCTAAAAAGTTATTTAGGCCCTTTGGTAAGTTTCTATCATATTTCCCCACATACATACTTACTGTTATGGAATTATATAAATAAGTTTTAAAAATTTATGTTTGTCTTGTTTCTTCCAATTGCTTCCAATACATAGGAAGTTATTCGCTTACTATTTGTGCCATAACATTTTCCACACTGCTACATAAGTGTTTATAATTATTAATTCTATTGGGATGCATAATATTCTGATTGTGTGTGTTAAAACTTGATATTTTTTCCTTTGGGCATTTAATTTTTTTTTTCTATTTGGGCTATGATAAATAATGCTGAGTTGAATTCACAACATTCCCTGTTTTGGATTATTTCCTTAAAGCAAATTTACATAAATGGGGTTCTGGCATAGAAAATATGAATATTTTTATGGCTCTTAATATAATGCCAAATTGCTTTCCTAAAGTGTTGGAGCATTTAAAAATGCAATCAGAAATGTGTGAGAGTACCCATTTCTTTATTCCCTTGCCAGCATGAGATATTATCATTTAAAACCATTTTTCTTAATTGAAGAGATTTAAAAGGGAAATGTGTTTTGATTTGCATTTCATTTTTTTATAAATGTGTTTATATGTTTCATTTTCTGTTTTTTGAAGCATTTGTTCATCTCCTTTGGTTGTTTTACATATTTACCTGGCAAAACATTTATCATTCTATCTGACTTTAATAGTTACTAATAAAATGTCAATATACATTGTCTATTTATATACTGAATTTTATTTCTCTCAGATAAAATGCTTGATGAGTTCAAGATGGTGAGAGTTATATGTTGTGTTTGTTATTCAATACAGATTTTAGAAGATACATTCAATGATGTACTCAACGTGACTCACATTCTATTTGATGATTTTCATGCCCATTAAGATTACAATACATTTTGTAAAAATTATAAGATTAGTCTTCAAAATAGCCAGAAGGTCACTCAAAGAGCCAAAAAGACTTCATAATCAATCACCAACTGTCACCTGTCAGCGTTCACAGTTTAAAAATTTTAATCAGTAGTTTTTAATGTGATTATCAATTGCTTTGTTGTATTGACTACATAAAAAACACACCTAGTTGAATCTTGGGGAAATAGATTGATTTTTTAAAAATTAGCAATTAGAAAAAGAAACCTGTTCTACATCAGCTGTAAGCAATCTCCACGCAAACTTCTTCCTCACACCTGGGCAGGCAGGGATGTGGAAGTCTTTCGGGTGTGTTAAGGTGAGGACATTGGCAAGAGGGAGTGGTGTGTCAAGGGTAGTTACTTTGTCCTGGACAGCTATTTTGATCATGGCAAAAATGAAAGCATGGTTATAGTACAGGCTGGAGGCTTTCTCTTTTCTTTTGCAATTTGGTATCCTGCCACCCCAGTAGTTCCATCTTTTCCACCCATGCCCCTGCCACCCCAGCAAAACCTTCCCCTGTAGCTCTTAAGCTACTTAGGAGAAAAAGCATTGCTTTTAGAAATAGAAATCTGTCTCCAGTTCTTTGCTACACACATTCAGTTTGCCCTGTGGTCTGCTGAGGGAAGTGAAGCCAGGGACACCAATCTCCATCTGGATGCTAGCCCAACCTGCAAAGGGCCTCTTGGAGCTGGGAGAATGAATGTAGGTTCACGAAGTGCCTGAAACAACGTCAACTCTAAATTAATTAAACCTATTGTCTGCTGTATACAGGTTAGTTCTGTTTCTCAAGTTCTCCCTGGATGAAGTTTTCACATGACCACTGAGGGTTGCTTGTTAGGAACTGCAGCCATGAAATACAAAGCAAGCCCAGTTGAACTGTGTTTAATATATATATTTTAAGTTTTCCTATTAATTTTCTTGAATCTTTTTGAATCGTATTTCTAAAAGCAGAGAGAAAAGAAATGTCCTTCAATATTAATTCTAAATACCGTAATTAAAAGTTAGAATGATACTAGAATGAAAGGCTATGCATGTTTTCACTTTAGATCTTACAGAGTGTTGAGCCTGTAAGTGCTTTCTAATCAGTAACATCTAAAAACTGTACAGCACTGTGCCAACTGGAGTTGCCCATTTGAGTCCCCATTTGAACTTATTGATCTTTCAGACCACTGCTATTAATTTTGCGCAATATTATCTTTATCTTATAAATAAGGAAACTAAGAAATATGGATAATAAGGTCATTAAGCAGGCAGAGCACATCTGGAATTCAAATCAAGATATAAGTTTTTAAAAATCTATATGAATAAAAGCTCTGTTTTTCAAAAGTTAAAAAGTCCTAACAAAATCAGGTGAGTGCAAATTAGAATAATAACCAGATATCAGGCTAACCATAATGAAGTAATGACAACATACTCACAAGGACTTCTGTTGAAGTGGAAAGGGTACAACCATTTTGGGAAGCAGTGGGGCCACATCTAGTGGAAGTGAAAATATGAATATCCCTATGAGCTGGCCATTCCACTCACTAATAAATACTCTAGAGAAAATCTTGCACAGATATGGGTTTACGAATGTGCATTATTACATTTCTCATTAGAGTGAAATATTTACAACAATGTAAATATGCTTGTCAAGATAGACAATTAAATTGTGCTGTTGTCCTACAATGCAATAGAGAAGTTACAATGAATTAGAATTGCATGTCTCAGGCTTTTGGATAAATCTCAAAAACAAGATGCAGAACGGAAAATCAAATTACAGAATAAAACATACACTATGTATGACATTGCTATAAAAACAAATCTCTATTACCTACACTTTTTGTCTCCAAACAACATTTGGTAAAAGCATTCGGAAAACTTCAGAAATGACTTTTGTGACTAGTCCATATTGATGGGTAATTTCATAGTCTTACAGTGGCAAACAATTGTAGATTAATACCTCAGTGAAAAATAAAAGGTTGGGTGTGAGATTGTAAACATAAACATGTGTTTAAGAATAGAATATATGAAACACTTGTATATGTGTGTAAAATTGCATGTTTAGAAATGCATAAATAATTTAAAACATTAGGAATAGATTGGATTTTGAGTGGGTTTTATTTTATATTAAGATATATTAATGTGTAATCATGTATTAAATCTTTCTTTCTCTCTCTTTTTCTCTTTCTTTCTTTCTTTCTCTCTTTCTTTCTTTCTCTCTCTCTCTTCCTTTCTTTCTCTCTTTCTTTCTTTCTGTCTTTCTTTCTTAGATGGAGCCCAGGGGCATTCTACCACAAAATTATATCCCCAGTTTTTTTGCTTTTTTTGTTTTAATTTTGAGATACAATCTCAATAAGTTACCCATACTGGCCCCAAACTTGCCTCAGTCTCCCAAATTGCTGGGATTATAGGCATGCACAACCATGCCTGGCTGTATAAAGATTTTAGATACAGTCTAATAAGGAGATACACATTTCTTCAAACAGAAAAATAAATTATTTGTCAGAATTTATGTTTCTCTTTTGAAATTAGAAACTATGTTTACATGTGGTAAATAAACATATATAAATCTTTCTGGCTTTTTAAATACTTTAACACAAGAATGACTAGATGACCTTTATCACTAGAAAGACTAGATGATATTTTTATAATCTAAAGACAATTTTGAGAGTAAAAGAGCCTGCTAAGGTTTTTTGTTTATCTATTGGATGAAAATTACTTCCAGCATATTGGTGGATTTATAAGAATTTTATCCAAAAAAATGTTATTTCCTTTAAAATAAAAACAAAAATAAGATATTCTTGATGTTGATTATTAAAGCACTAAATTTTCATCTTGGTATGTTATCACATTCTTTATTCAGTTACTTAACCATACCTCTCTTTAATTCTGTGTCACTGTTCATTTTCTGAAATTTTCCCAGGGTGGTTTTATTATTTTTAAGTTTCAAAATAATTGTTTTTCAAATTTGCACTTTATACTACTTATTAAGACTTTCAATTAAGTCTTGAACTTTTAACTGAGACATTTTTTCTCTGTAAACATTGATTTACTGATTAAACAGAACAAATTCCACCATTTACGATTTCTAAATGTTAGAGCTTTTAAAAATCGAAATGTTTAAACATTTTAGGCCAAATATTTTATAAGCATGTCTTTGTAAGTCTTTGAAACTTTGTTATATTGAAATATTATATCAGGAAAACTCATCATTTAACTATCTCTTTATGATTCATTAAAAAGTTTCCATGAAATTTAGGGTTTTTTTAAGGGGCTAGGGTTGTGGCTCAACAGTAGAGCACGTGCCTAGCACGTGTGAGGCACTGGGTTTGATTCTTAGCACCACACAAAAATAAATAAATACAATAAAGGTATTGTGTCTAACTACAACTAAAAAAAATATAGAAATTTAGGTTTTAAAAAAAGAAATTTAGGTTTTAAAAAATCATAGACCTCAATTTTAATTCATTTTTTTGTAGGATACAAATCTATTTAATAAAAATGGGAGATCCAGCAAAAGTTATTTTCACAAATTGCAGTATTCAAAAGTGACATTAAAGAATTTTAAAAATAAATCTTATAATCTGAACTCTCAGTCATTTATTCACATAATTCTTCCTTTACTACTATAGGGATAAATTTCAATGTCTCCTTATTTATACATTTTATTATCAATAATTATAATTTGCTATAAGTTTGAGGTGTTCTAATCTTTGAGTAACTAAATGGAATATTTATAACTCTTTTTGAAAATAATGTTACTAAAATCCAAAGGACTCATTTATAAAAAGTGTTTATTTCTAAGCAAAATAATCCTCCAGAATTTCAGACATTTCTGTTATGGTTTAGATGTGAGATATTCCCCCAAAGCACATGTGTGAGACAATACAAGAGAGCTTAGAGGTGAAATGATTGAGTTATGGGGTCTTAACCTAATCAGTGCATTAATTCCCTGATAGAAATCAGGAGGGTAGTAACTGTAGTGGGTAGGATGTGGCTGGAGGAGGTAGGCCCTGGAGACATGCCTTTGGGGTATATATTTTGTCTCTAGTCCGCAGTTTTTGTAGCTCTGCTTCCTAGTGTGATGTTTTGAGCTTCTTTCTTCCACAGTACTCTTCCGCCATGATGATTTGCCTTAACTTGAACTCAGAGCAATGAAGCAGGTTGTTGGTAAACTGATCTCTCTGAAATCATGAGCCTCCAAATAAATTTTCCTCCTTTAATATTGTTCTTGTCAGGTCTGTTTGGTCACAGCAGTGAAAAAGCTGACTAAAACAATTTCTAAAGTCTGATTGATGATGACTATTAAAACAGAGCTTATGGGCTGATGTTGTGTCTCAGTGGTAGAGCGCTTGCCTCACTCTTGTGAGACCCTGGGTTTGATCCTTAGCACCACATAAAAATAAGTAAGTGAAATAAAGGTATTGTGTCCAACTACAACTCAAAATATATATTAAAAAAACCCAGAGCTTATATATACTTTATATACAAACGAGATATGAAAAATTGTGGTGTATATGTGTAATAAGAATTGTAATGCAAAAAAACCCCCACAAAGTACATGTATAAAGGCATGAATTGGCATGAGTGTACTCTATATACAAAGATATGAAAAATTGTACTCTATATGTATAATGAGAATTGTAATGTATTCCACTGTCGTGTATTTAAAAAAATAAAATCAATAAAACTAAAAAAAAAAAGAAAAAAGAAAAAACAGAACTTATACATTGCCAGACCATTTTACTTATCTTTTGTATTGATCATTAGTTTCATCAGAGAAGTTTTTTTGGTTGTTGTTGTTTATTCTGAGAATTTACCCAGGGATGCTTAACCACTGAGCTATATCCCCAGTAGTTTTTTTTTGAGACAAGATTTTGATAAGTTGCTGAGAGTCTTGATAAATTGCTGAGGCTGGCCTTGAATTTGCAATCTTTCCACCTCAGCTACTGGTGTGTGCCACTACACTTAGCCATCACAGAAGTTTTGTAGTTTAATCACTCCAGCTGTACAACTTAGTGACTATGTAAATACTGATGATACAGCTTTAATTTTTATTAGTAGATCACTGGAGCTCGTATAGATGGAATTATGTGTGTACTGCAACTAATTTTAAGTATATTGATGACTTATAATTTTCCTAATTTAGCAAGATTATTTTTTTTACCATGATCTGTGTTCCATCAAAGTTATATTTTTGTTATAACTACAAAACCATATAATCTCTTTTTATTTTAATCTGTTTAAATTTTAAAGCTGAATTTACAGAGACATTTATAATAATGATGAACACTCATCTTCAACTGAATTCACTTCCAAAAACACTATTTTGACTCCAGGAATTGAACAAAAAAAAAAGTCAAATCATAATTGGGATAAGTGGATTTTCTTTTTTTATGCACCTGACATTGATAAATAATCTGGCATTATTTTGCTATTTCTACAGTTTTTCTGCTAAATCTATTGCATCAGCAGCTATCCTTTCACTTCTCAGATGTACATAAGAAAATGTGAAACAGAAAATAAATTCATGGTTAAAACCAGCTCAATCAAACTTTCTCTAGTGATGAAAATGTTCGAGGTGTGTACTGCCTAAATGTTACCCACAAACTATAAGGTGTACATGACTGTTGAACTTTTTGGAATATGGCTGGTGCAGGTGAAAAGTCAAATTTGAATTTTATTTATAATAAATTTAAATAACTATGTGTAGGACTAGTTGCTGCGTCCTGCGTGACATTTATGCAATTTCCTGAACAGAGCGGTGGGAGGATTGGGAAAAAGGACTGACAGACCCAAATATGGAGAGAGCAGGACTTGGTGGACCAACCATCCTCCTGACGGAAAAGAGACAGTTCTGATCTCAGTGAAAAGTCATGATTCACAAGGTGATATAGAATGTTCCATTCAATCTTCTTAAATTACCACTGTCAATGTAGACACGTGTGATTATTCAGCATAACTGAGCCTTCAGCTTTACATGGAGTCAATGATATCTCTGTAGTAACATCATTGGCTCCTTGATCTTCCAATGATATATAGAAAATGTTGACAGATATTTTGGATCAATAACAACTTTCTTGAGAAAAGGAAATGAAATGTTTCAGTTTTTTTTTCTTTTCCTTTGAGCTACTTATTAGCCAAATTGTTTTCTCCTGGGTAAAAAAGTGTTATCACACAATAAAATAAATATATAGTGGTAGATGTAGATGACACATTTCTACAACTGACCAAAAAATACCCTTAAGTGAGGTAGGTCTCTCTATGCTCTATAGTCAAACTGTTGCATCTCCATTACCTCATACGTAAGTGGCAGTTTTGAACTCAGGCTTTCCCAGTGTCCTACTGGCTCCAATGATTGGCAGTCTGATGACTTCTTGCAACTCACAATGGAGGGGACGGGATTCTTGTCATTGTCTGTTTCACTAAGTAGGTGCAAAGGGGTTTTGTATATGTCTGTCAACACTAGGCATTAAAAAGTTGGTGGACTATAGCTGCCAAAGTGAAGGGCACTCATTTTCTAATGAATAAAAAGGCTATTCTTGAAATGAAAAAATTAGTTATGTTGCACCTGGGAAAGATTGGGAGAAGAGAGTTTGGCTTTTACCTTTCAGTTTTAAACATTCATTAAAGGGAGAACTCTCACACTGGTAGAGGAGACTTTGGAAGAATCAGGAAGTGCAATGTGAACGTCAATCAAAAGCATCCTGGTTTATCTCAATGCAACTATCAATCATGATTCCTCATTTAAAAATAACCCTTTCTAGAACAAACGCTAAATCAGGTGGATCTCTATAAAATCATGATAATCCAGGACTTGTATGGGCAAAGAGAATTTGTAATTAACCTATTCATTACCATTTATGAGGCCAGCAGCTGCTACATTTGAGTGTTTCTACTCCTAGACAAGCTTTTTAGTTGACTAATGTCATTCCCTGGTCATTTCTCTTCCTAAATCTGTTTTTTTTTTAATTTATTGCATATCTTTAATTTTCACCTTTTAAAAATTTCTAGATTTTTATTATTTCTTCGAATAGGCCCGTCAGAGATTTGTCTGCCTCATAGTTATAAACAGCTTGTTTTCCCAGCCAACAAAGCTGCATATGTTGAGGGGTTTTGAATATTAATAATGTCAAGTACCTCCCAGGGCTTATATGCATCCATCCAAAGTCATCCGCAGGTTCTTGAATACAAATTTGAAGGTCTGAATTTCTTCCATTAGCATACTGCAAAAGTTTCATAACTTCATGTGAAGATGAATCTTTATTTACAAAATAAACTTTGAAGTGATTTGAGAGAAAACTAATAAAGACTTTCTGAGCCAAATATTCAAGAAATTTCCCCCCTTATAGCCAAGAACATCATCCATATGGGGTGCTTTAGTCTCTTACGTTTCCTTTAAATCTCAAACAAAGTGAGTGGAATTAATTTCTCAATGGATGTCATGCCAGAGGATCACAAGGATCTCTGCACATTGTGCATGATTGGTTTTCTGATGCCAAAGAAAGGTCCACCATTTGGAGAAAATGACTCCATAGGAGGCATTAATAATTTTTTCCCCTCTTCCATTCCAAATATATAATGTTGCATGGGTCTGTTAATTATTTAAATATGGAGGGTCAAAAGATAGCGGGAATCAACTCATGTTGATAAGTTTAATTAATTTTAAATGCTGGTTATCTTTTTTAACACTGTAATTAGCAGGATAAAAATCAAACCAAACAAACAAACAAACAAAACAAAACAAAACAAAACACTGTTCCCACAAGGCAAGAAATGCAGAGGAAAAAGATGCTTATCCAAGAATTTAATAGAGTCCTTACAAGTGAGCTTCAAAGACTGCATTGCAGGGTTCCTGTAGTTTTTGCTAATCTCTATGGGAAAAAAGAATTTTGTTTTTCTTATAAAATTGTGGTATTAGTTGGGTGCCAAGAACATTTTCAGGACTGAATTTTGTTTCAATGTTTCCCTCTTCTTCTGAAACAGCTTTCCTCATTCGTTCATTTGTTCAATCTTTCATTAATGATTATTCATGGTACTGTACTCCATTCCAGGCAGAAGGATGAATGAGTTCAGTCTCTGATTTCAGAGTCACAGTTTTGGGAAGAGCTAGAACAAGGAGATAGGAACTGTGTGTAACCTAATAGAATCACAAGATTTGGTAAATCCTTGGTCACCATTTCCCATGTCCAAAATTAATTACAACACTGTAGTTCTGCTGCTTCTGGAATGGAAATATGTAGACTGATAGTAATACTCTCTGATACTCTCTGATTTTTTTCCCTCTCTCAATATTATGAGAATCCTGTCAGATTCTTGTTTGAGAATGAAATTTATTAAAGTCAATGGGGTTTTAAGAGTCTTCAGAGATTCTTTGGATTAAAAGAAAAGCCCATTTTTTTTTATAGTGGTGGTTTCACTCTTGCTCTTTAAATGGTGTCTGTAATTCCTATTATAACTTGTAGCCACCCACTGTTCCATGTTTGAACATCTCTCTTTAACGAATGCCACACATCCCTGCCTCAAATAATATCCGAATGAAGAAATGGGCATTCTTAATTCTACAGAAAATTTTTCAAAAAATGAAACATATTGTCTAACTCAAGGAACACGATGCAGATAGTTTCTAGCATTTTAAATGTTGCTCAGGAAAATTAATGAAGAATGTGTCACAGGAAGAAATCCTAGAATGGCAACTTGCTCCTCATTTAAATCCTTCATTTCCTAAAGAGACCCTTGTGGACCTGCCTGGGGGAGCGTGTGGTAACTAACTGCATCTCCATCTACTGTTTTTTGATTTGAAAACCCTCAGGGAGCTTCTGGACATTCCTGGATCCAGAGGCCTCTGCCATATGATGATGAATATGCTAATATATTGTTCTTAGGTTCTTTTCCAACATTTTCACTTAAGTACAGACTTCTTCACTGACTTGAAATTCTTCAAAGACAGGGACCACAACTTCAGTTTATTTTATATTCTGCTTAATGAATTCTAAAGATAAAAAACAATGTAAGGTGTTCAGTATTCAGACACATCTTCCCATTTAACTTTTGCCTCTTTTTTCCCATTTGTCCTTTCCCCCAGTTCTGGGGAATTTACTGAACTTTATCACTTAACCCAAAGACAAAATTTTATCAGCTTAGCTGTCAAAATATTGAATAACAATTAAAATCCTGGAAATTTTTCAAAAAATAGCAAAAGATAGCCACTATTCCACATTTAAGGAAGATGTTAAAATTACTGATATAGGGATAGGGATAAATTGTACCTTTGATCAATTCTTTCTTTGCTTAAAAGTGGTGTGAAACTTATTGGAATGCTGTAAAAATAGTTGTTAAGATATGAGATTTGATTTTTTAAAAACATGTAAGCCATCTCTTTTTTACTCGGAAAATAGTAATTGTCCTGCAATTCAATTTAAAGCTATAATTACAGTCAGTATGTTTTATTTCAAATCTCAGACACAATAAAAATAAAGATTTCACTTTCATAAACTCATTATTTTTTATTTCAAAAAAGAAAAGCTCCCCCCCCAAAATTTAATGAAGCTATTACAGAAGAAATGGGGTAATCAATTTCTAATATATAATAACATTCCAATGAGATGAACTATAATTTAAATAAAGGCTTCTAGGTTAGATTGGCAAAAATGCAAACAAAGCATTTTATCACTACCCCATTTCTCTCACAGTTGGAAAGATGAGGCTAATGAAATGACTATAAGGTTAATAACAATCTCATTTTGTTCTACCATTTATTTCCTCAAAATATAGTTATGTTTTGACAAAAGTCTTCTTGTCTCTTGCAAAAGCAATTTCAAAGTAACTTTAGGGGATGAATCAATTTCTCTAAGACAAGAAAACAGTATCGTATGACTCTTTAAAAAATTTCTATTTCATAATCTGAAGCTATGAAGTTCTAAGTGGGGCTAGGGATGTGGCTTAGTGGTAGAGAAGGTGCTTAGGAGGCCCCCACATAAAAAATAAAAGTTTTGAATGTCACATAAATAATTCATGTGACTAAAAAAGTAATTACTACCTAGTGAAAGACACTATCCAGGAATTTATGCACAATATATTAGAGGGGTATTTTTATTTTCTGAAAGAGATAAGAGACCACCTTTTTTTAATGCACATTTTTTGACTTCTCCAGCATATGTCTCCCAGTGACTGTCCCTAACCTCCACTTCTCATTAGCTTTCAATTGCATGCACCTTCTGTGTTCTCAGAAAATTACTTTAGCTTTTTTTATTAGGAAGAATATGAATTATTTGGTTAGAATGTTACTGAATTTTCCACCCTTTAATTCTCAGCATATTTTTTCTTTGGCATCTGCTTGACAAGTCTTTATCTTTTAAAAATAAGAAAAAAAAATCAAGAGTAAGTAGAGTTGAGGGAAGAGCAGCATTTTTAGATCCTGCTAAACTAGGGTGACTTAGAGTCAGTAATATAACCTTGTAAGCTTCAGCTTTGTCATCTCTAAAATGGGCATTCTGACAGCTGTGTCACTAGACTGCTATGAGATGCCTCATATAATTGCTTAGCAGAACATCTTCTATATGGTTGGTGCAAAATAATCGATAGCTATTATAAAAAATTGTTTCCCCCTTTTTATTATTTTATTTTCCTTTTGCTGCATTTTTATTTATTCTAATTTGCTATATATGACAGCAGAATGCATTACAATTCATATTACAAATACAGAGCACAATTTTTCATGTCTCTGGTTGTACACAAAGTAAAGTTACACCATCCGTGTCTTCATACATGTACTTAGGGAAATGATGTCCATCTCATTCCACTGTTTTTCTTACCCCCTGCCCCCTTCTCTTCCTCTCCCTTCCCTTTGCCTTATCTAGAGTTCATCTAGTCCTTTAATGCTCGCCCTCCAAACCCCATCATGAATCAACATCCTTTTATTAGAGAAAACATTCAGCATTTGTTTTTGGGGGGGATTGGCTAACTTCACTTAGCATTGTATTCTTCAACTCCATCCATTTACCTGCAAATGCTGTGATTTTATTCTCTTTTTAATGCTGAATAATATTCCATTGTGTATATGTACCACATTTTCTTTATCCATTCATCTACTGAAGGGCATCTAGGTTGGCTCCACAGTTTAGATATTGTGAATTATGCTTCTATAAACATTGATGTGGCTGTGTCCCTATAGTATGCTTTTTTAGTCCTTTGGGTATAGACTGAGGAGAGGGATAGCTGGGTCAAATGGTGGTTCCATTCCCAGTTTTCCAAGGAATTTCCAAACTGCCTTCCATTTATTTTTATTCCTTTCCTTCTTCAGGTTAAATATTTCCCTTGTGCCTGAGAAGAGAGGTTCCAGCTTCTTTGCCTTCAGGTTTACCCAGGCCTTTTTCCATCCACCCAGACAACCTCCTGCCTGAGCTGATCTTGCTGAATGGATGGGAAGCCATCTTTCTTTGTGGGATCCTTCCTCTCCTAGCATATCAAAGCCACTACCTTTTTCTTCCGCTCCATTATCTTTCTTTCTCTCTCTCTCTCTCTCTTTTTAAGTTATTAATGGATCTTTATTTTATTCATTTATTCATATGCGGTGCCAAGAGTTGAACCCAGTGCCTCACCCATGCAAGGCAAGTGCTCTATCACTGAGCCACAACCCCAGCCCCCTGTTCCCCCCATTCTCTTTTTTGGCACAATCTGTCTTCTTTCTATGGAAAAATTCAGAAACTGCCCTTGTAAAGGTTTCTAACAAGCTAGTAAACATGAGATGAAATGATTTTTTTTTCCTGTTTCTTTAGTATCTGAAGAACGTGAGCATCCTTACTGTCTTTCTTGACCAATAAGTAAATCTTCTTGGAATTTGTGGTTATTCCAGACAATGTAAAACGTATTTCATTACAATTGCAATTTTTGTCAGATTAGTTTTTGGTAATACAAGTGACCATGTATTTTAATGTAGCATATTACTAGCCTGGTACTATCTTTTCTTATATGATTTAATGCCTCATATTAAACTTTATTTAGTTATGAAAGTAGCAAGTACATTTTCCTTGAGGAATTGCATAATATAGCAGTATATAATTTTTTGTTGTTGTTGTTGTTTTAATTTTACTGCTTCTAGTCCTACCCTATGGTCTCCATCCATTAAGTAGCATACTCAGTTGAAACTTTACCTTGGCTTAGTAAGATAATAAAGCTCCTCTTCTCCCAGACCAGGGCAGCCGTGAAGCAGGTCTGAGAAAGGGGCAATCTGGCTTATTCTACCTTCATTTCTTCCCCATGTACTTTCTCCCTCTTCCAGTTAGCTGGCAGGAGCTTCAGCTGGTGGGGTATAGATAGGAAGCCGGCCAAGGTGAGGGACTCATCCATGACCCCTGTTAACAGCACAACAACACTCTCCCGTCCATCAGCCCTTGGCAGACATTCTCACATCTTTGAGATTCTCTGGGCTGGAGCCACCCCAGCCCACAGGCTTCTTGACTACAAGGAACACAGGGAATGTGTGGGGCTTGGCAACTCAGTAATGGCCCTCCCCAAAGAAAGAATATGGATCATGCTCTCTTCCCTCCGACCCGAGAACCTCTTTCTGTATCTTTGACCTGTCTGAAGAGTCCAGTGTGATGAAGATGGTTCTTAAAAACATCCCTTTGAAAATCTTCACATGTAGACATAGAATCTCTTCACAGAGTCAACAAAATTGCATCATGGTACTTAGCAAAAGAAGCTTCACTTTGGAAAACCTGCTACACATACTCGCGTGCATGCAGTGAAGATATCTCTTCATGTTTGTATATGATCTTTTTACAAAAGTGGATACTGGGGCTCAATGATGTTAAGGATCTTGCTTCATTATACACAACTAGAGTAAGTTGTAAAATTGCGAGAGTGGAATTTAACCTGGAATCCTGTCTTTTGTCAAGTCTATGTCTCTACACTATGTATGTCTCTTTCCTACTTTTATGTGGTATCTCCTGGCTTTCTGGAAAAAAAAAAAAAAAAAAGCTTCAAGCTCCTAGGCAGTAAGGCTTCAGGAAATGTTTGTAAACAGTTAATAATTTTGATCTGAATGCTACCCTCTGTCCAGGACAGGATCATGGGTATTGACAAATTCTCAGGGATTATGTAAACACAGGAGGTTAGCAAGTTACTTCACCTGTAGACATAAAAATGAAGGGTAAACAAATGTGACTACTCCTTAGGAGCATAGTCGACCTGTGGATTATTCATTCATTCAATCAATTATTCAACAATATTAATTGAGTACTCTATCATAGTAATGAACAAGAAAGACAAAGTCTATTATCAAGATTATTCTGCTGGGAGAGATGAACAGATATAAGAGGATTTCAGGTTGCAACAAAGTTAGAGATCTATAATTGAAGGTAATGGGATATTATATGACTGAGATATTAAAGTGAGGGCTCTTTAGAGTTAGTTTGAGCTTATACTTAAAAGGAGACAAGAAGTCAGCTCTGTGAAAAAGAATCTTCCAGGCGAGGGACAGTTGAGACTGGGATGCATGGCTTATTCTAAGAGGTCAGGGCTCTGGACTGCAGATGGTCCATGGTGGACGCTTGGGCAAGTCCTTGTATTGGCTCCCATCCATACCCTCTAAGGAATCTAAGGGTGGTTGGGTATGTCAGGAGGTGTCCTCAAATAAAGGCAACCCAACACTGGTGCACAGGGTGGTACTCTACTGTCCTGCCTAAGCATAATGGCCAACTTTTTCTTTTATCTCATGTCATAATTCATGAGAGTTTTCCAGGCAGACATTGTATCCCCTTGTTTTATATTGAAATCTGACACTTAACAGGTGACCTAGGGACTGGTTTTCCTTGATTGGCTTTCTGGTTCTACTTGCTTATTACTTTAGAAGTAGTGTCCCTTAAAAATAAAAAATAAATAATAATAATAAAGGGCTTTTCATATGTAAAAACAATCTGAATTCTAAGATAGAACCACAAGATTTCTGGCCCCTGGAACCTTCTTCTAGATATTCAATCCAATACTAATCTAGATAGGCCTTGAAAGGAATTTGCAGGTAGAAAGTTCCAGAGCAATTTAGGTTTTTTTAATTTGTGCATTTTAATTATGCAAGATAACAGGGTTTCATTGTAGCACATTTATATATTGCAAATACCATACAACTGATCCTATCTACTTTTCACCTGATTTTCAAAAAGGGAGATTATCTGGGTGGGCCTGATCTAATCACAAAGTTCTTTAATAGATGAGCGTTACAAGCCCTTTAATGGATGAGAGTTTTCCCTGGCTGGTCATAAAAAGGATGTTAGAAAGATGTGTTGCAGCTAGACTGAAAGAAAGTCAGCATTCATGAGTGAACTCCCCACAGAGTGAGTCATGGGATAAGGAACTTCAAGCAGGGATAGGATTTAAGTACCCTTCTTGGCTAACAGCCAGCAAGAAAGTGGGAGTTCCATCTTATGGCTGCAAGGAAATGAATCTTGTCAATACTAGCAAGCTTGGCAAAGGACCCCAAGACCCAGCTGAGACCTTGATTTTGGTCATGTGATATCTGGAGTGGAAAAATCCAGCCACATTGTGCCCAGACTTATGCCCTACAGAAACTGGAAGAGAATGAAGTTGCATTCTTTTAAACCACTATTGTGGCCATTTGTTACCCTTCAATAGAAAACAAAAACACATGTGCTGTTGGTAGCTTTTAGGAGTTCAGGCGGTGCAAGGGAAACTCTTGTGCCTTTCAAGAGGGTGTTCTGAAGCCAGTCGGACCCCAGGATCAGCTAGATGGCCAAAATCTCATTTGAAACCACAGACAAAACTGATAATATGAAAATCTGTAGACAACACGTGGAACACTTTCAGATTCATTCTCTATCTTCTTACACTTACGTTACGTCATGACGCTTTGGTCAATGATAGACTGCATATTCAGTGGTGGGGCCCTACGATCATAATGGAGGGGAATGATTCCCATTGCCTATCTGAGGTCATGTGGTAGCACATATTTCTACACATGTGTTTGTGATGACCCAGATATAAACACATCTACTGCACTTCCAGTCACACAGAAGTGTAGCACGTGCAGTTATATACAGTGTATAATACTTGCCAATGATAATAAATGACCACACCACTGGTTTGTGTATTTACTATAATATACTTTTATATTTCAAGTGTATTTCTTTAACTTACTAAAAAATATTTGCTGTAAATGATATACTGCTAGTGGGGAGCACCTCACACATCTCATCTTTACTGGGTCTTGAGGTCACATCCTGAATGACTTACACCCTTTAGGTTTGTGTAAGTGCACTCTGTGATGCTCACACAATGACAAAATCACAATTCAAATATTTGAATGCATAATAAATCACTATCATAACTAATGTATTTGTTCTCAATGCTTATTGTTGTGGTTTGGAAGTGAAGTGTCCCCCAAAAGCTCATGTGTGAGACAATGTAAGAAGGTTCAGAGGAGAAATGATCGGATTGTGAGAGTCTTAACCCAATCAGTGAATTGATCCCCATGGGATTAACTGAGTGGTAACTAGAAGCCGGTGGAGTGTGGCTGGAGGAAGTGGTTAATTGGGGGAGTGGCTATGGGGTATCTGGCGTTGGAGTCTCTCTCTGCCTCTTGATCACCATGATGTGAGCTGCTTTCCTCTGCCTCCCTCTCCCACCATGATGTTCTTCCTCACCTGGAGCCCCGAGGAATGGAGCCGGCCTTCTCTGGACTAAGATCTCTGAGATCGTGAGCCCTCAAATAAACTCTTCCTCCCCTACAGTTGTGCTAGTCAGATCCTTTATTCACAGCAGCAAAAAGCTGACTAAATCACTTATCCCCCAAACAAACCTGCTTATTAATAAGAATGCATACACTGTTAGGAATACCCTCAAGTGCTTTCAAGTTCAAGCCTCTAGTTAAATGTTGACAAATCAACATTCATGACATATTTCAGAAAAATATTAACATTCAGCGTATAGAAGACAATACAGCAACACAGATTTCTTGATAAGCTGCAAAATTATAAAATAGCAAGTAGAAAAATTAAAACCATTCTGAGTAAAGGGAGACAAATTAAAAACATATATAAGTTCTTCCAATCTTTATTAGCTGTATGCACATAGCAGAGTGGGTTTGGCAAAGATAAGATTTATTGGCCCATTGGAAAATACCAGCCTTAAATGGAAAAAGCTAACAGCACAGCACAATCAAACAGATTTGGGGCATTGTCAGAGTGCAGAAAATTCAAAAGGTGAGTCTTACCCCAGTGTTCATTTTTTTGAGAAACTACAAGGAGCTTACTAGTGTATCCACAGAATGTTAAAATATGCTGAGTGTTAATGTCAGGAAATAGCACCTTTCTGTAGGTTTTCCTGAATGGTTTTCAGTAGCAGGTGAGCATAAGAAAACATTGGCTTCCGTTTTTGCCACCACAAATTGGTAAGTAGCTATGAAGTTGTGGAAAACAACTTCATAGCTACTTAATGGTCCACTGGGCCAGGTTCACATAGGAAGAAGGAAGTGACCCTGTGGCAATTATCCAGCTAAGTACACCAAGGAAGTGAGCAAGACCAAGTAACTCAGACTCCAAGTGAATGGCAGTCAGAGTAATTTGCACTGTGAATTAGTTAGTGCTTAAACAGACCAGACGTGCTTATTATGAAATGTAGTTTCAAAATTCAATAATAAAATATCTGGGGGGATATTTCTGCAATCATTCAGTACAGCATTTATGATAATGAACACTGATAACTCCCAGGATCTGATGTTGCATTTACAAATTCCCTCCATTACTGATTATGATTTTTCCTAGAAGGTGAAATACTAAATTTAAAGTCTTACTTAACCTAAAGTTTAATTTTATGTATTTGAACTGGTCCATTTTCTCTGACAGTGCACTTGTATGTTTTAGTATTGCACTTGACTGAAAAGTGCCTTGGGATGTGTTTGCGTCAAAGGTGCTACAGAAGTTTATTTGTATTGTACTCAAAGTGAATGCATTCTCTCCAGATTGCAAGCACAATCAATAAGATGAATGAGTTTCTTGAACTCATTTAGTGCCTTGCCTGTAATAGTCCCATTACCAAGTCCCCTCGTAACTTAGCAACTTTTCATCAGGGGTGGCCTTAGGACTGAATGAGCAAGGAGAAAAAAAATACAGCCACCTGCCTTGGCACTTCTTGTTGTACCTGATGCCCCTGGCAGGTAGTGATTGAAAGTAGGTCTTACTGCATGCCTCTCTCAAGATACCTTTTCTAAAAACTTTGTCCTCATAAAAAGCACTTCTACCTTACTGCTGAAAGACTTGTATTGGGAAAAGGCAACACTGAACTTGAAAATCTAGTTGCACCCTAAACTTTCAGATTGTCTCTGTATATCAAAACCAGTTAAGCCCGTTCCCTTTCCTACTTGGACATTTTGATGGAAAATAGATTTGACGGCTCTCCTATTCTGTGAATGTCCTGCTCAAGGGATAATATCTTGATGTAGGTAAAGAGGACACGCAGTTAGAAGAGTGAACCCTCAGCAGAGAGCCTGTGTTTAAGTTGCTAAAAGGAATGGATTAATTCAGTTTAGTTCACTAGGCTGATTTGCACAGAAGTTGACGACTTGTGTAAAAATTCAAGCTCAAAGCTTCTGCTATGTAGAAGAACAGTATGGATTTTACTATGACTTGTGAGAGACATACATTTACACACTGGTCAAATGTATCAAGTTGAACTAGCTACACCTTAAGCACAAAAAGCCCACGTTTAAATGGAAAAAAGAATTATCTCCAGCTGCCACATTTGACTAACGTGCCACTTGATCTTTTCATATGTCAAACTGCTGGAGTAAACTTGATTGGGACATGGTTCATGGTCCATGCTTCCATACCTTGTTTGAGATGATCTCCATTTGGTATCCATGGATGAGTTTTCAGCATCTGAAAGCCCCTTAAAACTACATGCAAGTTTTTGTGTTTGTGTGCAAATATGGATTTTTCTGGAAATTAGATCCTCATTTTTCATGAAATTCTCCAAGGGGACAATTGACTTTAAATGATTAAATATTTCCGAATTTTATGAATATAAATTCAGACATAAACATGAATATAAATGCAGACATAAACACACTATTTTAGCAGATGGAATATCATTTTTTTTCTTTACTCCTCTCTCCAAATCTTTCCATCTCCACCTGTGTTGTCCTCTCTGGCTCCTATCTACTCTCCTCTCTAACACATAGTATCACCTTGCTGTGTATTATTCCATACTTTTCTCAATAGTCATATTATCACATGTAATATTTTCACATTTGAAGATCTAAAGGTATATGCAAACATTCATATTCATAGAGGATATTGGTCATTATTTAAAAATTTAGTTATATTACACACAGTGTATTTTATTTTTCTCATTCATACTCTATAGTGGAAATCCTGAGTAAGTCTGTGTAGAAAAAATTATTCTTTTTATTATCTGCATAGTAATTAAGGCAGGGGCATGATGTTATTGCTTTTCTTTTTTTTAAATTTGTGAACAAATGCTACAGTAAACATCTTTGCACATCCATTGTAAACATTCCTCATTATAAACATTCCTCATTGTAAACATTCTCAGGAGAAAGGGCATGGCTTGAATTTTATGCTACTGCCAGATGTAAAGCTAACAGGAGAGGATCATTTCACTGTCCCACAATAGGTTCAATGTTTCCTTTAAATTATTGTGTGCCTGAGTTCTATAAGTCACATTTTATTTTTAATGTAATTTACTTTTTTAAAAAACTACATGAGTGGGTTTAATCATGTTGCAAAATACCAACTGGCCATTTGGAATTGCCTTTCTGAACTTTTCTGCCCACACCCTTTGCCCATTTTCCTATTGTTTTTCCTTTCTCTTTCTTATTTTTAAAGATTTTTTATTTGTTCTTTTTGGTTATACATGACAGTAGAATGCATTTGTCTGACATATCACACATATATGGAGTAGAACTTCCCATTTTTGTAGTTGTACATGATGTGGAGTTACACTAGTTGTGTATTCATATCAGAACATAGGAAAGTTATGTCCAATTCATTCGACTGTCTTTTCTATTCTCATCCTCCCTCCCTTTCCTTCATTCTCCTTTGTCTAATCCAGTAAACTTTTTTTTAATCAGTCAAAATCTATGCAAATTTTACTTTATTTTTAATTTTTTTAATTTGTTTTTTTTTAGTTATACATGACAGTGTGATGTGATATATCATATATACATGAAGTGTAACTTCCCATTTTTGTGATTGTACACGATGTGGAGTTACACTGGTCATGTATTCATATATGAACATAAGAAAGCTATGTCGATTCATCGTACTGTCATTCCCATTCCCGTGCCCCCTCTCTTCCCCTGACTCCACCCTGTCCAATCCAGTGAATCTTCTCTCACCTATTGTGAGTCAGCATCCTCACATCAGAAAGAACATTTGTCCTTTGATTTGGGGGAACTGTTTTATGTCACTTAGCGTTATAGCCTCCAGCTCCATCCATTTACTGACAAATGCCATAATTTTATTCTTCTTTATGGCTAATATTCCATTGTGTATATGCACCACATTTTCTTTATCCATTCATCTTTTGAAGGGCACCTAGATTGATTCCATAGCTTAGCTATTGTGAATGGAGCGGCTATAAATATTGATGTGGCTGTGTCACTGTAGCATGCTGATTTTAAGTCCTGTAGGTATAGACCAGGGAGTGGGATAACTGGGTCAAATGGTGGTTCCATTCCAAGTTTTCTGAGAAATCTCTGTACTGCTTTCCAGAGTTGTTGCACCAATTTTCAGTCCCACCAGCAATGTATGAGTGTACCTTTTCCCTCACATTTATTGTTACTTGTATTTTGATAATGCTATGGAGTGAGACGAAATCTCAGGGTAGTTTTAATTTGCATTTCTCCAGTGGCTAGAGATGTTGAATATTTTTTCATATATTTGCTGACAGATTGTATTTCTCCTTCTGTAAAGTGTCTGTTCTGTTCCTTGGTCCATTTATTGATTGGGCTATTTGTTGTTAAGTTTTTTAAGTTCTTTCTATATCCTGCAGATTAATCCTCTATCTGAGGTGCAGGAGGCAAATATTTTCTCCCATTCTGTAGGCTCTCTCTTCACATTCTTGATTGTTTCCTTTGCTGTGAAGAAGCTTTTTAGTTTGACACCATCACTGATTCTTGATTTTACTTCTTGCTCTATAGGAATCTTGTTGAAGGAGGGTTTCTAAGCCAACATGTTAGAGATTTGTGCCTACTTTTTCTTCTACTAGGTACAGGGTCTTTGGTCTAATGCCTAGGTCCTTGATCCACTTTGAGTTTTGTGCAGGGTGAGAGATATAGGTCTAATTCATTTTGCTACATAAGGATTTCTAGTTTTTCCAGAACTATTTTTTGAAGAGGCTATCTTTTCTCCAATGTATGTTTATGGCGCCTTTGTAGAGTATGAGATAACTGTGTGGGTTTGTCTCTGTGTCTTCTATTCTGTTCCTTGGTCTTCATGTCTGTCTGGGTGCCAATACTATGTCATTTGATTTTAGAGGTCTTTGTATGTTATATATTTTTAATCACTTGTCATCTTAAAAAAAACCAAATTATTTTCTAAGTATTTTGATTTTTTATGGTAACTTTTGCTATAATTAAGTTTTCTGAAAACAGAATTAAATATGTCTGTCTTTCACTGGGATTTCTTAGTTAATAAGTCTTTCCCGACTCCTAGAGTGTTTTATAGCAAATCTTTAGGATAAAACTCTTTGGTAATCTTTAGAGAAAATAAATGAGAAGTGAACGTTTGAATGAAGAGGTAAAATGACTTGCAAAAAGTGCAATTTCATATTTATAAAATTTGGTAAGGAGCCAAGAATTTACTATAAAATTAACTTCTGCTGTAATACAAATGTGGATGTCATCCCAGTCCTGCTGAGGACTTTGGCAGAGAAGCATTTGCCAAGGTTGTTGTGGTGTCTCTCAAGATCTTGTCTTGTCCTGGAATTAAAAACCTACCGAGCATCATTATCACCTTCCCTGTTCCTTCCCCATGGTTTACCCTGCATGAATCTCAGTGTTTGCATCCGCCAGGCTTCCGGGGGTACAATTTAGAAAGTGTATTTAGTATTTCTACTTTGATATTTACAGAGGACTGTATGCTTGTTGTGTGAAAAGAAAAAAACTCTTTCCTCTTAAGTACAAAAATTCCACAGGTGATTACCCATCCAACATATTGCTCGGTAGCCTAATAATTCACTTTAATGAATACTTTAAAATTATATTATTTATTATAGGTCTTTGAATCTACCTAGGAGTTTATGTGCATTTGTATTTTCTGATAAAAATTGAGTTTTTTGCTCCTAATGCATGGCAATGTATGAAATTCAATATGCAAATCTTGTTAAAAACCATTGTTTGTAGCATTTTTCTTTAAATTTTGGACAGAAACAAACAGTGAACCTAGTTACTCTTTTTTTTAAAAAAAAAAATATACGCGGAGATAATGATAATCTTACTTTGTCTCTCCTTTTTTAGGGTTTAAAATGTCAAGGTATGGGAAAGAGGAGGTTATTGAGGGAATAAAGACACCTCAGAAATGGGTCCATAAGGAAATAAACAGAAGTACTTTTCACCTGTGGAATGCTAAGGGGGACCAATTATTAAAGACTTATCTGAAAAAGAAGGGTGGGTTAAGGCTGTGGCAGTCTTATCCCTCTGAAGATTTAACATCAGACAGAAAAACCTATTTCTCACCCTTATACAAGGGACCTTTAGGCAATTGTGTAATGAGTGGAATCAGGATGATTTGTGGAAGTACAAATATGATACATTGGTATTTAATGCCCACATTATAAGAATTCCAAGGTCAAGGGCATCTTAATTTCTGAGTATCTCCTGTCTTTGCAAAAATTGTATTTTGGAATTTCCCAAGGATACATCTTGTGTACTACATGCATCCGATATATCAGTCCATGTACTGTCACACTGTGGTTAGAAAAGGAAGTTTTCTCTCCTGCCCCTGAAGCCTGTAAATTTTGCTTACTCTCCTGAAAACTACCTGAAGGAACATCATTGCCACTGTCACAGACCATGAGCATGTCAAGACCCAGGTCAAGGTTTCTCCAGTGTCTCCACCTCCCTATATTCCAAAGATGATGTCCCTTCACTGCAGGACTAAGATCACATCCTTGCTGTGGGGTTTGGTAGGAAGACTCCATGCTGAGGGCTATTGTCAAGTAGGAATGACGCATCAAAATTTCCTTGCCAAGCGTACCCCATGCTGCTTAGAGGACATTCGATGGGACATTGCATGCATGCTTTAATAAGGTGACCTTGCTCAAGGACCAAGGCGGATCCCGGTTTAGAGCTGATCAAGTTTGAGGAAGTAAACGGCTCCTTGAGTTTAGGGCGTTGCCAGTTTAAGACAATGGGTTTTAGGGAAGTTGGAGGTTGAAGATTATTGCTGGGATTAGGGTGTTCCTGCTGCTTGTTCTCGTGAGATTAAAATGGGATTTGGAGATAGCCTCGTGGAGTTGGTGAATTGTGCGGGTAGATGGCAGAACGAGATTGCCCCTGGACCTGTGTGGAGGCGGTGTGAGATCGGGAATAAAGAATTGCTGTTTGAATCTACAAAGTGTGGGTGGCTCGTGAATCTTGTGCCAAGCCGAGACATTGGCAACTCTATGCTGCTGGGTGCTCTGCTGTTACCTGGGTGACGACTCAGTACCACTGGTGGTCATAGTCCCCTAGCACCTTGGATCAGGTGTCCTTACCTCAGCATGACACTTAGCTTTGGATTTCTTATTCACATTAGCTTAAAAAAAATAAGCCTTTTACTTGAACAATTGATGGTGTTTAGGAGCACAGTGGTCTCAATTCATACTAGACACAAATTTCTCCAGTCCACATAGATAAAACTCAGCCTATTATTTGATGATTTTTCCTAATTCTTCTGCAGAGCAGTTTTTCTCCTTGGAGCCTCGGATATCAGCTGTTTTTCATTTGCATAACTAAATAACTCATTCAAGTGGTTTCCCAGAACAGAGGAACAATGTGTCCTAATATTTATTTTTAACATTTGGTAGGGCATGCTCATAGTTGTGAATTATTTTTTTTTCAACTCTGTGCAAGTTTCAAAGACACTCAAAATGTCTTATGCTTCTCTTTTCTTCACCTCAGAATCTCCTTGAAGAAGAAAAATTTATTGATCTTGATATGAGATTGTCCCTGTGAAGATGGTTATAGAAGGTAAATAATGCTATTTACCTATTTTTTCCCAGATTTCTTATTGAGGTATAATCAAGAAATAATTGTCAAATTGAAGGTATATTTTGATATACATACACATTGTAAAATTATTGCCACACAATCAAATCGTATGTGCATGTGCAGTTTGTGTGTGTGTGTGTGTGTGTGTTAAAAATATGTAAGATCTACTCTTAGAAAATTTTAAGTATATAATTGTTAACTATAGTTACCATGCTATATATTTTGTCTCTAGAACTTATTCTTCCAATAACTGCAAATCTATACCTTTTGACTAATATCTACCCATTCAACCCCACTTCATGACTCCTGGTAATTACCCTTCTTCTCCCTGTTTCTATGAGTCCTACTTTGAGATTCCATATAGAATTGAGATCACACAGAGTTCATCTTTCTGTATCTGTCTTATTTCACTTAGTATAATATCTTCTTATTAACTGAGTTAATACATAAAGCTCTTTGTGTTAGTTTTCTGTTACTATAACAAAGAACCTTTACCTTATAAAGTGAAAAGGCTCATTTGGGCTCACAAGTTTGGAGATTCCAACCCATAACTGATTGGACCCATTGTTTCAGACCTTTGGTGAGGCAGTATATCATAGTAGAAGCACATGGCAGAGCAAGTTACTTACTTTATGGCAGGAATCAAAAAAAGAGCATAGTCTGGGGGTCCCCCAATCCTCAACAAAGGCATGCTTCTAATGCCCTAGAACCTCCCACGGAAAAAACTTCTCCTAAAGATCCACAGTACCTCCCAAGAGCACCATTTTGGAGACTAAGCCTTCAATTCATAAAAATTTGGGGGCACATTCAATATCCATATGATAGCACACTTAGAACAGTGCCTATTAATTCATTATTCAATTAATTTTAGCTCTGAAAAAGAACTTACACTGTCACAAGAACGAGGTCACAAAATTTAGCCTGAGGGAAACAAGAGGCATGAGACTGAAGTCACCTAGGTCATTCTGACCTAGCACAGCAGGTTTCTGCTGACTTCCCGACACCATAAAGATAATAAAAACCCTATTAAAAGCCTTTTCCCGTTTATTGTAATTCTTACCTGTAATGTATAGCAGAAGTGAACCACAAGCAATCAACAATCTGTGCTATTCTTGGCAACCAATGTCATTGTAATAACCAACTTACTGTAATTCCCTTCTTGCTCTTCTTTTAACTTATAAAACTGGACCCCTTGGGAGCCATTTTGGAGCATTTATTCTGGGCAACTATAACATGTTCCTGGGTAGCCATCTCCCTTTGGTTCAGATGCTCTCCTTGTTCAGGCATTCTGTGTGCCTCAACTTGCCTTTGCAGTTGACAGCTCTTAATAGTCCCTTTGTGCCTTGAGCTCCACTTTAGAGATCTCTGTCAAACTACAATATCCTTCATGGTCTATTGTCATAAAAACATTATGGAGAGAAATAGGAATCCGTTATAAAACTTGGCTCTGGAGATGCAATCAGGCAGAAAAGTTCTAATGTCCAAAGATCCCGATAGTCTTTGTCACCATCCAGAAACTCTTGCAAATTGGAAAGAGATATTCTGTCACTTGGTGGCACGTGTGACTGGGAAGGTAATATGCAGTTTGGACACCAGGATCAGGCCTTCTGTCCAGACCACACGTATGTAGAGCCAAGACACTGGGTTGTGGTATGGATCAAGATTCCGTGTCTAGACAGCTCTCAGGATCTAGCAAGAACACTGGGGCACAATCTGCAAGAAGGATATAGGGCAAAGGAACAGTCCCTTGCATTGGATAATCCCAAGGTAAAAAAATAATATGGACGAATTGAAAGTCATCCTGGTTCAAAGACCCACTCTGCTTGTGACTTGATCTATGACATTATACAAGGTGTCTAATCTCAGTTTCCTTCTCTGCAAATAGGGGATATTAATAGTGACTATTTCAGAGGGTTGCAGTAAGATTAACATTAAATAATATCGGGAGGAGGGTAGGCAAAGGGGAAGTACTGGGGAAGGAAATTGACTAAATTATATTGTTATGTTGTGTGCATGCTTGAATACGTAACATCAAATCCAACTATTATGTATAATGCATCAATAAAAACTTAAATAATGTTTTATATAGATAGATCGAAACATACATACATACATAACATACTAGAACACTGTGGATTATAAAATGTCTATATTTTAAAAAAATGTTAACTATTAAAAGTTACAGAGTTGGGATGTGGGGTGGACAAGAGAGCTACCCAATACTGCTCATAAGATAAAAGATCAGATTGGGAGCAGAGGCCTCGTGGGACACGGCAGTTTAGGAGGGCAACTTTACTGTGAGGCATTTCCTATGTTACCTGTTAACAGGAGGAACATCATTATTTCATGTTTTACTGCATGAACCATGAATTCTTACTCCCTATCTGAAAATCCCACTGGCCCTGTCCTGAACCTCCAGCACTTTGTATTTCCTATCTCTGTCTTCATCATGGTCTTGGCAGCTACTGTATATTTCACTAGTCTGACAGGTTTTTTTTTTTTTTTCTGAATGTAAGCTCCATAAGTACAGTCATTTTTATCTGTTGTGTTCACGATGAAGTTCCTGTTATCAGTGCCTATAGATAGCCCTGGCGCATAGTAGGTACTCATATTTTTGTTGAAAATCAAAGCTAAATGCACTATGCCGGCACGTGGAGTCATCCTATGGAGGCATGTCTATGCATCTGGCTGGAAGGATTAAGGGAGGGGAAGAGGAAGGTAAGATAAACACAGTCTTCAGGAAAGAAGGGTTTATTGATCACCTAAAGATGAGCAATTTTAAACAACATTTTATTTGTTCTTTGTAGTTATACATGACAGTAGAATGTATTTTGACATATTATAACTGCCCATTCTTGTGGTTGTACATCTTGTGGAGTTTTACTGGTCATGTATTCATATACTAACAGGGGAAAGTTATATCTGATTCATTCTACTGTCTTTCCTATTCCCATCTCCCCTCCCTTCCCTTCATTCCCCTTTGTCTCATCCAATGAACTTCTACCAGCCCCTCAGTTATTCTGTGTTAGCATCCACATATCAGAGAGAATGTTCAGCTTTTAGTTTGGGGGGATTGACTTACTTCACTTCGCATGATACTCTCTAGTTCCATCCATTTATGGCAAATGCCACAAATGCCATCATTCCATTCTTCTTTATGGCTGAGCAATATTTCACTGTGTATATATACCATATTTTAAAGATGAGCAATTTTTGTCTACTATACTCATGTTTGGATCTGGAATTTCCCCTAAAGGCTCATGTGTGTAAAGGCTTGGGCCTCAATGCAGAAATATCCAGAGGTAGGGCTTTGGGGAAGTTATTATCATGAGGGATCTGACCTCATTAAGTGGATTAATCCACTAAATGGATTAACAATTGGAATGGATTATCAGGAGGTGGAGTATGTAAGTCACTGGGGGCATGTACTGGAGGAGCATGCTTCCACTCCCAATGCCCTCCTGCCCCCAATGCCCCACTTCTGTGCTGCCACGAGTAGGGCAGCTTTCTTCCACCATGTGCTTCTGCCCTGATGTTCTGCCTCACCTTAAGCCCAAAGTAATGGAGTCATTTAATCATGGAATAGAACCCCGAAACTGTGAACCCAAATAAACCTTTTCTCCTACAAGTTGTTTGTGTCAAATAAACTGTGTTTGACACTGTGTTTGGTCACAGTGATGAAAAGCTGACTTGCAATATATTGTATCTCCCTCATAACTTTCCTCATTCTGGCCTTCACAGGCATAACACAAGACTTTGAGTATCAACCACTCAATCACAGGTGTGATGTCTGTCTGCACAACCTTGAATCTGAACTGTTAAGTGCTTTACATTAAAACTTGAAAAATAATGGTGGCTATCCCAGGGAATCATATTGTAAATAGAACATAGTTTTGAGCGAAATTAAGTCTGTCTTGCTGCCTAGGTACATGGATGCATTTAGAAAATATGCACTTTGTCTCTAGAGTGTAAGTCTGCTGATGGCTAGAAGATCTTCTACTCCATTCTAACTCCAGCACCTGTTGTAACAAAGTGACTGTTACATGAGAAGTGACTGTAATTTTTTTGATGAGCTAATATATAAATTTTAATGAGCAATACAACTTAGTTGATACATTGAAAAGAGATGTTTTGTCATAACAGTGTATTTGTAGTTAGTGTACTTGTTTAGAAATTACAGAGAAGACTTTGATACTAATTGAACAAATTGGAGAAGTTGATAAAATTCCTAAATCTTTTCAAAACTTTTATAAATATGTATGTGGTTTAAATGAACCATAAAATTATGGTTTGTAATTTAGCATGGAAACATCACTTATTTTTGTTCCTTAAATGAATTCCAAAGGTAAGTGACCTAAAGCATCCAAAATTATTATTTTTGTTGCATAAATGGTATTTTACAGAATACATTAGTTTGTTTTATTTATCTGCAAAGTAATAAAAATAATAATAATTTCTTCTACCTGCAGGGTGTAAAAATGATGTAAATTTTGCAATTTGGGAAATGGTATTAAAAAAGCCGCCTATTATGTTGCATTTAAGCTTTATTTATTTCTCCAACAATGAATGCAATTGCAGAAGTTTCAGTTTAAGAAATTTTCAGGTTTTTATATTTAGTCGGTTTTGTTTTCTTTTAATACTGATTTTACTGCTTTCAAGTTATCACAGAGTTAATTTTGCTTTTCATACAGTTCATATTATATTTTGATGAACTCTCTGTTTGACCCATATTTTATTAGCTCTTGTGTTGTTATAGCTAAATACTTTAGGTCAAACATTTTATAGGATATACTTATTCCAAGTAAATAACTCAGTAGGGGGCTTATTTCTGCATATTTCCTTACTGCTTGCTTATCAAGTGTGACAAATGCCCTTTCAAAAGATTAACAACACTGAATATTTAAAAGGTGAGGTAATACAAAATTAGTTTGAAACACAGATTTTGAATAGTTAATGAAGCATTAGTGAAGAAATCAACCAACCAAATAAAAAACACCCAATTTATTATTTTGACAGTTCTCAAACCAAAAATCTCATTTTCAGTTTCTACAGCCTTTTCATTTGCATCATTATAGTTAAAAGTCTGCCAATAATTCCATTATAAACCCTATTTCCAGAGAGATGCTATTTGTCAATAAAAATTAATTCTGACTGAAGGCTTCTTTTTAATGTTGTTATAATTGACTATGAAATTATAGTTTCTAAATGCATATGACTTTGGGTACTACTGCTAAAATCCCAATTTTTTTCCCTTCAATATTATGGCAGATGAATGGCTAAAGGAGTTTTTTTAAAAAATTTCTTTCTTTGGGCCTATAAATATATTTAGTAATATTGTGTGCTATACCTCGACACATATAAATACTTGGTATGCTTTTTTTAAAGAATGTAATAACCTGAGAGCAATTACTTTTCTGGACAAATCTTATTCATATAAATTTTGAACGAAATTTTACATATCTGGGAGATACTGCTTTGAGATATTACTAATTTAAATATTTATGAGTGACCTAACTGTGCATATATTAGTAGTGGTAATATTAGTTCTTTTTTTTAATATTCTCTCTTAAAAAAGTCCTTATACAATCACAAATATACCTGATGCTCATAATAGTCCTAAAGGGGGATCACTGGGGATGCTCTCCCCTATATAATTGTTTAGAGTCTGTCATCTTCAACACATGACTCTGAAGAGTGTCACAATTGCCCTTATCCCTGGTATATACTTTTATATTTTTTGCCTTCTTCTACTACAATGATAGCATAAATTTATGGTAAATAGAAAACTAAAAGGAGGTACACTGCCTAATCTTATCATCAGAACTAAAAATTGAAATGTAAACAGATACATTTGTGGAAAGGACATCTTACTTTGACTAGTCCTGGGTCTATGGATAGCCCCAAAATGTTCTATTTTTATTCTAAGCTTACCAATTCAGCCTAGTATATATTGATTGGTAAAAATTAGATATTCACCATTGGCAAAACTATTTTTAAAGTTTTAAGTTAGTATTCCTAAGTAAAATTGTAATAGGTGTTTCTATTTTTTTTTTTTTTATCAGTTGCTGACCTGGGGCTCATCTGCCTGCCTCTGTAAGCACACAAAAGATGTGCAGAGAAGAGTTCTCCACAATTTTCAACGTCACTTCTTTAATCACCAGCAATACTCATAGAAGATAAGAATGGACCAGCTTCAGAAATATTTAGGGATCATAACTAAGCTGTTTATAGGAGGATATTATCATCCATATTACCCTTAATATCTTGGGGGATAACACTCAATAAATACTATGTCCTCTCTCTCTCTCTCTTTTTTTTATTAGTTGCTCATGACAATACAATGATCTTGACATACATTTGAATCAAATGGGGTATAATTTTCTCTCTTTTCTTTCTTTATTCTGTAGGGTGTCTCCAAACCAATTCTCCAAGTCTCCATCTCATAGTTCATGATGGATTTCATCATTGCATCTCAGGAAAACTTATCTTTTTTATGTCCCCGTGCTTGACACCCTTGATAACTAACAGCTAAACATTTCCAGTATCAGTATCAGTAGTGAATTTGCATCATACAGGATGCCTCAGGAAACATATTTTTGGTGCCCCAAAGTGACTCTACTAGTAGAGATATTAGAAAACATGAATTACTGGTGGTGAAAATTACTGTGAGAAGCAGACCAACTAGTGTCTTTAATAGACAGACTTCTATGGTCACCCCCTGATCCCTGCCTTCTGGTATTTATGCCTGGGTAATCCCCTCTTCTTGAGAGTAGACTGAAACTAGTAACTTGATTCTAACCAATAGAATATAGCAAAATAGGTGGTGTGTACTTATGTGATTAGTTTACAACATCCATGATTTCCAACTTGCTAGCAAATTTTTTCATTGCCTTTTGGCTTACATATTTTGATAAAATAAAATAAAGTTGCCATGTGGGTGAGACCCATATGGTAAGGAACTAAGGTTGGCCTCTGGCCAACAGCCCGTGGAAACTGAATGCTGCCCAAAATCTTATGGGAGTATCCTCTCGGAGTCTTCAGAGGAAACCATGACCCCTGAGATGACATCTTGATCACAACCTCATGAGAGACTAAGAAGCAGAGAACACAGTCCAGCTGTGCCCACACACCTGACCCACAGAAGCTGCAAGATCCCACATGTGTATTGTTTTAAGCTGCTGAGTCTGGATGTGATTTGTTATTCAGCAATGGATGACCTTAGCTACCTACAGGTGTGGATTTTACCTTTAAATCATGCTATGGTTTGAATGTGGGTTTTTTTTTCACCCCAAAATCCATGTGCCAGAAGCTTTGTCCCTCCCCAGTGTAGCAATGTGGACATGTTGTAGAATCTTGGAGGTGAGTCCTAGTGCAATGTGCTAGGTCACGAGGACCTCATTCTCTGAAAGGAATTCTGCTAGTCTTGTGCAGTGAGTTACCTCTCCCAAGAGTGCTTTGCCATATTTAGGTGGCTACGTACTTTGCTAATTTGGGGATGATCTAAAGGCAGGAATTGTGCCTTTTTGATATTGATATAATTGTTTTCCAACAATAAATATTTGTTAACTGATTGAATGAACAAATGTTTGTGTATGTGAAAACTCTGATGCTCTCTATTATGCAGCTCAGAATCAAAGTCTATATTTGGAATCTCCCTTTACTTCATGGGGTGGAGGATGAAAGGAGTACAAGGATTGGTAATTCCCTTATAGTGGTAATGCTAAAGAGCTATCATGTGGCTTCGTGTGTCATTACACTAATTCTTCTCAGCAGCCTCAAGCAGATTCGTTCCAAAGATGTTTTGTATCTTAGACAAATTTTCCACACATGAATGTTCTTCATCTTAGTTTTTATAGAATTAAGTTTCTTTTCCAGATTACTGTTTTATGTATCAGAAGCACATTATATTGTTGTGTACATTCGTGTTTTATCTACTTAATTACATATTAATTATAAAGCTTTATTAGCCTATAAATGTGGTTTGCTTATAGCAAAAGAAGAATTGTACACATGCACAATAAATCTAAGAGTGTAAAAACTGGGGATTATGCTTCTGCTACTCTTTGTTTATTATCAAGCAGTTAAATTCTAAAACCCACCCTGCTGATTTTAATAGAGTACCCAAATGGATTATAATGCCTAATAATGACAAAAATCAATTGTAAATCTTTAGGGCTTGCCAAATAATGGAAGCTCTTGATATTTTGCAACGAGGGCATGCAAGAATGAAGAAAATTCAAATGGGTAGGTTTGCTTTAAGCACAAAGAATATGAATTAGAAAAATGTGGAGGTGGAGAAATGACGCTTGCTGCCTCTGTCTGAGATTAATATTTATTCAGCAATAAAGCACTTCATTGTAAACCATGTGCCTGGAGGAATTAGAGACTCTCTTTTCCATGCAAGTTCTTGATATATGGGTATTGTAAGATTCTGAGGGCTTCTATCATCCAGTAGCATTTTGCAGTTGTTTTGAAAAACATTATTAACAAAGAAAAATATTAATAAATAACAAACAGGCAAAACATTGTAGCAAAACATACAGTAATTATTGACAATCAATGAATAACATTTTCCCTAAAGTAGTTATAATCTAGACTGCTCTGAAATTCAAAAAGATTTTTAATATGATTTAGTTTATTACCTGTAATCAATCCACCTGAAGTGTGTATTTGTTTTGAACATAATGGTTTAAAAGGATTCTTCTTTGTGCCTAGTAATGGAATAATATTTGGCATATTTCAATTTATTTCACATCATGATTGTTAGCGCACTACATAAATGTAACCGACCAGGTCTGTACTGTTCTTTTCATTATAGATTTAACTTTGATGGGACAAGCTTTGAAGAAAGAGAAGGTTGCCAATTATTTTTTTCTCATCGAAATTAACCATTTTGAATTTCTAAAATTTCTTAAATTCCATATTTAATGGAATGAAAGTTGGATAATGGTCCAAAAATCTTCATTCCTGGTATAAAAATCTGTGGAGCAGAGTATTAATTTTTGAAAAGATAATAATTTAAAAAGAGTTTCTGCAGATTTTGATTCTAAATTAGAGATCGTATTAGAACTTAGCTCTTATGGTTGAAGTACTTACTATGTGATACTTCATCTTAAATTACATTTATTGAGAATGTAAAACAGCACTAGGCACCTAGTAAGAACTTGCTTGAACTTTATAGTCTATTTTATGGCAGCAGAGTCTATTTATTTATTTTTATTTTTTATTTTTTTTTAAAATTAAGGACTGAACCCAGGGGTACTTTACCACTGAGTTACATTTCCAGTTCTTTTAAATTTTTATTTTGAAGCAGGGTCTTGCTGAGTTGCTGAGGCTGGCCTCAAATTTGCTTTCCTCTTACTTCATCCTCCTGAGTTCCTGGGATTATATCACACCCAGGTGAGTCTAAGAGCATCATCACATGACAATGTCTCTTTTAGTCTCTGACTTCCTATAAAGATACTGGTCATATTGAATTTGGGGCTCACTCTATTCCAAGATGACTTCATTTTAACTTAATTACTTTTGAAACTATTTCCAAATACGATCCTGTCCTGAGGTACTGGAGTGTAGGATGTCAACATCTTTTTTGGGGGGAGGAGGGGAAGAACAATTTAATCTCTCATAATCCCCATCTATTGAAAATATTTAGAAAGTATATGTGATAAGTATAAAGTATCTCATCATAATCCAGTAAATGCAACCATTTTCAATGATGAAAACCTTCCATTTTGACAAAAACTCATAATTTGAATAATTGCGCACTTTCTTAGACATCTGTTTCTCCCTCTTGCTCATTTAAAAAAGGTGCTGGGTATATGGAAATGTTTGTTAATGAAGAAAGTTTTACAAGAACTAATGGTGTCTTGGACTCTCATTGGTCTCTACTGCAAAATGGCTGGCCTGGGTCATAACTTAGGTTCAAGTAAATAAGGCACCAATGTTTTCTATGACATTTAGGGGTTATGTGTGAAAAAATACATTTATGACATTAAGAGCATTCACAATCTTAGGTACCTATTACCATTATTTAGTTACAGAACTCTTTTACTGTATCAGAAGGAAAACCCACACCCATTAAACTTTGTCCCCCATTACCCCAAACCAATTTGCTTTACATCTTCATGGACTTTTCTCTTCTGTATATTTCATATAAATAGAATCATGTAGTATGTCATCTTTAAGTCTGAAGTCCTTTACTTAGCATAGTGTTTTCATGGTTTACCTACATTCGTCTTTATAACTGAATAATATTATATTTAATGCATATACCATGGTTTGTTTATCCATCCATCTGTTGAGGAACATTTATTTTCTTTTTCTATTTTTAGATTATTATGAAGGAGATTGATATAAATATTTAGGTACAAGTTTTATTGTGGATATGTGTTTTCATTTCACTTGGCTATATACCTATCAACAGAATTGCCTGGTCATATGGTAATTATATGTGTAACTTATTAATAAATTGCAAACTGTTTTGTATAGCACCTACACCATTTAACATTTCCATAGCAGTACATGTGAGTTCCAATTTAGCCAAATTTCTCAGCAACACTTTTCTTTTTTTAAAAAAATTTATTCATGCTAAGCATAAAGTGATATCTTAGGAACCTGAATTGCTTTTATCTAGTGACTAATGACATTAAGCATCTTTTCATTTGTGTATTAGTCATCTGAACATTTTCTTTTGAGAAATTCCTGTGCACATTTTGATCCATATTTTGATGGACTTGCTTGTTTTTTTTTTGTTGTTGAGTTGTAATAAGAAAACAGTAAATAGATGATTTGCAAAATTTTGTTCCATTGCTTGCATTGTCTTCTTACGCCCTGGTGCCTGTTCCTTTGGTGTCATACTATGAAATCCAAGGCCATGGAGATTTGCACCTATGTTATCTCCTAAGAGGTTTTGGTTTTAGCTTTTCAACTTAGGTCTTTCCTGTGTCTTGAGTGGATTTTTGTGAGATAAGAACTCAAGTTTGTTCTTTCACTTGTAGGGATCCAATAGTCACAGCATCATTTGTGGAAGATATTGTTCTTTTTCCCATTAAATATTCTCCAAATTTCTGTTAAGAATCAATTGACTGCAGCTGTATGGTTTATTTCTGGACTCTCTATTTCACTGATCCACATGTGTAACCGTAGGTGGCATGTGGTGTGAACCACTGGAGTGACGACTTTGGCTATTAGTCTCTACTCTAGAATCCATAAAAACTGCAATCTCTTCTCCCAGTTTAGACCTGTACCAGTCCTCCATTCATCAGTCTTCAGAGTCTATGTCATTTCACTAAGGTGACAGTGATATTTTAGATTCATCTATTAGGCATCTTTTGCAGCCGACTTTGTCCTTTTCAAAAATAGTGCTGAGCTAGAAGATTGAAGTTCTATTCGGGTCTGCAGCCTCCTCTTACTCTACTTTGGGGGAAGTGAACTAAAAATACAAAATGCCTTGAGCCTTTCCACCCATATCTGGATATTTCTAAAGCTTTGCTTGTCTTCAAGATTTTGACATTTCCTTCTTCTACTCATTCCTCTTCATCACTCTTCCCACCACCACCTGGCATTCACAGTGGAAGACGGAGACTGTGTGAAAATACATTATACACACACACACACACACACACACACACACACACAAACACACACACACAGACTAGTTGTGTGTCCCAGAAAAAATTATATAACTTCTCTGTTCTTCAGTTTTTCAATGTTTAAATGTGCACCTGATATTAATGAATTCCAAGGAAATATATGAATAATAAATAATTGCTTAGAAGAGCATGCAGAAGACAGCAAGTATTCCATAACAATAAGCTAATACTACTAGTACCTAAACTTCTCCAAGCCTACCAAGGTGTTGGCGTCTGTTGCCCTGATAGCAGATGGATCTTCCTCCTAACTTCCAAGTTATTCATCATCAGGTTTTATTGACAGATGGAGTTAAGATAGGAAAGATGGTACAGTGACTTTTAAAGGAAAACTAAATAAGGAAGTTACATGATCACAAATATTTAATGTTTTACACAGGGGTCTGGGGAAAGTAGGAAAAGAACAGAGAGTCAAGAACAAGTCAAAGTCTCAAGTCATGTGAAAGTCTGCACTGGTGTATTTATAGCAGAAACTCAGTAAAGAGAGTGAGGGGGTGTTTTACATTATCTATAAGGTGGTTAAGTTATATATATATATATATATATATATATATATAAAATATATAGATGTATATACATTGTGTTGAATTTTTAATATTCATGTGCATTAACAGTTAAGCATAATTTAGGAACTATTTTGAGACTTGTACCAATCATACATGGTATGTTAACTGCAAATATTTAAAGTTTAATAAATAGCAAACTCAACTCCTTATTTTTAAATTATATACATGTGCTTTTTTCCCTATTAATACCCAATTTTGTTAATGGAAGAAGATCTATTAAAGTTTGAAAGATTTTTAAATGATCAGTTAAATATATAACATGAACTATGATAAATGAAAAGAACTGAACCTTTATTTATTGTAGAAAGGACTATGTAGTAAGTCCATAAAAGTATTTATTTTGGGGATTGATAAGTCAAATCTCCGACATTTCATATTAGGTGGTCTTGTTCTTACGACCCCTCATTTGGCCACAATTTTATGATTTTCTTACTTGAATTTTGAAAATACATGTGAACTAGATATATAACTTTTACATATTCTAGTTTATTATTAGTATCAGGGATTCCTTTCAGAATCTATAGTAATTTAGAGTTACTAAAATAATCCCAATAAGACTATCTGGTATGCATTTTGATAGAATAATTCCTATTTTCATGATTTTATTGAGTACTCAAGGAAAAAGTAATGCCACATCTTAACATCTATGAAAGGAATGCAAAGGGAGTATTATTAGGGAAAAAAAAGAAGAGTGAGTAGTCTCTATAAATGACTGAACTTAATTTTGGTGATTATTCTTTACAGAGATTTCCCTTTATTTTCTTTTTGTAACTTCTTGGATTTTTTGTAAAACTATTTAACACCTGTCCTTAAGGACTGAAAACTCCTGTTTTAACAATGAAGGTCCAATTTATATGTGACCTTTGTCTCTAATTGGAGATAGCTGAAAAGCCTTCTAAGATTATTACTGGGAGTTCTTCTTAGTAGAAAAGAAATTCAGGTAGCAACTAGGCTAGAACATGCCCTTGTCTGGGAGAGTAATGGTTATTATCAATATTAACCACAGAAGCTATAGTTCCAAATTTCTCTACCTAATTGGGAAGTCAGTTGGTTCTTACTTCCTTATTAAGCTGACATATAAACATCATCTTTAACTGGAAGAATCACTGAAGAACCCTGTAAGTTTTAGATTGAAGGGAAATTTATCTATAATTGTTTCCTTATATTGACTTACAGGCATATACTATGTGGTTGATACATGTTTTTCATTTAAATGAATGACAGAATAACACATAAGTACAAAGTGGAGAAGTAAATAGAAGTAATTATATTGATATTTCAATAAAGCATCTCATGTGTGTCTCAATTATGAAGTCAAAATTATTCAATCTTAACTAAATTAGCTACATTACTTCTTGATTATTCTGTGTGTGAAGAAGACATAGTAAGAAGTGTTTTGTTTTCTAATTCAAACTCAAAGTACAATTACTTTGTTTAAACGTACCTTGTCACACAGTCACATGCTATTTATTGTATGTATTATATTCTTGTGAACTGCTCTATGACTCTTTAAAAAATATTTATGTTCTAATTGTAGTTGGACACAATACCTTTATTTTATTTATTTATTTTTATGTGGTACTGAGGATTGAACCCAATGCCTTTCACATGCTAGGCGAAGGCTCTCCTGCTGGGCCACAACCCCAGCCCCTCTATGAATCTTAAACGAAGTGGAATATCATGGGACATCTTTTACACTATTCTCATTGCTATAAGCTTCTAACTCTTCATGCTTCTCTCTCAGAAAATATTCATAATATTCATATTTAGCTATTTTAAAAAAATGACACAGTCTCTCTTGAGATTTTCAATCCATATTTCTTAGTTATAGAGTTTCCAAGAGTGAAATCCCTCACTTAATAGAAACTGTTTTCCGGATATTATACCAAGTTACATGAACATAAATTTCATGGTTGAATCTGAGCAGTACAACGGACCTCAGACAGAATCCCACTCAACTCCCTCATGTTCCAGAGAAAGAAACTAAACCACAGTCATATCAAGAGTATTTCCTTAGGTCACACTCCCAGCTAAAAAGCTAATGCATTTAAAATGAAAGTCAGGAATGGTACTTTTTCCGGAGCTTATTTATTATTGTTATTTTAAACAATTTCCTGCTTCTCGTTTGCCGGTGTCTGTGCAAACATTTTATAGCAAGAACACATACAATATTAGATCAAAATGAACAAAACATTAAATAAACTTAAGAAGGAATGAAGAGCCAACATTTAGAAAAAATCCAAATACAGGCTGCAGCAGCCTAAATATCAGCTATCACTTGGGTCTAATATTTAAATTCGTTATAATCCCAAAGTCTCAGACCTCACTGACAAAATGAAGTCACACTTATTTTTAATATCAAACTTAGGATAGCGTGAGGTCCCAATGGCTTAATTTTTAGAAATTACCTCCCCTCAGAGTTAACCTCAGCTATTTCCAGAATATCTCCAGAGTTCTGTTTCCTGTGTGCCAGGAAATAGTTACCCAAGTTCTCTATTCTTCCCACGGGGACTGGTGGTATGGCTGCTTCCGTGGGCCTGAATGTCCTCTGTCCAGCCTCATTCCTGTTGTGCCCCTCTGCAGAGGAATTGTGGGGTCCAGTGCTCTCTCTCTGCTAGTCCATCTGGAAAATGGAGCATGGATTTCCTTACTTGTCCATAGCATGATGAGGACTAGATTAAAACTGTAAATGAAAATTTCTCAAGATTTTGGCCATGAAAGAACTCACCCAGAAAATGATATATCAGCCATCAGAAAAGCTTCGAAGAGTCATAGACCTACTTTCTGGCTTCTTGGTTTGAATTCTGCTCTGCTTGATTTCCTGTGGTCAAATCAGTGCCTGTTCACCAATGGAATGGTTTCAGGAACTTTCTCCCCTTACCGTATTCCCAAGGCTTGTTGACTGAGGCTTATTGCTATGTGAATGCCTGAATTCGAGAGGAGAATACGATGCTTAGCATAATTTTGTTTTAGCTTCTCTATATTAAGGATTCAGGAGATGGTATAATCCATTTATACTCAGGGTTCCTTTCTAAGATTTATTGCAGGCAAAGCAAAATTAGACTTACATAATTTATGTTATCAGAGGAAAAGAAATGTATTGGTTCTATTATAAAAATGACTGCAGTTATCTTATCAGGGATAAGCGTTTAAGGGAATGAGAGCAAAAGCTTTCCCCCAAAACCAACTGCAAAGAAAAATGAAGATAGTAGTAGGTATCAGGAGAAGCTTTATTAAACAAAATCTACAGACAGTGAAGGAAAAAATAGATTTTTGTCTTGGAGTATCAGAATATTTTCTTTATTTTCAGATTACTGAAATAAATAAATACACAAGCTCATGTATTTATTTATTTATTTATTTCATCATGCACAGAAAGCTCTAGTAATAATTTCCTGGATTGTATTTTGCCTGTATTTAGAAAGTCAGGATGTTAATCTATTAGGAATTCCTTCCCGATATTGGAGATTGGATTAGAAATAGTCTAAGATATTGCTGGGTGCAGTGACGCATGCCTGTAACTCCAGTAGCTTGGGAGACTGAGGCAAGAAGATTGTGAGTTCAGAGCCAGCCTCAGCAACTTAGCGAGGCCCTAAGCACTCAATGAGACACTGTCTCTAAAAAACAAACTAAAAAAAAAAAAAAAAGTATTCAAGTATTCTAAGATATCTTCTGATGTTAATAATGCATAATTTAGGATTCAACAAAACCAAGAGATCAGTGATTTCTTACCTAACGCTGTGGCCCTAAAACCTATTATTTGCCCAATAACATGGGCCAAAGAATCTGACTATGGAAATATGAAATGCAAAAGTTACTCTGCTTTGATTTCATGTTAATATCCTGACATGGAAATTTCTCCATGGGTTCTTTTCTTCCCAACTACCAGCTCATAAAGATTCAGTGCACCATCATTAGTTGGTTATTTGTAATCAAGCCCTATATCTTTGGCTTTGTGACTTTTTTTGCTTGTTTAGTTGGATTTCTTGATGACTCTTGTAGCCAACCAAGAATGTAGACTGATTGCCTTTGTGGTGTTGACAGTCATGAATAAAACTGAACTGACAAGTGGGATAGCTGTGGTATTTTCAATGACAAGTTCACGTTCTGCTTGTAATGCTTTTCCAATTCCCAGAGGGTGGGGAACAGAAAAATTTGGGATAATTGAGAATTTTATATTCTTAAATAAACATATATCCTTGCCAAACATTTGTTTTGAATTCCATCAATCCCATATACTTAGTCAACTAGAAAAACAGCATTTTCATATTAAATCGTGCATTTATTATCTTTAGGATTTATTTTATATCTACACTTGTGGATCTGTTTTCCTCCATGAAACTCTCGTCTATCTTAAGAAAGAAACTTCTAGCAAGTTTCAAGGTAATCTGAATTGAATTCAAGCTCACAAACAATTGTCCCACTTTACTTTTCATTTGTATTTTGAGAATAATTTGGACATTTTTGCTTGGATGTACACCACCCATTATATTCTTTCATGTTTTCCTGAGATGAATTTGATTCAATTACTTAATGCATTTTTAATGAATTTTTTACTGAAGTATAAAATACTAAATCCTCAATGACCACAGTGATCACAGATGTAGTTGACAACCAGATCAGGCAACAGAGCAGTAGCAGCTTCCTCAAAGTCCTCCTCAGCTTCTCCTGCCCTTGCTACCTTGCTTGTCCCCACTGGCAACCACTGTGCTGACTTATAGCACCAAGGATAAGTTTTCGATGAACTTTGGAATATGACAATATGCTTTCTGTCTAGTATGAATGCTGGAGGTTAATATTAGTTTTTTCTGGTTCATCTGTGGCAGAAGTTCATTTTCACTACTGAATAGTATTATACCATATAAATAAGCAAAAATTTGTCAACTGATACAACTGTTGAATATAGGGCTTTCCTCAATTTTTATTATTGTAAATAATGCTGTTATTAGTAATATTTTGAGGCGGGGGAAGCATACCAAGGATTGAACTCAGGAGCACTGGACCACTGAACCACATGCCCAGCCCTATTTTATATTTTTATTTAGAGACAGGGTCTCACTGAGTTGCTTAGCACCTGTTTTTTTTTTTTTTCCTGACACTGGCTTTGAACTCATGATCCTCCTTCCTCAGCCCCCCCTCCCACTGAGATTACAGGTGGTGCCACTGTGCCCAGCTGTAAGCAATTTGTATATGTCTTTTGGTTTGCATTAGTTGATACACTGCTCAGTTAGACATTTCCCTAGGACTAGAACTGATGAGATAAATAGGAAATATATTTTTCACTTCGGTAAGTAATGCCAGCTTTCCAACATATGATAAACAATTAATATCCTCCAATAACGTGTATCAAGTATATATAGCTATTTTTTTTCTATGAAATATCATTCTCTCACACTCTACACAACCTCTGGTATGATTTTAAAAAACAAATATTCTGGTAATGATATTTTGTTGTGACATTGATTGACATTCCACTGATCCATAATTGAGAATCTTTCCATAGTTTTTGGGGTTTGCCAAGAGAGCCCCAGCTTGTGCCAGTTCTTGGTTAAATAACAATGGCTCCTCCTTTGACTTCCAAAATTGTCCCTGATCATTCAGATATTCTTCTTTGTGACCAGCCAGTTCATGTGTTTTGTTCAATTTTATATTAGGTTGTCTATATTTTTCATGTTAATATGTGAGAATTTTCTATATATTCTGGAAATGAATTTTGTTAGTTATATTCATCATACATATGTATACTTTGTAGCTTGCTCTTTAATTCTTTCAGTGGCATCTTTGACAAATAAAAGTTCTAATGTAATTCTGATTTTCAGGAATTGAGATTTTTGTGCCTTGCTTTTGTCTATTCTATGAATACAAAGATATTTATCTGTTTTCTTCTCCTTTCACCTTGAGGTCCTGCATTGTTTTGGTGATGGCTCAGGAAGAAGTCAATATTGATTACTTTTTATCACTGGTATACAATTTATGTTTACTTATTAAAATGTTGTCTTTTCACCTTCTCTATAACACCATCTTTGCCATGTATCCAGTATATTTAGCTATCTTTTCCTACTCTTGATTCTGTTTCTGTGATCCGTTTGCTACCCTTTCACTATTTATCTGTGAACTTACATACTTCAACTTTAAAATAAGTCCCAATGATTAGTTATGTAAGTCCTCCAACTTTTAGATTCAGTATTTTCTTAGCTCATTCTGTTTAATCACATTCTAATTTATATTTTAGAATCAGCTTGCCAAAGTCCAGAAAAAAGAGCCGTGATTTATATTGAAGCTCCCATAAAATTTGTGAACCAATTTAGGAGCATGTGACACTATATGATCTTTAGGCTCCCAAACTAGGAACAATGTATATCCCTCTATTTACTTAGGTCTTTTTAAACATCTCTCAATAATGCTTTGTAGTTTTCAGAGAAAAGGTGTTTCATATATTAAATTAATTTTGAGGTATTTGATAATTTGTACTTTATTGTTAATAAGATCTTTAAAAACACTTTTTAATTGTTTACTGGTAGCATATAAAAAGGTCTTTATTTTGTGTATTGACATATCTACCAATCTGAGTTCACTTATTTATTTTGATATTTTCATCTGTAGATCCTTTTGATTTTCTCTATATATTACCAAACAGTTAAGAGTACCAATAGTGAGAGTCTGATGGACAAGTATAAAGAAGGAGGCTGAATATTAGTTGCCTGTTGAGGCATTTTACATTATTCAGGATATTTATATTCTCTCATTACTCAAGAAATCTAAGTCCTGAGTGTGTGGTAGAACAAAGTCCTGTGTAACTACTTTAATGACAGAATTAATGTCCTTGGAGGGCAGAAGCAGAGACTCAGGGCTAAATTCTCTTATGATACACAGGTCTTTCTTTTCTTCTTTTGAAACATAATGAAAAAATTATTTCAGTGAAAGGCTTAAAATTAAACAGCTTCTTCTATTGTTTATGTTTATTTTAAATAAATGAAATTTGACAGAATGCTTTATGACTGAAGCTCAATAACTACCAGACTAGTTAATAAGTTCCATGATCATCACTCCAGCAAGTCTAGAGACCGTGAATAAAAAAAAAATAATGTCATTTTTTACAATGAGATACAGAATTTTGAAACATTAAATCACAATTTTCCAGACTATAATCATTAATCAATTGCTTAATTAATAAATAACCTTTTAAATGCTTTGGCCTTCACTGGTTAGAATCACTTATGCAAATGGAAAATATTAATGTCAAATTAGAGTTGGTGAATAAGTAGTTATGAATAATTTGATAGATGATAGCTGCTCTTCTGTAATATTTCAAATCATTCTCATAGCAATGAGCAAACTATACTTGTCAGAGTATTTGTGTATTATGTTGGCTAACCCATGGGCTATTTCAAAACGGAAGGACTTTGCTCTTGGTTTTTCCTTGGAATTCACAGAGACGTCTGATGTGTTTGTCTTGCTTCCAATCATTCCATTTATTTTCTTATTTGATCATATGCAACCTAAACAAAATTAAGTTTTGAAACAATTTGCTCTAGGAGCAGAAAACATACTTCATGATCTGCCCATTTGGAGCCTGCTCTTTGGGAAGCGGTAAATGAGGTTGGTGCAAGCTGTTGACTACAACTGCTATTCTTACCCAGGTGGTTTTCCAAGGCAGTAAATGTCAAGGTGCCACTGAAAGCAATGAACTTAATAACCATACACTGGGGATGACATTAGCTCTGATAATATTGCAGATGAATGCAGGCTGCCGTGAAACTTCATGTCTCTGCTTTTTTTTTTTTTTTTTTTTTTTAATAAAGTTAGAAGTGGAAGACCTGCTGAATTTCATGAGGTGGCCGTATGACAGCCACTGACCCAGGAATTAACAGACCCTCTGTTATTAACCCCATCAGGTTGTGATGGCATTTATAAAACTGCCTGATGAAATGAAGTTGATCCTTTACATTTTCAGCAGAGGACAGAATGGAATGTAAATTCAGTGTGTTCTCAATCTTTATCTCAATAGCAAAAATGCTTCCACAACTATTTCGGCTCTCAGAAAAAAAAATTATACCAGCATTTCCTCTAATTTCTAAATTATTCTTTTAGACATAATTCAAGCTTACATAAGAATGATAGGTATTTATGGGGTCATTGAATCTCCCCTGCTTTAAAATTTTATAACTTCTTTGTGCCTTATTATTTATAATTGCCTTAAAATAACTGTAACTATTTTTCTTAAGATTTGATGCAACAGCACAGCTATTTTTAACAATTTTCAATCTTTATTGCCAGGTAATTTCTTTAAAATTGGGTAATATACAAAATATGGGCTCAAGATACTGATTAGAAAAACAAAATTATTCTAATTATGGTTCTGGATATATAATGAGACGTTACATTGTTCCTTTAGTGTTTATTGAGACTTCAAATATTCTGTGTTCTATATATAGTACATAGATTTTTAAAAATTTTTCTATATTTTATTTTTTAATTAGATTGTATTACTTGCACATGACAATGAGGTTTGTAAATGTGATATTTTAATACATTCATGATCCTATCCAGCCTTTTTTTTTTTTATCTATCCTACCATCCCCATTTCAACCTCTAGTAATCACTATTTCACATTCAGGTTGGCTTTTCTTTTTAACTTGCATACAAGAGAGAACATACAGACTTGTCTGTCTTTATCCAGTTTATTTCACTTACTATAGTGTCCTCCAGCTTCATCCATCTTGCTACAAATGACAAGATTCCATTCTTTTTTATGGCTGAATAGTTTTCCATCATATACATATCCATTAGTATATGAAGTAGCTCAATATCTTAATTATATTGATCTGCTTTAGTACTTCTATTTACATTTGCTCACTTGATATATCTTTTTCTGAGAGGAATGTGTTATAATCTCCAGCTACAATTTTTGAATTGATGATTTCTCCCTACAATTTGATTAATTGTGCTTAAAATACTTCAAACTTTCCTAGTTAGATACATACACATTTATGACAGGCGTGGCCTGAAACCTGTTCTATTGTTTCCTTATATACATTTATAATATTTTTTTGAATATGATATTTTTGCTTTAAAATATTTTTTTTTCCAGATACTAAGATTGCACCCTGCTTTCTTTTGGTTCATGATAGTGTTGGCTATCTTTTTCCATCCTTTGATTCTCAACATTTCTTTTATTAATAATTCCCAATTATTAATAACTATTCTTTTTTGTTAATAAGAAAACACATTGGTATACCTTCAATGTCTCACCCCTTACTGGTCTCCACAGACATTCTCCGATATATAAATTGATATTGTTCTAATTTTAGTTCTTGTCTTTTTCTACTCGACCCAGCAGAGAATCCTGTTCAAACATAAGCCAGAGCCAGATCCTGTCAATCTTCTACCCAAAACTAATAATTCCCCATCACATTTGGAGCAATAGTCAATGCTTACCTGTGGCCTACCAGGTCTGGGGAATGCCAGTCCCCTGCACTCTGATTCAACTCCTGGCATTTGTCTTCTACTCTCTTTTATTTGCTCTGTCTACCCACACTGAATGTTTTATTCTTCCTTAAATATGCTGTATTTTAAATATGCTGTATTTCTTTACGACTTGCCTTGCAACTCATCTTTGCCCCCTCTCCTGTCCCATTTTATTTCACAAATATCATTGTCCATTTTATATCTCTCCTTCCTAATTCTTTTATCTTTCTTAGCAACCATTACTGTCCTAACATTATATATACTTACCTTACATTATATATACTTCCCATTAAGAAATCATTTACATATAATAAGATATATTTTTTCCTCTCTCTGTCTACCCAGTCCCTCTTTTTTCTCTCTCTCTTGTGGTGCTGGGGATTAAATCCAGGGGTTTTGGTCATGCTATGAAAGCACTTTACCACTATATCCCCAGTGTAAAATTCTCCTTTTTTTAAATGTAAGATTTTGTCAGTTTTGACATATGTATATGGTAGTGGACAGACCATCCCCAAACAATATGAGACAGTTCCACTAACCCAAAAACTTCCCCAGTGTCCTTTTATATTTAGCTCTTCTTGCATTCCAATCCTGGCAACCACTGATCTGTTCTGTTTTCCAAAAAGGGATAGAAATTCGATCCTACAGCATGCTATCTTTTGATTTTGGCCTCTCTCTCATGGCATAATGCATTTAAGGTCTCTCTGTGTTGTGTATTTCAGCAAATCATTCCTTCTTATTGCTGAGTAGTATTCCACTACACTAGGTTATTGCTTATTCATTCTCCCCCAGTTGAGGGACAGAGGGTTGTGTTCAGTGCTTGGTGATTATAAACAAAAGCCATTAAAGCATTTATGTATGAGCTTATATGTGAGCATAGGTTTTAATTACTCTCAGGGAAAGACCTAGATATAGGATTACTTGATTATATGGTAAATAGATGGTTAATTTTATGAGAAACTATCAGACATCCCAAGTGGTTGTACCATTTTGTACTTTCCTCAACACTGGATGAGAATTCTAGTTTTTCAGTGTTTTCAGTGGTAATTGCTATTGTGAAGTTTTTTTGAACTATCAGATTACTATTAAGTGTATTGTTGCAATGGGTATTTCCTTAATCACTAATGAAAAATTGCACATCATTTCATGAACCTGTTTGCCATTAATATCTTTCTCAATAAAAGATCTGTTGAAACAGTTTTCCTACTTTCTTAATTATGATTTTATTTTTCTTTCAAGTTTTGAGAATTCTTTCTTTTTTCTAGATACAAAACCAATATTAAAGAAATGATTTGGGAATCTTATTTCTCAATCTGTAGCTTACATTCTAATTCTCTTACTGCTATTTTTCAAAGATAAAGTTTAAAGATAAAGATATTGATAAAGTTTATTTAATACTTTTATATATTTGGCCAGAGTTCAACCACAGAAGTAAACACAGTAAAGATGTATCTGTCTGTCTATCATCTATTTATCTATCTCCCACCTACCTTTCATCTACCTATGAGTCATCCATAATCTATGTCAAGAGAGAAAAAAAGGTCTATGATAAGATATTGGTTTACCCAATTATGGAGCATGGCTATGCTAGTTCAAAATATGTAGGGAAGACAGTCATGAAGATGAAAATTGTGAGCAGACTTAAGCCCATGGGACCTCCAATTGTTTCTTCTTGTATATAGAAATCCATCCCTCCCTCCCACCTTTCCTTTCTTCCTTCCTTCCTTCCTCCCTCCCTCCCTCCCTCCCTCCCTTCCTTCCTTCCTTCCTTCCTCCCTTTCTTCCTTCCTTCCTTCCTTCCTTCCTTCACCACTGAGCCACATTCTCAACCCTTTAGGACCTTGTTAAGTTGTTGAGGCTGGCTTTGAATTCACAATCCTCCTGCTTCAGCCTCCGAAGCTGCTGGGATTACAGGTGTGCTTTACCGTTCTGGTTAGCAATCTTAATGATGTTTGTGTCTTGACCTTGTATTCTGCAACCATACTAAATCCACTTGTATTTTGCTCATATCTTTTTAATAGTTTCTTTGGGAAAACACAATCATGTTTCCTACAAATAACAGTTTTATTTCTTCCTTTCCCACCTGTGTGCTTTCTGTTTCCCTTTATTCTCTTATTGCACTAGCATGGACTTCCATTATAATGTTATCTTGAAGTGGGTCTAGTGGTCATTTTTGCCTCTTTTTTTTTTAAAGGATAGTTTTAGTTGTAGATGGACACCGTACCTTTATTTTATTTCTTAAATTATTTTATGTGGTGCTGAGGATTTAACCCAGTGCCTCATACATATTAAGCAAGTGCTCTACCACTGATCCACAACACTAGATAAATGTTGGCCTCTTTATTACCTTATTTATTATTTACTACCTTATTAGCTTGCCCTATTCCATGCCAGTGAGAGCACCACAGGGCACAATTGTAGGGCTATTCTCTATAATCATGCCCTACTCAACACTCAATAGATTTTATTTATTTATTTATTTTTATTTATATATGACAGCAAAATGCATTACAATTTTTATTACACATATAGAGCACAATTTTTCATATCTCTGGTTATATACAAAGTATATTCACATCAATTTATTCTTCATACCTGTACTTTGGATAATAATGACCATCGAATTCCACCATTATATTTATCCCTATACCCCCTCCCTTCCCCTCCAACCACTCTGTCCTATCTAGAGTTCTTCTATTCATCCCATGCTCTCTCTCCCTATCCCGCTGTGAATCGGCTTCCTTATATCAGAAAAAACATTCGGCATTTGGTTTTTTGGGATTGGCTAACTTGACTTAGCATTATATTCTCTAACTACATCCATTTACCTGCAAATGCATTGATTTTATTCTCTTTTATTGCTGAGTAATATTCTGTTGTGTATATATGCCACTTAGAAGATGGAAAGATCTACCTTCCTCTTGGATAGGCAGAATTAATATTATCAAAATGACCATACTTCCAAAAGCACTATACAGATTTATTGCAATTCTGATCAAAATCCCAATAACATTCCACATAGAAATAGAAAAAGCAATCATGAAATTCTTCTGGAAAAATAAGAGGCCCAGAATAGCTAAAGCAATCCTTAGCAGGAAGAGTGAGGCAGGTGGCATCACTATACCAGAATTTAAACTATACTACAGAGCAATAGTAACAAAAACAGCATGGTATTGGCACCAAAATAGTCTGATAGACCAGTGGTACAAAATAGAGGACACAGATACTAACCCACAAATTATAATTGTCTTATATTAGACAAAGGTGCCAAAAATATGCACTGGAGAAAAGACAGCATCTAAAACAAATTGTGCTGGGAAAACTGGAAATCCATATGCAACAAAATGAAATTAAATCCCTATATCTCACCATGCACAAAACTCAATTCAAAATGGATCAAGGACTTAGGAATAAAACCAGAGACTCTGTATCTAATAGAAGAAAAATTAGGCCCCAATCTTCATCATGTCGGATTAGGCCCCAACTTCCTTAGTAATACTCCTTTGGCACAAGAATTAAAATCAAGAATCAATAAATGGGATGGACTCAAACTAAAGAGTTTCTTCTCAGCAAAAGAAACCATCTGTGAGGTGAATAGAGAGCCTACATCTGGGAGCAATCTTTACCCCTCACACACCAGATAGAGCACTAATCTCTAGGGTATATAAAGAACTCAAAAAGTTAAACACTAAAAAAAAAACCCAAATAACTCAATCAATAAATGGGCCAAAGACTGAAAAGAGACTTCTCAGAAGATGATATACAATCAATTAACAAATATATGAAAAAATGTTCATCATCACTAGCAATTAGAGAAATGCAAATCAAAACCACTGTAAGATTTCATTTCACTCCAGTCAGAATGGCAGCTATTATGAATACAAACAAGTATAAGTGTTAGAGAGGATGTGGGGGAAAAGGTACACTCATACACTGCTGGTAGGACTGCAAATTGGTGCAGCCAATATAGAAAGCAGTATGGAGATTTCTTGGAAAATTGGGAATGGAAATGCCATTTGACCCAGCTATCCCTCTCCTCAGTCTATACCCAAAGGACTTCAGAACAGCATACTGCAGGGACACAGCCACATCAATGTTTTTAGCAGCACAATTCACAATAGCTAAACTGTGGAGCCAACCCAGATGCCCTTTGATAGATGAATGGATTAAAAAAAGTGGCATATATACTCAATACATTTTTGATAAGCTGTTATGTTGCTTGGTTTTCTCTCTTTTGAAGTCATTTTAGTAACTGTTGTCATAATATTTGGGTCTGTGAACTCATATTCTCGTGGCAGTATCAACTACCAAAGACCAGACCAGGTCTCTTTCTCTTCTTCCTCCTTCCTGTGTTCTTGTTCTCTTCCCCGCTCTTTCTGGTTTTTATTTTATTTTTTTGTATCTCCTCTTTTTGTTTCTTAAATAAAATATTAATTATGGAAACTTTCTAAAAGATGTAGATAAAATCGTGCAATGCCCCTCATGTACTCTTTTCCCAACTGAAACAATAGTAGCTCATGGCCAAAATTACTCCCTTGTCAATGACTCTGAAGGAAATCTCCAGTGTTGTATTTGGTGGGTCTGCATCATGTCGATTTAGCAAATTTGCTACTATCCTTTCAGAATTTCTTTCCCTGCTAAGTTTCAGGTAGTGTGGCCCCAAAGAGACACATGCTATTTGAAAAGTGGAAGTGAAACGGTACCAATCTATTCTGTGCTTGGAGGCCGGGGGACAGGCCATCAGCTGCTGTTGCTGCTCAGACAGATTGGCTCTCATCTTCTGTCATGGCAGCAATTGGGCTTGGGGTTCCTCATGCCTTGTATGATCCTCCTTCAGTTTCTCCTATTTTTTTGGCCATGTGGGAGTCTAGCTCCATCTGATGGTGTAACCTTCCCTTGCCGTGTACCTCCTCCTTGAGACCAAAGGTCTAAATGTGACAAGAAATGAACACAGCATTCCATCTGTCCCTGTGTTGGTTCTGGCTCATTATCAGTTTTTCCTTTTTTACCTACTTTACATCCAACTACCTGCCCTGAAGACTTTCTTCTCTAGCACTGGAGAAACTGCAGACTCATATAGCTTTTGAGTAATTAATACAGCTCTGTAATTATATAATGTCAAAGCATCATCGTAACCAGGCAGTGTTTATGTATCCTACGACCCTGTGTTTTCTCCCCAGAACTAATCATGGGGGGAAAATTCATACTATTTTCACATCTTGCCAGTCCACTAAAAATATATAATCTGATGAAAGTTTATTAGCATTTGATTGTTTTAAATACTGGTATATTCAATAAAGGAATAAGTAAGAAACCAATAGGTTATAAGATAAGCTACTTTAAATGATTTCTGAAAAGAATTAAACTGCTTTGAATTTTTTTGGGGGGATGAGTGGGTACTGGGGTTGAACTCAGAGACACTCCATCACTGAGCCAGACCTTCAGCCTTATTTTGTATTTCATTTAGAGACAGGGTTTCATTGAGTTGCTTAGCACCTTGCTTTAAGCTGAGGCTGGCTTTGAACTTGCCTCAGCAAACTTTGAACAGCCTCCCCAGCCTCTGGGATTATAGGTATGCACCACTGCGTCAAGCTGGAATATTTTTGATTGATCATTTAAAAATATTTTAAAATATATTTATTTCCTAAGGTTATTAAAAAGTTGATATATTAATATTTTGGTATAGGCTATCTACTTATACTAGTAAGAAACAATTATGCTGATGGCTCTAATAAGAAAAGAAAATATCTATATAAGGGACTCCAAAGTATTGATGTTGGTTTTATTTCTCAATACAATTTTCTCAAGATTGCTCAGTTGTTGCTAATATTTGACAATGAACTTATAAGCCCCAGGAAAATCAGGTTATACCTGAATGTCCTGACATAGGGATCACGAATCTTTTTAGCACGGGAAGTAACTTGGTAAGTAAGGTGCTAAGCACTTGTTCATTGTTCATGGAAATTGGGGTAAGAGTTTCTTCCATGATCATCAACTTAGGTAGCGATTTTCCTGGTATTTATTTTTATCAATACTAACAATACCAAACTGATACTTTATAGCAAAAAGAAAAGTAGAGAAAATAAAAGAAATGTCCCTCTGGAATATGAAATAAGTATTACAGTCAGTGTCTATGGTCAAATACAACCACAAAGGACCTATGATGGGATTAGGCTATAGGTCAGAGATGAAAACTATTGAAAGTTATTATTTGTGGTAATGAACGAGTATTTTTTTTTACTATAAAGGGGAAAAAAATAGAAAATTTCTGGAAAATATTTTCTGGGAACCCTAGAAATTACAATTAAAATCCTATAGGGCAGAATAAGATAATTATTTTCCTCTAATATGCAACTCTGATTAAATTTCTAGTCCCATTTAAATGTATGAAAAATCAGTCATATTATTAATGATGATTTCAACTTGCTTCATTTTGGGCTTAAACTGATTATGTATAATAACTATTTCCAGCTTTAAATTAGAAAAGTAGGAACAACACCACAATTAAAAAGCCAGGAAAATTCATAGACCCTTTCTGTTTGCCTGAGGAGTCCCAAACATAAATTTTTAAAAATGAAAACATTCAAATTTTCCCAAAGCATTTCTCCAGCCTAATTACTTTATTTCTGTTATTATAAAAGCATTTCAAAAACATTTTTTAGGGCCAGAATAAAGCTAGCTGTACATACTGTTAGTTATTTATTAGAAGAACTTTTTAAAGAAGTTTTTGTTTTAGTATCAGTGAAACATAGAATGCTCTTTAACAAATGAGTGGACACACTCGTGATATGATTTCTAAAGTGATTTATATTTGTTTGAGTTATCAATTAACTGTTATATGAAAGCAGTACTTGAAATTTCACTATCCAGAAAGATTTAAATTATGGTGATTTACAATACCCAATACCCTTTTGAATTTATATTGGTTTGTCAGTCTCAGAACTTCCATAAAATTGAAAGCAGACATTGATAATGATTATACAATGAAGGCTAAAGAAGGTACAAAAAGTTTTTGTGTGCCTGGTATGGCCAAATAAAACATACAGAACTGGGGTCGATAACATTACCAGTGCAGGTGAACAAATATAAAGCAAAGTTGTATTTCTTTTATGTTTTCCATTCTTCCTCACTTAAGGCTAGGGGAATTGCAGCCATTTGATTGAGATTTATTTGCAACCTGCTATCACAAGGGAAATATAAGTGTTTATTTGGAATGACCTTTCAGTTTCACAGTTTAATCTATTATTGTTCACAATGGTCTGTCTTCTCTAGCTAATGATGTGTGCTTCCAAACCCTAAATAGGATTCCCTGGAGAAAAGCAGAATCAAAAAAGGTAAGATAACAATGTTCATATTTGCAAATGGGTTAAATTTCTCCTGGGAGAAAAGGGAGATATACCAGTCTTCAACAGTTTGAGGCAAACATTATAGGGTAGCAATCATATTTATGATACAGCTTGAAAGCTAATAGCCATTGTAGAATTCTAGACACTTTAAGGGTAAGCTTTCTCCTATAATATAGTATAATAAAACATAGTATGGCATAATATAACATCACAATCCACAAGATAACATAAACACACAAGTTATCCATCTATGGTTCAAGTAATAGTCAACAAGACCAAAATCTACTTTGAGAGTCTGTTGAAATTTGACTGAACTTTTTGGGCGATACCTGGATCAAGACTTTCACCTCATTATTTTTTTTTTTTGACTTTTTTTTTATTGGTTGTTCACAACATTACAAAGCTCTTGACATATCGTATTTCATACATTAGATTGAAGTGGGTTATGAACTCCCAATTTTACCCCAAATGCAGATTGCAGAATCACGTCGGTTACACATCCACAATTTTACATAATGCCCTATTAGTAATTGTTGTATTCTGCTACCTTTCCTATCCCCTACTATCCCCCTCCCCTCCCCTCCCATCTTCTCTCTCTACCCCATCTACTGTAATTCATTTCTCTCCTTGTTTATTTTCCCATTCCCCTCACAACCTCTTTTATGTAATTTTGTATAACAATGAGGGTCTCCCTCCATTTCCATGCAATTTCCCTTTCCCTCCCATCTCATGTCTCTGTTTAATGTTAATCTTTTCTTCCTGCTCTTCCTCCCTGCTCTGTTCATAGTTGTTCTCATTATATCAAAGATGACATTTGGTATTTGTTTTTTAGGGATTGGCTAGCTTCACTAAGCATAATCTGCTCTAGTGCCATCCATTTCCCTGCAAATTCTATGATTTTGTCATTTTTTATTGCTGCATAGTACTCATTGTGTATAGATGCCACATTTTTTTATCCATTCATCTATTGAAGGGCATCTGGGTTGGTTCCACAGTCTAGCTATTGAAGACTTTCACCTCATTATAAAATTCATTTCAAATATAAGTTAATAAAGGAGCTAAATAGTTTAGTTATGGATTCAGCTAGTCTATGTTTTCATCCACAATTGCAAAATAATTTATTTGGTATATCATAATGGTGATGCTTTCCCTGCCTTTTTTGGTTTTGGTCCTGAAGTTTAGAGGCTAATACTTTACCTACCATAATTAGCTTACATTATATGTATATTCTTTCCCCTTCTTTTTATATAGAATAAAGAAAAGCACATTATCATGACAAAGAGTAAGTATCTTTTTTCTCTCTTTCTCTATTTCTAGAGGATTCAGAAAAGTCATGAAGGAGAAGACAATGCAGGGCATTTAGCTTTGCTTCAGGAGAAAATTGGGCATGTATCCCCACCCTACTACCACCAGAGGAATTACCAGCTACATGGGTGGCAGCACCCACAAGGGGCATTTCTCTCCTGTTACTACAGCCTGGAATCCAAAAATACAAGTTGAAATTTTGACTAAGCATTAGTGGATCAGGAAAGTTCACTGTAGTTCACAGAAAAAAAGTCATAAATTACCAGAAATGATCAATTATTTCCATAGGAAATGATAAAATAATAGAAAACCTCTTATTCCGGCTCCGTTTACCTGATTTGTTGTATCAAACAAAGGTTTTACTTTCTTGAGGTATAAAACATACTGATATATATATATAAATCATGACCAAAGTCTATAGAATAGTGTAAAACAATGGTCCCTCTTCTAAGACTTCTCTATTTTTCTATTCCCATCTGGTAACCAGTGGGCTTCAGAAAAGTCAGTTTGTTCCCAAACTGGATTATGCTGGCTATATTTCATACTTACATAAGTTTCTTAAAAATCATGTAAGTGGTGAAACAGTGTGGAAAGAGAGTTGTTTCTATAAATATTAAGAAAAATGCATTGGAAACATTTGATAAAGTAAGTAGGTGAGAAAAATCATTAGGGATGTACAAGACATATGTAAATGATCAGGAAGGAATGTCAAACTCCAGATGGATTATGCATTTTATATTGCTTGTCAAGTGGCTCTGCTTTAAAGGAAGCTAAACTTGTAATCATAGATATGGAATTGTGGTTTTCATTTATGCCAGGAAGATAATATCTATTGCCAATCAGAAATCACATTTGCAAAGGGCCTTAGCCCTACATCAGATGTTTGGCAAATGAATGCAACTGTATTTGTTTCAAGTTAAAATAACATGTTTAGGAAATGTAGGCACATATTTTTTAAGTTATCCATTCCTTTAACCACACATCTTGGTAGTTTCAAATAACATGGTTTCATATATGTGCTATTATTGAGGCAGTCTGAATTAATTTAAATAGTAAAGGCAGTGAATACTTAGCTTAGACATTTTTGAAAAACGAGTGATTATGATGAGTAAATGTTTCTATTTTGGAATTAAAATTTTGTGACTTTGACTTGTTTGAGTCAGAGGAAATTTTTCTATATCTAAAGAAGAACCTAAAAGAAAATGAAAGAAGAAATATACCTTAAAGAAAACAAAATTTCAGCTGGGCTTGGTGGTACACATCTGTTAATCCCATCTGCTCTGGAGGCTGAGGCAGGACAATCGCAAGTTCAAAGTCAGCCTCAGTAATTTAGTGAGTCCCTGAGCAACTTAGTGAGACCCTGTCTCAAACTAAAAAAGTAAATAAAGGACTAGAGATGTAGCTTAATGGTTAAGCACCTCCAGGTTCAATTCCTGATACAAAAAAGAAAGAAAACAAAATTTCAACACTTTCATCTGAAGAAAATAAGTCTTATAGAATATTTAAAAAAATTATCTAGAGAGGAAAAGTTTAAAAGAAAGTTCCTGATGAATTTTATGACGCTTTTTCTATTTTTATGAGGAATAGAATGTCAGATGGGACTTTGATTGGAATTGCATTAAATCTGTATAGTGCTTTTGGTAGTATGGTCATTTTGATAGTATTGATTTTGCCTATCCAAGAGCAAGGTAGAGCTTTCTTCTAAGGTCTTCTTTGATTTCTTTCTTTATGGTGACTGTAGTTTTCATTATATAGATCTTTCACCTCTTTCGTTAAGTTAATTCTCAATTATTTTACTTTATTTTTTTGAAGCTATTGTAAATGGGGTAGTTTTCCTTGTTTCCCTTTCTGAGGATTTGTCACTGATATACAGAAATGTGAATGGATAAAAAATGTGTCATATATACACAATGGAATATTACTCAGCAATAAGAGAGAATAAAATCATGGCATTCACACGTAAATGGATGGGATTAGAGAAGATAATGCTAAGTGGAGTTAGCCAATCCCCAAAACCAAATGCCAATTTTTTTTTTATATAAGGAGACTGATTCATAGTGGAATTAGGGAGGGGGACATAGGAGGAATAGATGAATTCTAGATAGGGCAGAGAGTGAGAGGGGAAGAGAGGAGGTATGGGGTTAGAAATGATGGTGGGATGTGATGGACATTATTCTCCAAAGTACATGTATCAAGACACAAATGGTGTGAGTATACTTATGTACAACTAGTGATATGAAAAAATTGTGCTCTATATCACTGTCATATATAAATAAAAAATTTAATTAAAAAAATAAATAAAAGAAAGTTCCTAATTTGAACTTGGGAAATAAAGAATCAACAAGGAGTAGAATGGATTTTGGTTGTCTTATTTTTGGATGCTTTCTTTAAGAAAACTGATATAAGATTATATCAATTAAATTCTAAATTACACATGAAAATGCATAATTATTTCAAAAAAGAAGAATTATGACAAATAACCATTTTTCAAACGTTGACAAATATCACAAACATGTTTTCCAGAAAGATAAGATTTTTTCTGCTGTACCACTAGATGACCTTTTTTCCCTGAATTTGGCTGCATACATGCTATTTATGTTTTCAAATAATAACTTCTATCAACTTGCTTTCATAAAAGGACTATTAGATTCAGAATCCTTTTCTGTGTCATAGTCAAATTTTCATGTCAGGGTCAGATAGGCAAAGATATGTGACTTGAACATTTGGGATCTGAAACAGCAGCAATTGCTCACACCGTCATGTGGGTACGCTTACTGCCAGAGACTTTATGCTTCACAACTGGAAAAATTCGGAAAAATTAATCCCAGCTGCTAGGGAGGTTCAATTCCTGGTCCCAGAAACAAGCAAACAAACAAACAAAAATTCAGAAAAATTCTGTTTCACACAATTTCCATCCAATGAAAACAAAAGAAAACAAAACAAAAATCATGGTGTGTTTATATTATTTGTAACTGCCTTTTGGAAGTGTGTTAGGCATTATTAGATTGTCCTGCAGCTTCAGTTTGATGAGATCCAAATTTAACCTGGCTCAAAGAGTCAGTCATTTGAAAACAGGCGAGGTCCAGAGGAATGGCACCCAAGGACACTTCATGTTTTCACAATGAAGCATTCCTTCATCATGTTGGTGCAAGAATGCCCACTGTTGTAAACCTGCTGACAACAACTATTGCAGCTCACTTTAACGCTACAGACTCAAGTGTTATTGTTTATTGTTTAATTTTACAACACTTAGAAGACTACATTAAGTTACATTGATTTTTGACTTTTGAGTAACTTATACATATATTATCTTGTTAGCTTTGGTTCTTTTTTCTATATCCTTGTTAGGGAAGTGGCATAGTGGGAGTAAGTAACTCACCCAAGTGGATTCATTCTTAAAGCAGAATTTCCAAAACACCAAATCTGATGTTGGCTCCAGATTATATCAAATTCTCTCCTATGTGATATTGATGATGCTGTAGTATTTGAATACGTTCTTAAGTTTCCAGAAATAATAGGCAAATAATGCAAGAAGTTGTGAAAACTATCCTCAACTTTGAACAATTACAATAAATGCCATGTGGGTACTTTTAACAGGATGTCTCTCAGGAGAAGCACTGCTGCAAGCAGCTATCTAGGAACTCGTAATTCCAACAGTTTGCAAACATGCTGCAGAATGGGAAGACATCAAGCACCCAGGCACTAACCCCTGGCACACGCAGCTGCTATCCCATGTCAGTGTTAGAAACACGGCTGCTTCTATGTGCAATGATACAGGGGAATGCATTCTCTAGCTTGGAAACAACTCTTCAGGCAAGGAATAAAAAAGGAAACAAGCAGGCTTTTTTTTTTCTTTAAAAAAATCAGTTATTTCAGTTAAGTTTTTAAAGCACTGAATGATAAGAACAAAGGGAGACAAAAAGCCTGGTGCAGTGGTACTGCCTGTAATCCCAGTGGCTCGGGAGTATGAGGCAGAAGGATCTTGAGTTCCAAGCCAGCCTCAGCAAAAGTGAGGCACTAAGCAACTCAGTGAGAGTTGGGCTGGGGATGTGGCTTAGTGGTTGAGTACCCCTGAATTCAATCCCTAGTACCGGAAAGAAAAAAAATCATACATTATTTATTTCCTTCTTGGTTGGCCACCACTCTAAAACTCTTATCTTTAAGCTTCAACTATAAAGAAAGATGCTCAGGATATTACAATAAAGAATTATTTGGAACCGGTGCAGTGGCACATGCCTGTAATCCCAAAAGCTCCAGAGGCTGAGACAGGAGGATCACAAGTTCAAATCCAGCCTCAATAATTTAGTGAGACCCTGAGCAACTCAGCAAGATCCTGTCTCTAAATAAAATACAAAATAGGGCTGGGGATGCAGTTCAGTGGTCAAGTGCCCCTGAATTCAGTCCCTGGTACCAAAACCAAAAAAAAAAAAAAAAAAAACAACAGCAAGAACAAAAACAATAGATGAGTTATTTGGAAAGCAGAATAAAAAAATATGTGCACATATATAATACTACATATTTATATTTCTTATATCTAGTCAATGCATTTTTGTTTGGAAACCTGAAAAATACTTTGTTATGGATTTCTATTAAAATGCATATTATAAATTTAAGTCCTATATTTGTAAGAAGGTTTTAAATTCAAGAGTTTTCTTTTTTATTATAAATACATATACATATATTTATATATAATATAATATATCTGAATGACTTATAGTACACGAATCCTTTTCTAGGGCAGGTTAGTGGGAAAATAGCCATGTATATAAACTGAAAGACAATTAAATAGGTAATGCCATATGAAAGATACACACAGACTGCTCTGGCAGTCTGGGTAGGAGGATGGGAGAGAAGGGTTTGGAAAACCTTGATGTTGACAAATTTGGCTTGTCCAGTTTGTTTTTTCTTTTTATTAACTACTTAAAGGAAAGGTTAATAAACACGTGCATTTTCAATTACTAGCAAATAGAGAGTTATATAAATGTTTTCGACAGGGTAAAAAGCTATTTATTGGTAAAACTTTATTAATAACTTTCCCTTTGTGGAAATCCTCATTTGCTTGCAAAGGGGATTTAAAGGAAATATAGGAAGCAGAAAATAAAATTTTGTGTCGATAAGTGCAGAATTGGTATAAAAAAGAGTTTCAAGATAGTTTGGTAAATCATCATGGCCTTCTTTCTTACCGCTTGAAAAATTCACACTGTATGAAAATACTTCAAACATTTAAAAATTCAAAACGATGACAATTAGCTTGCCAAAAAACACATCTGCTTGTACTTTTTTTTTTTTTTTTTTTGTCCCTTGAAAGTGTCATCAGAGTTTCTCTGTAATGAAGATTGTGGCATCAGTATTCAGGCTCATCACCTGCTCCTAGTAAGAACAAATAAGAATACTTAAGACAGGAACAGTTTGGTACACAGTAATGCTCATTCAGAGTAAGACAAAATGATAAGGAGCCGAGTTATAGAATCAGATATGCTGAAACTCCTTGGTTGGCTGCTTAACAAGGTTCCTTTTCCTCGGTGGGGTTAACAAATTAATTGGATAGAGAAAAACATACACTGTGCAATAAATAAACGTGCATGGCAGGTGAAGCCCACTAGCTTCTGTCATCTGCCTGTCTAGCTTTTCCCTCTCTCAGCCTGTGCCGGTTTCCTTCTGCTCCACCTTTGCTCAAGCTGTTCCCCACTTTGAAACTCGCTCATTTACCCTCTTTCTCCCTTGCATCTTGAACTTCCCTTCAAGAGCTTGCTATCTGTCCCTCACTCTATTCCCCTCCCACTTATTAATTAAACAAGTTAATTACTGAGCACCTGCTAGACCTCAGGCGGTGAACACGCAAGGTGCCTAGTTTCCAATCATTAATGAGACAGGTTTGATCCCCTCTGTGGAACTTAGGGTCTAAGGAGAGCTGAAGTGTAGTGGCTCCACCACTGTTAGCCTCTTGCTCTGCTTCCAGACTCTGATCTAAGAGCTTTGATGTGTGCTCACTGGTTTCCTCCTCATAGCAACCCCACAGGTGGGTAGCATTGACCCCTGCATGCAATGCCCCAGGAAACAGCAATACCTGGATGTGCCAAGCTATAAGAAGCCCTGGCTCTTACAGTTTCCTGGGGACTTGTTTCATATTTGCTCATTTTCAAGCCCTTTAGATGGATTCTTCTGCCCCTCCCCTTGTCATGGTGACAAGCTTCTCTGCTTGGAGGGAGTCTTTTGAAATTGCTGCTCTCTGCTACACCTGCCTTGCTCCAGTGAACGCTGTAGGGCTGTCTCCAGGCCTGGGTTGTCTTCTGCTTTACTTGACTTCAAGGATGGACCCAGGTGGCTTCCTGTCTCCCTCTTGCACAACTGGAACTAGGCAGTGATTTTAATGAGCAATTCAACAAGTATTTATGAAGTCCCTTCTACGGGCTCACACTCATTCTAGACGTCAGAGATAAGGTGAAAGAGAAAAACAAGGCTTCTTCCATTGCACATATATTAGGAGGTGAGATTGAAAACCAGACCTTCTGTGCTCCTTGCCCCAGGTGAGGTTTTCATTCCTGAGTCAAAAACAGAACTTGCCTGGACTGAACTTATCCTAGTAATAAAACCCAACACTTACTCTGTATTTATTAAGACCCAGTCTTTTTGCATTGGTATGTATTAATTTAATCTTCTAATGTCCCCACAAGGCAGGTACAATTGTCATTTCATTTTGTAGACGGAGGGACTGAGGTTCAGAGTGGTTTAGAGCTGTGTTGCTAGTAGGAAGGTTCTCGGGCAGTCTACCCAGAACTTGTTTGTCTGACAGATGTCTTCCATGGCAACAGGAGGGGTGAACTTTGGTGTACAGAGAGGTGGCCCATGCTAGAGATAGATTTGGGAGTGGGAAAGACCTACCTCCTGCTTTGTGGTGATACACTAGGAAGTAAACAGGATCTCAGAAAGAAAGGATGCCTAAAAAGACTGGACCCTGGCAGCTTCTTTGCAGCATCAGCTGAAACTCGGACTTGTGACACACAGCACAGAGAGTTCCATCAGACTTTAAGGGTCTTCATGCTCTTAAACCATGCCTTTGTCAGTGGTGAGCAATGAGGCTAAAGAATAATGAACCTTTCCCATTAGAGCACTCACAACTGGGTTCCAGTTTGGTCCATGGAGAAGGAGAGTGTCCTGTAATGTTCATACTTAAATTTCCCACCAGTCCACGGGAGTAAAGGCTCAGAATGATATCTACATTCATTAAAGGAAATAAAGACACGGTTCCACCTTTCACATCTGAGTATATGGGTTCAGAATCGTAACTGCTATACAACAAGATTTGATGAGTGAGGATCCTGTATACAGGATGCACAGTGATGAATAAAATGTCTGCAGTTGGGGAAAAACTAATATTCAACAATAAGTCTTAAAGTAAGTTTTATAAATTTGCATTATAAAGAGGTAGGATGCTATGAAGAGCATAGCAGAGAGGATCCATGGAATGAGGAATCAGGAAATGTCTATCTAGAAGAATTGAGACTGAAAGGATGAAGATTGGTGACTTGAGAGCATGGGTTGGGGAAGAGAGGACAGAAAACAGCACAAGTAAAGAGTAGGGAGCAGTCACAGAACTGTAAAGAGAACGGGATGCCCGAGAACAGCAAGGGAAGGAAAGGGGCCACGTGTGTTTGAGTTGACGGTGGAGGGCTGAGTCAGAAATGAAGAGCTCCATGTGTCCCAGTACGGATTTGCAGTTTAATCTAATGTGAAATTGAGAAACACTGAGGACTTTAGGAAATGGGAGGAAAATGATTTGATTTTCTTTTTTAAGAGATCATTGTGTTTTAAAGTGGAAATGGTGAGACCAATTGAAGGCTGTCATTTTGGGGGGAGGAAAGAGACGAAGGTGGCTTGCACTGGGGATGGTGACAGCTGAAGGAGGCCCAAAGGCTCATGAAATTATTATGGAGACACAATTGATAGCAATTGGGGAAATGTATTGTATAGATGGTGATGGAGAAGAAGATACCAACGAGATCCCCAAGTATAAGATGGGAACAACAGGGAGCTGGAGATGACTTTTACAAAGGTGGAATAGAAACAGACTTAGGAACAAGACTAAGGATTCAGACTTGGGCCTGCTCAGTGCAAGCCTAGTTGTAAAATCCAAGAAGACATTTAACTCATACTGAAATTGTCAAAATGTATGCTTAACTGTTATACACAAGGTAGTTCTTTTGCTCTTTGAAGTAGAGAAATCTGAAAGCAAAGTTCATATCTGCTGATTCATTCTTGAGGTATTGATGTAGGCAATGTAGGAATGAATGCAAATCAAATTCACAGAGCTTCTGGAAAGTTCTATAAAGGCAGATCTGCAAAATACTATTTATCTTATTCAGAAGGGCTTGAATTATTTACTTGCCCAATTCACAATTCCAACATAGATTTTAAGCCAAAGCCTTCCAGTGAGAATAATTTACAAAGGATAATGGAGGAAGAAATAAAATTGTTTACTATTTGATCCTGTGTCCCTAATCTGCCTCATTAGTGAAGTTATAAAAAATAGAATATAAAGTACATAAATTAAGGTTTTCAAACAAATGTTCACAGAATGGTGACATTTGCATACATTTATTTGAATAGTAAAGTTATAAACTGATTTCCTTGACAATATATAGAAACTGTGATCAGAATATAGAAGGAAAACGGCCCCCTTGTTGGTGATCGATGTTTGGCTTTATTGTACCCTAAAATCTCAGACACCATTTTCATTTTGGTTGACAGGATTCCTATTGCTTTTTTTCCCCCCACTCTCCTGTTTCTATCTCCTAGATCTAAGATTGAATGCTGTGATCAAATGAGAACCCCCGTGTCCCATCTTTCACTGTCCCACACCATTTCTGCAGCCTAATCAAAACATGGCATTATTTTTTTCCTAAGGTACTGCCATATTTTTCTCTCATCATGACACCTAATTTGAAGGTGGCAGACTGAAAGATGCACTGTCCTGTGACAAATTTGTAAGCCATGAATTGATCTCTGCTCCACACACAGCAATATGCAAGCATGGTGTCTTGCAACATACCATAAATCATGTTTTACTTCTTTGCTCATAGACTTTCCAAGAGCTAAATGGCAATGTGGAGATGGATGGGGGTCAGTTCCTCACTGTCATCCATAGCTGCTCGTAATTTATGGATAAGGTATAACACTTGTGAGTTATGATGTCTTTTGTTTGCTTGAGTTGCCCTGTGCTGAGAATTGCAATGCCTATATCATAACATTTGAGTGTTTACTATCACATACGATAAAAAAAAAAAAAAAAAACAACCTAAGTCACAGAAGCATGGTGTTATACTCATGAGCTAAGAGACTGATCCAATCAAAAAGCCATTTGTTTCTTTGGCTTGATGCCCTGAGGCTGATGCACAAGGATGCCCCAGAGAATGAATGAATACATGTAAGCCCAATCCTAGTAAGGCAGATTCTTTATTTCATATTCATTAAGAGTACTGAGAGGGACTTCATCACAATGTCTTCAATAATAGAATAGTTCTGTCCACACCCTAGCTTCCCACCCCAATTTTTAAAAAAGCACTTAGCAGGAAGTATTGTGCCCATTTTGTTATATAAAAATTCACTTTTGAAAAAATAAACATGATCCACTATTTAAGAGGAATGGACAGAATGACTACCTTGCCATTGTACAAATCTCAAGTTTATTCTCATAATATTATTTTAAATTTGATCTTGTTACCTTATAGAATTTTTAAAGTAGAAGTACCTTTTTAAGTGCACTGACATTACTATCATGAATTAGTATTAATTGAGCACACACACTCTCCCAAGTTTGCAAGTTCCACCCAGATTGTAAGGTAAGAACTTTCTGTGCTTTTCACAATCATTAATAATAATATGTCAGCGTTTGTCACTGACTTAAGAAATGAGACATAAATTTGCAACATTAATTAGGAGATGATGGATAGTGTAATAGTAAAGGGATAAATCACTGAAAAACGTGAAGGAGGACTAGTATGCACTGAGAAAATGTTGGTAGTTGTTTTTCTTACCCATGTAATTATCCTTTCCGATAAACATAGCCATGTATTCAACTTTGCCTTCAATGTGTTTCATATATTCTCTTTATCATATAGCTGTTTATTTATATACTTGCTTTTCTATTGATGTAAGTTCTGAAAGAATAAGGAACAATTGAGGTAGAGACAGTATATTTTGTTTTCTTTTCATCTTAGCTTTCTTTAGAAACAAACTGAAGACTTTTCACATAAAACTCATTGAATTTTTCAAAAAATAAATGGATAGAAGAGGGGAGGGGGGATAGGAAGGGCAGCAAAATACAATAGACACTAGTATGGCCCTATGTATAAACATGGCTGTATAACCAATGTGATCCTGCAATCTGTACACGTGGAAAAATAAGATTATGTACCCCATTTGAATCAAATGTATGATATGTCAAGATCATTGTAATGTTTTGAGCAACTAATAAAAAAATAAAAAATAAAAAAATAAATGGAAATGGAAAAAAAAAACAAAAAGGATAACAGAAATACATAGTTTAAGGGCCACAGACCAATAGGTCTGTGGATATAATTATTAGAGTTTTTCTCATTTTAATTAATTTAATACATTCCAAATAGAAACCACATAAAGAGTTGCATATATATATATATATATATATATATATATATTCTCTAAGACCCATATGTTAAAATCTATCAATGTCAAGTAGGCTTCCCAAACAAAATGTGTTCTAAAATAAGAAAACCCATTCAAGTACGAGAACATATGTAGTACTGTAGCACATCCCCCCATTAGAAATGCATTATCTGAGAAAGTCCAAGTACATTTCTGTTTTAGTCAGCTTTTGTGTTGCTGTGACCAGGTCAAGAACACAGAATACCTGAAACAAAGGACTATGAACTCAGTGGAGAAGGATTTTTAAGTGCACTGACATTACTATCTTGAATTAGTATTAATTGAGCACACACGTTCTCCCAAGTTTGCAAGTTCCACCCAGATTGTAAGATAAGAACTTTCTATAAAAATGAAAATGAAGTCACTCCTTATATGAAATGAATACTCATGAGTGGTCTTTATATTTGTTCTTAATTCCTCTTTACTATGACATCCAGGAAGATGCACAGGTAGGGGATACACACTAACTCTGATATTGTCTTTCAACAGTTTTGTTCTCAATAATTACGATAACAACAACAACAACAACAACAAAAGTATCAAATGTGAATAGACGGTATTTCCTCCAGTCTTTAAGTTATGGAACAATCACTTGATATTTTAATCCCATTATATACTTTACTTTTCTGTGGCTTTAAAGGGAGAAATGTATGTGTAGGAGAGAAAGATTAGACTGGTAAATACTCTCTGCATATAAATCTGTGGAAACAGTCATTGTGATACTCTCTAAATGGATTCAATTAAAGTCTTACCAAGTAGCTTACAAACCTGCCCATATTTACCATAAAAATGCCAACATTTATCAGCCTTCTATTTCTTCTTTTTGTTTCTGGTGCAATTCAGATTATTTCTTATTAGAGAAATTCTGGATCCTAATGCTTAATAATTTACTGAGCTTTGCCTATTATAGTATTTTTTTCTTTCTTTTTAAAAAAATTTTGTAGTTGTTGATGGACAGAATGCCTTTATTTTATTTATTTTATGCAGTGCTAAGGATGGAACCCAGTGCCTCACACATGCTAGGCAAGTGCTCTGCCACTGAGTTACAGCTCCAGCCCTCTTTCTTTTTTCAATGAAACCATAAAGGCATGTGATTGTGAGAAAGGTGATTTAGTTTAAGAGATAGCAATGATTTTTTAAAGTGTGATATAATATAACACCATTTCAGTGAATTTAAAGTCATGGAAAAAATTTTCAGTGAATTATTATAAAATGGCTCTTGCTCTTTTAGACAGCAAATAGTAATCATTAATGCATGGAATGAATTAACTAACTAAGAAATGTCCAATTATCAACTACTTTTTGAAATATTCCTTTTGACAGGAAAATTTGGAAATGCTATAAACATGACATAACTGAATTTCAATAAGAAATCTGACAAAGACATTTTTGATAGTACTCTGGACAAGACAGTGAAACGTGGACTAACCTGTCACCCAAATGAATTTGTAACTGACTCAAAGACTAAATTTCATGACCATGCACTGCTGGCTCATTATTATCCTGGACAAAAGTCTGGGCAGCCTACAGAGGGTTTATGTCCTCAGCCCTGTGGTGCTATTTCATGGCATGGTGATCAAAAGAAGAGATGGAGCCATTCTAATGAGATGCGACTTAACAGGAACTGCATAAAAGCAGATTTGGTAAATAGGATTTAAGAGTAGTGTATGTGGAAAAGAGTCATAGCTAACTACTTTCATTCTTTTATAATTTACATGAAGAGTTTTAAATTAATTTAAAAATATTTATTGATGGATAGACAATCTGTTTTTTGACCTGAAAGTATTGCAGAAAATTTAGAGCAATCAGCATTCTCTTCTAGTGTAGCTGATTTTGTGCTAAGATTTTTTACACTGTGAAAGAAGGGTCATATAGTTCTGGAGAATGGGAAAAGAGAAAAATGTCAAATTCAGGAATTCCTCCATAACTTGAATATAATTTTCTCTTTAAAAATTGTTTTTTTAACATATATAATTAGCTTTCTATAAAATAAAATAAAATTTTAAAATAAGGAATTTAATTTTAAAGTGGATGCACACTTTATGCTAATTCCTACATATACTTATTCACTGATTAAACCCACACAGTCACAGCGGATTCATTAAATAAAATGAATAAATAAATAAGTCCAGCTCAGAAGAGATAGACACATTTCTGAAATTAAGTGGAAGAAAATAGAGTAAAAAAATTTTTGAAAAGAAATAAGGAAAACAAAGTTTTCTGAAAAGATTGATTCTTTTTTAATAAACTATTTTCAATAGATGCCAGATTCAATTTAAAAAAATGAAAATAGTCCATACATTTTAAATATAGTATGTTCTAGTTCAATTTAATGAGAAAGTAATATTCAATGAAACTATAAAACCAATTAGGTATAAAAACCATGGTGCATATAATTCTTATATAGAGTTTTAAAAAAATTCCTTTGGGTAAAATGAACTACCACATTACATAGGATTGGTATTGCCTGCAGTCCTTTCTTTTCTAAGTCAGAGGTTAAATAAAGAAGGGGACTGGACATTTCAAATTGAATCTGAAGACAACTTGTTAGTCTCTGCCAGTTGTATTGACACAGTTTGGTCAGGTGGGCTGGCTGAAACTTGATTTGAGAAAAATCAGTTGTGACTGCTCTAAAACGACATGACTTATGTAGTAAATGCAAATACATGGGTTTCCCAACGTTTCTGATGAATGGAGTTAGAAACTGGCAGACTGCCTTAAGGTCTATGCTTCAGTAAAGAAATAAACCTCCAAGGCTTGTCAATGTGTCTCTTGACTGTTACCTTGAGGGTAAAGTAGGAACGTGCTCCAACATTACACCTTTAAGGAACTGAAAGATCTTGGGTTGCTTCTGCAACAGAACCACAGTGACTGACAAGAGTTATATAAGTTGAAATAGAAACTGATTGAGTTAAGTGTTTAAAAGTTTCTGTAAAATATCTCCCAGGAGGGGCTGGGGTTGTGACTCAGTGGTAGAGCACCTGAAATGTGTGAAGATATATATATCTCAGGCAAGATATTAAATGGTTGAATGAGATTTTTTTATTGTAAGTGAAATCTCTTATCTTGGCACATTTCATTAACATAATTATTATGGGAATTTAGTTAAATATGGATGTTCAAGGACAATTGCATCTTTAAATAGGGTGAATCACAGCTGCAGCATTTTCAACAAAGAATTGTATAGACTCAAAACCTGTATCTAGGCCCACTATGGTAATATCTTCATTCTCATCTCACCTGGGTTGGTTCACTTGGTTTTCATGAATTTAAACTACATTTCTAATAGTCTTAAATATTGCCATATATGTGTTTTTATCTTCCAAGACATCTTTCAACAATTGTTTATCACCAAGTTGTGAAAATTTTTTGGCTGTATTTATGACCATAGTCATAAATACAGCCAAAAAAGGATGGATGACATCCTTTAGCCAGCTTTGCTTTAATAAATTCTAAATTGCCAATCAAAAAAGCAAAAAAAAAAAAAATACAAAATGAACTTTTTTGTTACACTGGATATGACAAAACGTATGTGGATTAATCCCAATGTTGCTTAACATTTCACACTGAATTCATTTTTCTGTTTTTGAATAATTCAGCAAATCTATATAAATTATTCAATTTACCAATACCTAAAACACAAGCTAAGCATACACACACTCATATCTAAATATACGATTTAATGAATAATTCAAAATTTGAAATGTAAAAAGCTTTATTGATTAGATTTCTATTAGAAGAGATTTGACTAACAAAAATTAGTTACTTCAGTAAAAGGCTAACTGGTTAATACTGGTTCTTGGGCAGGCCTAGATGATCTAGGTGGTGCATGAGAATTTTTCCCAGTGACAGTGCTTATTTTTTGGCTCTGTGCTGTGCCTTATATACCTATTGTCTTGTACTTTTAAAGACAGTTTCAAAACTCGGACTACTGATTGTTTACATTTTTAACAGCAATGATTTCTTTATTCTCCAACCAGCTTGCAATTGCAGATGTAATTGCTATAGCAGTTCTTTCTGGGACTGATATTTCAGAAAGGAGAATCTCAGCTGCTGGGAGAAATCCCAAAAGCTGCTCTCAGGCCCATGTTAAGGAGAAGCTCAAAAGCAGAGAGAGGATGGTTCTTGTAAAGTGTTAACATTTTCTAATGGTCATGGTAGAAAAGAATATTAGAAAGAAATGAAGAATGTTATTTTTAGGTTGTAGGATAATTTTATGAATGACTTTTAAAAAGCTTTTCCTCTAGATCACGGTAGTACTTATACATGATGAGATGTTCAAGTCAATTATCCTTTTGCCTTTTCTCTAGTAAGATACTTGTAAAGATGTTGAGCAGAACTCTTTTAGTCTTGGTCACTTGTCCTAATTCATATTACTCTAAAGTGTCAATGTGATTGTATCATTTAAAGATATATATGCAAATCCATTAACCATCTTGTCTAAGCTAATGCATCATCTGGGTATACGCTTTCTGGCTGTATTCCTTGACTCTAATTTTAAGCTTCACTTGATGCCTTCTGGACACTTCCCCTACTTCTAACAATTGACTCTGTTCTAGAAGTAGTGTGCTTAAGAATTAGGATTATTCTCTAAGCCTTAGGTAAGTCTCCACCATCAGGTTCACCTCGGATACTACACATTGCTTTTCTATTCGTTGGAAATGGTAGGAAAAGTACACATTTTGTTACTTCTCTTGCCAATTGAGGTGGACTTAATTTAACTTCAGCATGGCATGTGTTCCTCGTAATAATAGCAACAACAACAACAGTTAAGAGTCATTGGAAGTGCAACAGATGGAGTCCTTCATGTGATGATGTCATTTCTTCCTCATGACCCATTAAATCATGCACTATGCTCTGTAGGTGACAAAACTAACATGGAGACCATTTAATTAACTTACCTTGGCTCTTGATAGGATTCAGGTTCTTATTTAAACATCAGAGTCATTGCCCCTAATCCCTAAATTTAAAACTTTAAGCTATTAATGTTCTTTATTCATTCATTTATTCACAAATATTTACTGAGAATTTACTCTATAAAAAGCACTGCCTATTAGTGTGCAAGAAGAATACTTCACCTTGTTTAGAACATGTTCTAAGGGGGGAAATAGACAATAAAATATGTATAATGAGCATGAATAATAGACAAAACAGAGCAGTGTAATAGGCTCCTGAAGTATTGGAGAGGGTATGGAAGAGCGACTGCTATATTAAAAAGAATGATTGAATAACATGAGATTTTAGCAAGGGTTTGAAAAACATATATTTCCTGTGAGACTATGACAAGATTTAAAACAGGGGTTGTAGCTCAGTGGTTGAGCAGAACTCTTTTGGTCTTGGTCACTTGTCCTAATTCATATTACTTATCTAGCTTATCTAGCATGCATGAGATCCTGGGTTCAATCCCCCACCCTGCCAAAAAAAAAAAATGATTTAGAACTCCTTTTTTTTTGTCAGTTCATTGTCCCTAGGTTAATGTGTGTACTGGGGCATGTGTTCTGTTGCCCTACTCCTGGGAAAGAATGACAGCATAATAGGATGTTAAAGTATCTCTTCTCTACTGAAAGAGGTCATTTCCCCTTGCAGATCTGAAACTAGGTCCCACCAGACTACATTCCCCACAGTCTGACTGTGTTCCATCCTTCCATCGTCTGTGACACTAGTTCTTGATTTTCATGTTACAAGGCAAAGTCAATACTTTGTTAATCTTTATTACCCAGATGAACACCTCTACAAGCCCCAGTACTTAAGCTAATACTTTGCAGAAATGCAGTTAGTAAACTTATATACAACACAAACATATTTTCATTTGTGAGGTAGTATGTTTCTTAAAACAAAATCAAAATGTTTTGTGGAAATTATCCATGAATTGAAACAAGAAACAAATTGGGAAAACATAAAACTACTTAGTTTAACCAGTCATTTGCTAGTACTTTCTCTTTTATCCTGATACCACCCCCCCCCCGAAAAAAAAAAAAGGTCTGAAGTTGCAGAAGAAAGGAGCTGAGACCATGAGGACAAATTTCTTTCTCTTTCCTGGACTTGACAATGCACCACATTGGGCTATTATTTCTTATAATAAATTTTGAAAAATCCACCCATGTATTCTTAAATAGTTTTAATTAATTCAGATACCTTGTTGTTTTAGAATGGTGGAATAAATTCTTTTAAAAAGTAACCAATTTATTGAAGCTAGGAAAATGATGGGAGTCATGCTGTGCTATAGAAAGAGGAGCTACTAAAAATAGCCAGCTGTAAATGAGGTAGGAAATTTGTTGATTGGTTTGTTGGAACTTTTTTTTTCCTGCATCATTTTCCAAAAGAAAGAGCAGACACAAGTTCTGACAATTTTCTATTTTTTCCCTGCTCCCCAGATTTAGCTCATTGATTGCATGATTTTCTCAGTGCTCATCTTTTAGGAAAGTTTATAGCAGGCAGGTATTCTCTGCTGGTCTACATCAGAATGCAGTGGCTAATGGGAAATGTGTTGTCACTTCCCAGGGATAAATCAGCTCAATTTAGTTACATGGGTAAATTGATTGATAAAAGACAATGATAATTACAGGTATGAATTGATTTCCCCCTACCACATCCTATGGTGCTCAGGAGGTACTCAGAAATTCTAAATAATCATCCCATTAAACAAAAAAAATTCTAGCGCTACAGACTCTTTCTACTATACTTCAAACAAAACTATTAAGTTCTCTTAAGAAAACATGGTATAAACATATTTATTATTTCATATTAATGGCCTCTTTGCTCCAAATATATCATTTAAAAATTAGTGCTGATACTTAGTTTTGTTACTGGATGTGCATTCATGCAACGATAATTTAGTAGTGTTCTTGTATGGGCAATGAGTTGGTCTTGCCTCCCAAGAGAATCTAGGTTTTCTTCCCACTGTATGAACATAATCAGGTCCAGAACTTGACAATGGATTAGGATGCTTAATGTTTATTTCTTGGTAAGCAATCAAGAATGTGTATGTCACACCTATGGAACACATCGTGTACGCTGAAGTCAAGAGGTATACAATCTGATATCTGAGAACTTAACAATGAATGAGATAAAAATAGTGCAGTAGTCAGAGTGGTGACACGGCAGCACTAGAGTTTTAATACAAGAATCATAAATTCCATGCTAGTAACCTTTTTGTCTATTTGTTAGAATTAGGAAAACTTATAGGAGATCTCAAAATGGGAAAACTGAAGGCAAATAAGGGATGGTGTTTAATTATGACTTCCTGAGTGTCCCTAAAGAGGAGATGGCCACCTATGAAACCATCACCTATGGAGAGGCAGCTGCTTCTGAGCTCCAAGGAAGAGACCAGCTCAGAGAAATGTGACTTTTTCACTTCTGCTACCTTAATCTTCGTTCATGGCTATGCATATCTGGACTCTAGATTCTCCTTCTTAAGCAATTGTATGTATGCATCTGCCAAATGTAGCTTTCCAAGGCACAGCTATAATCACATTACAATTTTTCTCAGAAAACTTTACACATTCAGAACTACATGCACAAATATGATACAGGTGGAAGAGATATATAATTATAGGGTAATTAGTAGGCAGATTTATCCAATAACAACCAAGAATAGGTGGTGTGACTATGTTACTATCCTTTAATTTTTTTTTAGTTTTTATATTTATCAAATTTACTATGATGAATTATTTTTAATTTAATACTAAAAATATTTTAAACATACTTATAATATAATTGAATGTTTCCTTTTATCAAATGCTCTCCCTTTTATTTTGTACAGTGAATGGAATAAGATGTACCTGTTAATTTGTTTCAAGTTTTATTATTATTTATTTATTTAATTGGTAAGATTTCATAGGGAAAAGATAAAAAGAAATAGGGACTGAGTAGCTTATACCTTCAAAGTAGAATAAATGAGGTTTTTAGTTTTGAGAAACATTATTCATTCCAGCTCATGACATAAACAAACACTTAAAAAATGTATTGTTAAGCTCTGTCTCACCTACAACCACAAGAATGGGATTCTAATTAGAATAAGTTACACTATATGTGTAAATAATATGTCAACATACACTCTACTGTCACGTATATCTAAAAAGAACAAATAACAAAAATAAATCAAGCAAACATTAGGGCTGAAAGACTACTTCCTAGTGACAAGCATTTCTTGCCAGGGGTGTTCTCTGAGAACATGTGCTTGGAGGGCCAAGTGTTAAGGGGCCTATAGGGAACTGTGTGGGAAATTTGCCACTTTTTGAGTCATTACTAATAAAGTTTGATCAGTCACAGGGAAGCAAAAATCATTCAGGGGACATAGTATGGAAAAAACTAGGAATGTATGAGAGGCCCAATTAAATCAACATTTAAGGAAAGTATTTTCTTTCTTTCTTTCTTTCTTTCTTTCTTTCTTTCTTTCTTTCTTTCTTTCTTTCTTTCCTTCCTTCCTTCCCTTCCTTCCTTCCTTCCTTCCTTCCTTCCTTCTTTCCTTCCTTCCTTCCTTCCTTCCTTCCTTCCTTCCTTCCTTCCCAGGGCCTTGTGAATGCAAGGAAAGCACTCTACCAACTGAGCTATTTCCCCAGCCCAGTCCTTTTTTAAAAACATTGGTTTCCTAGATATATATGGCAGTAGAGTGTATTTTGACATATTATACATACATGGAGTATGACTTATCTTAATTAGGATCCCATCCTTGTGGTTGTATATGATGTGGAGTTTCATTGGTCATGTATTCAAATATATAAGCATAGAAAATTTATTTCCCATTCATTCTACTGCCTTTCCTATTCCCATCCCCCCTCTCTTCACTTCATTCCCCTTTGTCTAATCCAATGAACTTCCGTCCCCACCACCCTTACTGAGTGATAGCATGGATTCCAATCCTTAAGGGGAAGTGCATGGAGGACTAGAAGAGTAACTAGGGACTGCCACTGTGATTAAGAAGAACTTTTGCATGATAAGGCTGGTCCCATGGCTGCCATATCATATATCCCTGCAAACGCTATCCATTGTGTTTTATGGGACTGGTGACCTCCTGAAGTTGTCAACTGCAGTGGCCTTGCAGAGGTGTCCTATCAAGTATTGCAAATGGGCTCATTTTAGTGGAGGGAGGATTGAAATTGAAAGATACCAAATTATCATGAAGGAAACATGGATGGCAGAGAAGAGATGATCACTGACTGGTAAATGCTGTGGCACAAGGACTTGGCAGTGATGCAGAGGCACTCAATCCTCAGTCTGGAGGAACAGCTTCATTCCAAGTAGGAAAAAAAATCAGATATAGAATAATAGAAAATAAATGAATATTTGGTCTCAAATTATTTGGGATGGTTTTCAGTCTATGTGACATTTACTTGTGCTATTTTCTTAACTTCTTTGTTCATCAGTTTTCTTGTAGGGTTGTTCATCAATGAGCAAATGCATATGTAATGAAGTACTTAGAACAAAATCTGGTATACAGTAAACAGTCTCTGAATGTTGGTTACTGCCATTTTATACTGCTATTTTTTTAAGCTTTACTTAAGAAGCTGAGACATGTCCGAAAGACTAGAAAGTCTCAGAAAATCCAGCTAGGAGTCACCAAGGAGGATAAAGTAGTGAAACTGGTCAGGGCTTAAAACTATGGACACCCACTTTTACACTTGCCCAGATTCCTGAAGCAGGAGGCTTGTATCCATTTGGAGATTTAGAGAGAAATCATTTGCAACAGTTCTCCTCTACTATTTGGTGCCTATCTGTGCAGAGACTAGCAGAGACTAGAATTTACTCTTTTAAGATCCACTCTCTTCTCTTCAGACCTTGTGGGTTGGCTTCCCACTTGATGAGTTTGCTGAAAGCAAAAAAAAAAAAAAAAAAAAACCATCAAAATCACCTTCTATTTAAATGTAGTTTAGGCAGTTAATCAAAGATGGTTTGAATTGTTTATCGGAAGATGGAAACATTGGGATAGAAATCATAATACAGACCAGGCATATATTGGGAAATGATGGGTTCTGTCTATGTAATCCCTCTATAATCACTGCTCTGTAGGCTTTAGGGGTTTGTGGTGCAAATACAGCAAAAACTACCCTCTGTTACTGGGGATCACTACACATTCTGAACCTAGCATCCTCACATACTGAGTGAGTGCTGGATTGCCAGTCAAAAAGACACTTCGACTCCTAAACGACTGGTGTATTGAATCATGTAATGCAATTGCAAGTCTTAATCCTCATTGTTAGTCTTTCAGGAGGAGGCAAGGCAGTCCACTGTGGGCTCAATTTCACGGGCTTCATTTCAAGTGCTAGAAAATCCTAGGAGTGACTACTGCAACTGTAGTGTTAGATGAAGTTCAATTGGTAGGAGCTAGGAAGGTACCAGATGGTTAAAATGACATTCATTAGGAGCAGGAGGTCTAGAGGAATAGTGCCTTTCAAAATTCTCAATAAGTTGTAAAGACATATTGCCCATAGTTCTTTTATTTGAAAGTTGATTCATTTTCCTAGTTCAAAAGACCAGTGACAAAGGGCAAAGTACTTTCAGAAAAAGAGAAAGAAAACTTAGTTTGTTTCAACGTGTAATTATTGTTAAAGTGTAGGCAAAAGACGTAAGCTACACCTCTCTGGTGTAGCTTACATTCTTTATATCCAGAAAAAGGTGAATTAACTACTCCATTTTATATCTTCTAGAAACTCAATGCTTTTTCCAACAATTCTACAGATTTGTGGATATGTGTGTGTGTGTGTGTGTGTGTGTGTGAGAGAGAGAGAGAGAGAGAAAGAGAGAGAGAGAGAGAGAGAGAGAGTGTGTAGGGGTTAATTAGAGTAATTTCTCCATCCTATTTTTTATCTGTGTTCTATGCTGCTACTTTTTCTTTTATCTCTACACTAATGATGTTCATGCAGATGTTGCACTCCTTTCTTCAACTTTTTTTTTTCACCAAAAACAAACACAAGGGAAAAGTAAAAAGCAGACGCTTTACATAAATAAGCACAAGATTTTTCTTTGAAGATCTTATGAGAAAGAGGAGAATTTTTGTCATTAGAATGAGAACAACTCAAAGTTTGCCCTTAGCTGTTCCTGATCTTAGGATACACATGTGTGGACCATCTTTGGCAAAGCATTGTCTGTGTGTCTCATTTCTCTCTTCTGTGTGCACCACTATTCCCTTTGCTTCCTCTGATGCCCTTCCCCAATCATCATCATTTTCTACAACAGTACTAATCAACTATTTTGTTTTTCCACTTCCTGCTGCCATATTTCCAACCTAACAGCTTATTGAAGTATTTTCTTGAAGGAAGACAGGACTTCCATTGCCAGCTTTAACGATAATTATTCAAAAATCCTGACACCTGATTTTTACAGGTTTGATAGATTGTGATGAAGTCTGTTCTATTCAGAATTTGAGTAACAGAATCTTTTGGAGTCCTTTCCTTCCACGACAATTTCTGTTTATACCCCAAACAGTCAATCTGTCCCCACCCATTTTCCCGAGTGCCAGACTACATTGATCTGTTTCTTAAGGTTTGATATCACTCCAAAGTTCAGCTGGTTAGAGTGTTCCATTTTGAAGTGTCCACAGAAACTTGTTTTTAATGAGAGATGACCTGCTCCATCTCCCACACAGCCTCACAGAATGCGACTTTATAGTCTCCATGAGATGCTCGCATCAGTAAGAACTGCTGGTCTAGTTCATCAATCTTGCTAATGAGCTGACTATTGGCCTCTCTCTAGTGTGACATCCTGGCACCTTTGATCTTTACAGAAAAGAATTAGTGCTGGCATTCGCTGGACATCTCCAAATGGGTTTAATTGGAATTTTTCAGGGTAAGATAGAATGTTCAATTTTTAGCTTAATGATGATGCTGGGATTATAAACATACCAGATTTCAGTACAGTTAAGATAATTATCTGGGCAGAAAGGAAAGTGCAATTAGGTTGCTCCAGCCTCCACTTAGTGCAATTATTGAGAACACTAACCTAGAGAAAATAGTTTCATTCTTTAAATTTCACCATGTCTCACAGGATTGGGCCTTCTGTTTTCACCTGATGGAGGAGGAGAGAACTATCCAAGAAACTTTCCAAACATTCTTCATTTAATAAGAAACACATTTTTTAAAAAAGTAGTTTTTAAAGATATCAAAGGAATAGAGCTTTCTTTGTCTCTCTTTTGTAAATGAATAAGAGAAAGCCACAAGAAAAACATATTTTTTAGTGCTATTTGTTAAATTGAAGGAATAGCAAGGATGTAAAAAAGAATTCAAATGGATTATAAAATTTGACCATTTTAGACAAGCCAATTGTTTTCAGATTATTTACTGGTAAATCAATTTCTTGTCACACAGAAAAAAATCCTACCCAATCATTGAAATGTCTCCAGTATTTGCACCACACAATGATCATTTTGAATGATTGAATAAGAGTGTGTTTGTGGGAAATAATAGACTATGGTAATGACCAGAAAGATCAAAGCACATACCTGGCTATTTTAGTTTATGAACTACCAAATAACACCCGTTTCAAGAATGTCAGTTTTAACAGTCACCAGTTTAATGAAATGGGCAAGCAAGTTTCAATTTGTTTAGAATTTGCATCTTTCAGGCAGAGACTCAATGCACAGAAGAGCACATAGCTCTTCATGCTAGTTCTCCTCTGCATACCAACTTGCATATTTACTAACTCATTGTAAATGTGCTATCTCAACTCAGCCCATTATATGCGTGCTATATTATGAAAAATTTCACTGAATCCTTTTAATCTAACAATGCAAGGACCATTTCTAAAAAAGTGTACAGTTGTCTCTTGGTATCCATGAGGGATTGGTGCCAGGAATCCTTGCAGATACCCAAATCCATGGATGCTCAGTTTCCTAATATAAAATGGTATGGTATTTGTATATAACCTAGGAATGTCCTCCTGTACACATAAATCATCTCTGTGTTACTTTTAATGCCTAATACAATGCACATGTTATATTAATCATTGTTACACTGTTTGCTTGGTTTAAGAAATAATGACAGGAAAAAAAAGTAAATGTTCAGTACAGATGCAGTTTTTTTTTCAAACTCCTTTTTTTTTTTTTTTTGGTAGCAGGGATTAAACTCAAGGTCATTCGACCACTGAGCCACATCCCCAGCCCTATTTTGTATTTTTTTTAGAGACAGGGTCTCACCGAGTTGCTTAGTGCCTTGCCTTTGGTAAGGCTGGCTTTGAACTCACAATCCTCCTGCCTCCACCTCTTGAGCTGCTGGGATCACAGGTGTGCGCCACTGTGCCCAGCTCAAATAGTTTTGATCTGTAGTTGACTGTACCCGTGAGTATGGAATCTATGAATATAGAAGGCTGACTGTATATGTATATAATTTTTTTTCTTCTAATACTAAATTTGGGAACTGTACTATATCATCTTTTTTCAATGAATCTGCTTTAGAAGTGAGGCTGGAAAGGTAAATCATTTCTTCTTTTAGACTGCATTGAGGAACATTTATTTTATCTTCCCCCTAAATCCATTCATTTTAGTAACATTTCTGATGTTATGAAAGTTTTTAATCTACTGAACAAACTGAACCAACTGCATTTACTAAGTACCCAAAGTAATAGTTTTCTATTTGTCATGCATTGTATATTTAATTTCATATCCATTTAATCCACAGCAATCTTAGTGTCATTTATAGAAGAGAAAATGGAAAAAAAATGATTTGCCCAACACTGTACAACTATTAAGTTGCTGAAGCACCGTGCCTTAGTTAATAGGAAGACACATGCACTTAACATTTTGAGCACTGGAGTTAGACAGATTTGGATTAGAATTCTGGTTCCTTCACTTACTGACTATGCAGCATTGGGTAAGATTCTTGTCACCAGCCCCAACTTGGGCAAGATTCTTATTTACTCATCTAACCTTTGTCATATTCATTTCTAAAAAGCATTAATACTAGCATTTGTTTCTAGGATATAATCAGGAGGTATAAACAGAGTAATACATACAATACAGTTCTACTATTGTGCCTACAATTCTTTTCTTCCCATGTTTTTATCATTTTATTAGAGTGTATACTTATACATAGTCATTGGGTTCATTTTGACAAAATCATACATGCAAAGAATTTTATATCAATCCCCATTCCCAACCCCACTCTTCTCTCCTCCTTCCTCTCCTTTGTTATACCCTCCTATCCTCTATGTACTACATATACATAAAAGGTGAAATTCCCTCTGGTACCTTTATATATGAATATAGCACGGTATTGTTCAATTCGTTGCATTTATCTTCCCCTTTCCTTCTTCCTCCCTCATTCTCATTGTCCTTCTGCTCCACAGATCTTCCCCATATCCTTATGATACCTGATCTCTTCCCCAATCCCTCCTATCCTTTGTTTTTACTGGCTTCCACAAATTTGATCCTTGATTTTCTGAGCCTGAAAAATTTGAAGTTTTAAAATTTCAAAAGTGTTTACATTATTATAGGCATCAAATTAGCATAAATTTAGCCAAGGGGAAGCATTTGATATTTTAAAATTAGCTTATAATTCTCAACATAGGTACATGCATGTAAACCTAATATTTTTTTTTTCAAAATAAAATAGAAAGATGAAAGAAAGTGTTACACACAATGGAATATTACTCCGAAATAAAAGAAAAGAAAATCATGGCATTTGCTGGTAAATGGATGGAGTTAGAGAAGATAATGCTAAGTGAAGTTAGCCAATCCCAAAAAACTAAATACTGAATATTTTCTTTGATATAAGGAGGCTGATTCATAGTGGAGTAGGGAGAGGGAGCATGGGAGGAATAAAAGAACTCTAGATAGGGCAGAGGGGTGGGAGGGGAAGGGAGGGGACATGGGGTTTCTAATGATGGGGGAATGTGATAATATTATTATCCAAAGTACAGGTATGAAGATCAAATTGGTGTGAATATACTATGTATACAACCAGAGATATGAAAAAGTGTGCTTTATATGTGTAATAAGAATTGTAATGCATTCTGCTGTTATATATAAATAAAAAGTAAAATAAAAAAGAAATCAAAAAATACAGGAAAACAAAAAGAAAGAAAGAAGTGAGGGAAAAATAAAGGGGAATAAAGAAAGAGGAAAAAAAAGAAAGAAATTATCAGGATATCTGGAATCCAGAGAATCCAGGCTGGAAACTTTTGTTTTAAAGAGTATGGTTTGTCAGTTATTCTCATTCCTTGACTATTTTTTGGAGGGGGCTTTGAACTGGGCATTAATATCAGGGCCTCGTGCATGCTAAGCAAGTCCTCGGCCACTGGTCTGCATCTCAGCCCCTCGCTTCTTAAATATTACTAAAAATTTAATGTCAACGCAGGCAAGGTTAAGTGAGACTATAAGGAAGTAAAAACAGAAAACAAGAATTCTAGATGGGCTACATTTTAAATAAGACTTTAAAAATCTCAGTTTAATGCAGTCCTCCCATGTCTAGGATACATTTTGAGGAGAACTTCTATGAAATGCTTCAGTTAAATGATAGATAACAAATTAAAAGTAATTACACTACTTTGCTAGGGCTGCAGTAATGAAGTACCAGGAAAATGGGTGGCTTAACCAACAGAAATTCACTGTTTCACATCTCTGGAGGCCAGACATCCAGAATCAAAGTGTTGGCATGTTTGGTTCCTGTGCATCTCCTCTGGCTTTTTTTTTTTTTTAATAACTTTATTTATTTATTTATTTATATTGGTGCTGAGGATTGAACCTTTCACGTGCGAGGAGAGTGCTCACTGCTGAGCCACAATCCCAGCCCCTCCCCTGGATTTTTGTTGTTTTCTCAATCTTTTGCATCCATCATTTGCATAAGCATCTCTCCCTCATAGCCCCCTGCTCTCTGCCTTCATCTTCACATGGCATTCCCTCTGTGTGACATCTGTATCCAGATTTCCCCTTTTCATGAGCATACCATCTAATATTAGATTCTATATTAGATATATTAGACACCGGCTGTATTCCAGTATGACCTCATTTTAATTAATTATATCTACAATGACCCCATTGCCAAAAAAGGTCACATTCAACTTAAGAATTTTGAGAGGGTATAATTCAGCAATTATCACAAATGGAAGTTCTGAGCAAATCTAAGATAGTAAAATACAACACGGCAGGGATAATTATGGTTTATGTTTAAGTTAAAAATTGCTTTTAGGGGCTGGGATTGTGGTTCAGCGGTAGAGCACTCACCTAGCACGGGTGGGACCGGGGTTCAATCCTCAGCACCACATAAAATAAAGGCATTGTGTTGTGTCCATCTACACCTAAAAAATAAGTATTTTTAAAAAATTGCTTTCAGCTGGGTGTGGTGGTACATACCTTTAATCTTAGCAGCTGGGGAGGCTGACATAGGAGGATAGTGAGTTCAAAGCCAGCCTCAGCACCTTTCACTGAGGGGCTAAGCAACTCAAAGAGACAGTGTCTCTAAATAAAATACAAAATAGGGCTGAGGATGTGGGCTCAGTGGTTGAGTGACCCTAAGTTCAATCCCCAGTACCATCCACCAAAAAAAAAAAAAAAGAGGAAAAAAATGCTTTTAGAAGAAAGAATAAGCTAAATGATAGAATGATAATATCTCTGGAAAGAATATGAGGGGTTAAATTCACCAAACCTAAGAAAAGCTGACAAAGTGATGTGATCACAAAAATATTAAAACAGAGTCTGCATAACAAGAACCATAGTCTAGATCAAGAGAATATGATAATCACCATCAAAGTGTATTCCAAAAGAGATGAAAGTTATAGCTAAACTAAGAGAATATTCTAATTAGCTTTTCTGTTTAATAGCAGAACAGGTACTGAATTCCTCTTCAGTAGAGTTTAAACAGAGGTGGGAAGCCAGCTGTTGCAGACAGAAGAGGAGTTTGGAAACTTTTCTAAGAGAGCTGGGACACCTGCCCTTTTGTTAATTAGAATTTAATGGCATCTGTAGGTCTCTACTTCCCTAGGACTCCTTGACTCTTTGCCTCTCGGTAAACACTGTCTAGATTTTCCGCTTCCTCTCCCAAGCACATGGAGTAAAAAATATCTTGAACAACCCAACCATCTCCTTGGATCAGATAAACCCATGTCTTTCCATGTAGACTTTTGAGAACTGCCACATACTTCCTGCTTGGGCCAGTCCCCAGATGTGAATGATTCCATGGCTGACTTTCCAATTTATCAGATTCTTCCAGATGTGTTTTTCTTTTGATTTAGTCAATTAAGTGTCTGAACCGTGGCTTCCAGGTTGGACTTCAGTTGTGATTCCTTCAGGCTGGAAGAGGGCATCTGTCTAAAGGTTAGTCAGCCACCACGGAGCTAAGGGAGGTGTTTTAATCTAGTAATTATAGATGTGGGCGTTGGAGTTAAGCGGACCTAATTTTAAGTCGTGCTTTTATACCTTATTATCTGTCAAGTTATTAAACATTTTAGGATTTATTATTTCCTCTAATTTTGAATCAAAATGATAGTTGTGTCATAGCTGATCTGAGAATTAACACTAAACAGTACAATATCCACCAAGAGAAAACACTTGTCTCTTAGAGTTATGTGAATATATAACAAGACTTATGGCGAGTGGAAATGGAAATATAGACGAGGAGAAAGGCATACCACCAGGAGTGACACCAACCGGAAGCCAGAGCTATGATTGTAATCCAACCCAAGGGGGCTCTCCATTCAGAAGTACGTACGAGTAGATGGTTTTGGAAGAGGTCATTTCAGGAGGTGTTGAGACATGCCTGGGTTTGGGGGTATCACAGTCGGAGGCTTTTAGCTAGAGCACAGAATCCAGAAGCTACACTGATATTCTATGAGACTCTGGGAGAAGGAGAAAAGAGCAAAATGGGTGGGAGGTGGGAGTGGAAAAGAGCTTCTCTAGAAGACAGGACTCTATAGTCAGAAAACAGAAACTTATGGGACATATTAGGGTTTCAAGCCTTTAGCCTGGGGAAAACCCAGAAGCCATTGAAGGTCTTCATGGGCTGCTGCATATTGTACACGTGATAGTACATGGGCCCTAATAATGGAACGCACCACATTTACGGGTGCTATTCACAGTGTCAACATCCTATGTTTATGTATTCACGATAGTGATTTTGCAGTAGACAGTTATAAAATGTCTTGTTCAAACAAAATAGATGTCTTCTGACAATTTATTGACAGATGGAAGTAAATTGTCTTAAGGAAAAGATCCTTTAAAATTCATACAAAGGCAATGTGTTCTGGTTGTAGCTGTTTGCATGTTAAAATATTCCTCTCTGGTGAACATTTAGAGAATGATTTGGAGGAAGGAAAAAAGTGGGTGAGAGAATACCATTTAGGGGACCCCTGCTTTAACCATGCCAGAAATGATGGTGGTTTGGATTAGGATCTGTCGAAAGAAGAGTAGATCTGGAGATATTTGCTGAATACAGTCAACAGGTCTTGATCAATTGAACAGATGTAGATTGGAGACTCCTAGATGCTTAGCCCTTGATTTATCAATTTCACTTGCGGTTTTGATAAAAATTAATCATTTAGTTCTCAGGCTTCCAGCTGTTCTTTCCCAATCTTTGCAAACCTTTTAAATTCCAAGTCCAGGGACTCCCTTAACAAGACCTGGTCTCCTTATAGGAGGTTGAGATACATCTCTTGGTACTCTGCCTCAGTCAGCTTTGGCCTTTTTTTGCCTGCCAAAACAACTGAACACTGCTATACAGTTGGTGTTTGCTATAATCCTTGAATCACATTTGACCATCCTATCTTTTATATTTCTCCAGCTGCTGCCTAGCTGGGTTTTGATGAGTATAGCCTTCCCTTCTCTTATTCTCCCCAGAAGCCTAAGCTGCTGATTTTCCATGGAAGCTCATTTAGCTCTTTATTCTCAATCATCATAAACTCTTTAATTCGTTTTGAATACTCTTCTGTTCTCTAACTGCAATGTCACTGCCTTCTGACTTGGAAATGGCTGGAAAATATGATTAACCTGCCTCTGCTTTCTGTCCTTATCATTAATAGCAATGTTAATATTCCATAATTGTGACACCCACCCAGCACATGGGCACACTACACCCACCTCACACACAACCAGATCTCGGGCTTTGTCACTGGACTTGGTTTTCCTCTTTAGGCCTTTGTAAAAATTTAATTATTATGAGTATTGCTGGCAATTCAATCTAAATAAAATCTAAATAAAAAATGATAAACATCCTGTGTATATTCTAATGTCAGGTTATGAATTCCTTCCTTAATCAACTATATAATTAAAAAAAGTTATTTTATCTAAAACATTGAAAGCCCACATCATTTTTATGTTTCTTTTTTAATAACAAATACACAAATTTATCTGTATAACATTTTTAAATTAAACCAAAATTATAAAATTAGAATCCTTATTTGGTAATTTTTCTTTTTGTTTAAGGACTCTACTTTAATGGAAAAGAGGCAAAAACCAGTAAATTCTAACCAGGGATTTAGTAACAAATAAAAATAATCTACAAATTCTGCTTTGTTGTTTAATAGGTGGTCGTACTTGCCACATGACATGATAGGTCCTGATAGCCAAACGATGATCTGCCATTGACCATTTCAGAAATTAGGAAATAAAAACAGAGTTGGATCTCTGGTTGACACATTGCTAGAAGACTTAAACAGAACAGCGTAACTAGAATATTTAAAGTAACTGAGTTTTTATCTGAACACAATTCTGCTTCATGAATTATTTTAGAAAATACTTTCCAACTATAGGTGATCATGGTCTTTTAGTTTTCTTTCTTTGATTTTTCTTGATGTAATATACCTCCTATACATGTCTTCAGTCATGAAAGACTGTCATATAGTTAGGTAGGAAAAATGAAAGAAAATGACCCATATAGCAGTCCCATTTATAGCATGGCCAAAGAAATAGGAAAAGCGAGAGAGTAACTAGCTTGTGATTTGGGGCTTATACATAACTTTCTATTAGGAATTGCTGTCTAACTTATTGCATGAATCACTGATTCAACTATTTTAACTGCAAAAATGAGCAAACTTTCTAAAAAATTACTTTACCCTATTTCTCCTTCCACCTATGATATTGGATATATGTATAATGGAGACATTTGCAATGCTGATTTGCAAGGAAACGTTATCATATTGGAGCACTGATAAAAACACATCCAGGATCTTGGATCAATGTTTCCTAGAAAGCAGAAACAAGCTTGTTACAGAGAAGTTTCAAAATGGAACTGATTAGGTTATGCAGAAAGAGTGTTAAGGGAACTGTTGCTCAGAACCCAGTTGAACAGAAAAGAAGAATAAGGGGTCAAGGGAACTTAGATGAGAGCACGTCGTGAGGTAGTTAAAAATACTCAAGTTGATGGCTTTTGGAGAGTCAAGGAGCAGAGACATATAAATCAAAGACCAGGTTTAAGAGAGTCAGAGTCAGTTTATATTAAAGAAATAGATTTTAAGAGTTTTTCAGGAAAATTTGGAAGATGTTTTATAGTTTTCATTAGATTTTCAAAAGGGATCTGAAGATCTCAAAAAAAAAACTACAATGTTTCAAAAGATATAGAAACTAAAAGACGTGTAAGTAGCTACTAAATTCTGATATCGCAAGGTAAATGTCTATAAGAAAGAAATATTTATTATCTCACATTGATGAAAAACCACATTAGTCCTAACAGGAAAATTTAACTGTTAAGCATGTGCCATTTTCTATATATGGTGAAAATGTGTATTCTGCTCATGGTTAATCTCTACTTCTGAACATTGCTGCATTGTAATGAGGGTGATTACAGTGTGAAAATTACCTGAATATTGGAAGAGACATTGGCTACCTTAGAAAATATTTTGTGCCAAACAAACACTTGTAAAAAAAAAAAATTGAAGACATTTTAGTCGGTTTAGTTAGATATAAAGAATAGACAGAATGCCAATGCAAGAAACTGCTATTAGATGATTAAGTGAAATTTCTTATCCTGGAGAATATCGTTAAATTCACAATTCCCGTAACAAGGAGACATTTAAAATATCATTTTACAGGTTTAATTCATTCATACAACATCAATACAAAATGTTCATCTCCATTAAAACTTCAGCTAAATTGCTAAATTTTCCTTCAAAATAATACATTCAAAAAATGTTTTAGCTAAATTGACGTATTTGAAAATTGACGTATTTGACTGAATGAATGAATCCTCAGGCCTAATTGTCCTGGAATATATTTTTTTTTTACTGGAAAATTGGCCCATTATATGTGCAAGTTGTTGCTAAGGCATATATATATATATATATCTATATATGTATATATATATATACATATATAGATATATATATATATATATAGATATATATATATATATAATCACTGAATATTGCTCCAAGTTATTAAAGTAGTCATAAATGTAAGGAACACATTTAACTTCAGTAATTACATATTTATTTGTTTATTGGTATCAGTGATTGAACCCAGGGGCACTTAACCACTGAGCCACACCCCTAGACCTTTTTTAACATTTTATTTAGAGGCAAGGTCTTGCTGAGTTTCTTAGGGCCTCACTAAGTTGCTGAGGCTGGCTTTGAGCTTGTAATCCTTCTGCTTCAGCCTCCAGTGCTGCTGGGATTAGAGATGTATGCTACCATGCCCGGGAGTAATTATGTATTTATTATGTGTTAAAAAAATATGTATTATGTACTCACAGGAAAATAAGAAGGAGAAAATATTTATAGAGATATTCAACTGTACTCGTTCACTTACCATAACAACTCAGATTTGTACGTCTAGCAGGATATGTATGGTAAGCACATGGTATTATGAAGGAATGCTACTGATTCAAAAGAGAGCATATTTTTAAAAGGTTTATCTTTTAAAAAGGCTTATCTCCCACCTGTGAGGTAATTGGCCTGAATTAGAATCATATAGGAATGATGGCAAAATATAAAACAATTCAGACAAATTTCTCAATTATTCCACAGGCCTGTGTGGTTAGATAAAAATAGCACTTCTGACTGAAACACAGTGATGACTCAGGTTTGCTTAGCTCTTATTCTTTCCATTGTGTCCTACTAAGGTTTATATCTTTCCCCACTATTTAGAAATAAAGGAAAATTAATTATATTTTTATTTAAAAATCAGCAAAATTCTTTCATTATAATTGTATTGTGAACTTTTATCACAGTGAGATTTAAATGAAGGGAAAATTGGAAAAGAAATAAAGATAATTGATATAAATAGCACAGAGGAGCAGAAAACAAGAAGGCAGCTTTAGGCTACCAATTAAAAGAGACACGATAATTTGCAATGGGTGTAGATTCCAGAATAAAGTGAAAAGAATACAATAAATTATTCTTGATGAAAATTAAGGCTGCTTTTAGTAGTAATTCTTATATTAGAATGTAAGTATGACTCTAATTAAAATGATACCCACAGTTGTCAAGTAGAAATATGCCTGTGAAATTAGCATATTAACAAGACTCATATTTTTTTTTCAAAATGTACTTGTACCATTATTCTAGGAACAGTCTAACACATTTAATCGTATTTGGATCCTATTAGAAATGGTGTAAGTATTTCACTCCAAGACTACTTAAAGTCTTTCCCATGAGCATATAGTTTTCATAACGCCAGAAATAAAACTTCTCATTCTTCCGAATGCATGTTACCTCAGTTTTAAGCACTTGCAGGACAGGATCCCACGCAATGTTGTTGTTAGTTTTTCCAATTTAAGCTAAGAGTCTGTGTGGTTGTTGACTCAGTGCTATCAAATGTCAAATGATTCTTTCAGGAAGAACTAACATTTTAAAGTATCAGCTTTCAGTATATCTATTATCTCCTCTATTTCCTGATAACACTTCTTCTTCGAGGTAGTTCTTAATATTATTACCAGTTTATACACAAGAACACTGAGGCTCACAGACGCTGTGTAACATTTCTGGCCGACACAATTTAGTACATGGCAATAGAATTTGAACAGCAAACTTGGCAAACTAAAGAGCCAAACACAAGAATGTTCTGGTAAGTTTTCAGCTACTCAAATAATTCATCTTGAGCAAAATATTAAATGAGCAAATATCTACAGCCATGAATCACTTAAAGATAACTATATAATAAATTTGAAAATAGTTTAGTAACAGTAAAATTAAAATATTAAAAATTTCCCATTATACAGATAAGTATTGCAAATTTATAAACAAGTACACAAGGAAAAAACAATATTGATATCATTGGTAATATTTTCTTGACTTTCAACATTTTCTCTTTCTTTTTAATCTACTTTCTACATTTTTTTCTTATTTTATATGTTTTGGTTTAGGATGTAGAGTTCTTTACTTCCTTCCTTCCATCTGTCTTTCCTTCCTTCCCTCTTTCTTTCCTTCCTTCCTTCCTTCCTTCCTTCCTTCCTTCCTTCCTTCCTTCCTCACTTACCTATTTATTTAATCTTGTTTCCAGGCTGTTTAAAACCCATTATAAGTTATGCCTACTTCATTACAGTGATTTATTGAGTAAATATGCCAAAATTTAACCATTGAATCGTATTTCATATTCAATAGCTCTCAGTTTTTTATTATGAATTAATACTAAACTGAATACCTTTTACATAATTTTTTATACATTTCTATAGCTATGTTTTCAAAAATTGAATCATTGGACTAAAACATATACGTACATTTAGGACTTTTGAAAGATACAGTCAAATTGCTTTTCTGAAAGTTGAATTAATTTACTTTAAATGGATATAGTTAACATGTTTGTATTACTTTACTTGGGAGAAGTATTATGACCATAAGTATTGGTTCCATAAATCTGTTAATCTTTTTCAATCTTTTTAATTAGTCTTATTCACTTTTCTTTTGTACTCCCTAAACTGGCAATTTGGCCTGTTGGTTAGCTGCTTGGGACCTCACCTGGAAATGTTTGAACATTCCAACTGCTTGGGTAGGACCACTGTTTTAGAAGCATTTAGTTGACTCTTTCTTCTTACATAATATATTAGATTTTTAATGTGTGCTGATAGGTGTCTGGTCCTACGTTAGGTATGAGAAGATGAATAAGTCTGAGCAAAGTCTCCGCTCACAACTTAAAGCTGCAGGAGGAGGTAAACAGCTGCTAGAGTGTGAACACAGTTATCAAAACCTGCCCTGAAGGCAGGCATGAAGCAATATTCAGAGAACCTTCACAGAAGACTCTTCTATTTCCCCCCATTTTTTTAAAATTAATGGTATCAGAAGAGAATATTGAAGAAAAGCAAAGCAAACATTAGATCTTGGGATTCTCAATGATACAAAGTTGTGTTTTTTTAAAAATGTCATTCAGTATCAGCAGACTAATATTCCATCTTGGTCAGCAAGAGATATTAACAAAAAATGCAAAAAATCATATTTTTGCACATATTCAAACTTGCATAGTTATCAGTGAAGATAGAAATAGTTTGTCTTTCGTCTGTTTGTCCTCTAATTAAAATAATATTTTTTTTTCTTCTAAGTCTAAACTCTGGCCGGTATCAAACAGAACAAGGAGTCTATGATTACTATATAATCCTTCAAGCAAGGAAACTAATAATTCTTACTTCACCAGATGTGCTTTAGCATGGGATCCATCTAGCACAAGATACAAATGAAGATCAGATATCAATAGAAATAGCTAGAATAATTGTGGAAAATGAAGATCTAGAATAGAACTTTAATGTATATAATTATAACTTATATAAATTTAAAAATGTACGCTTATTTACAGTTCAAAGGTGGTTAGTACTAGGGCAGAGCAACAGGTAACGTAAGAACAAACTCAGCATATTCAGGTTCTGTTGCAGAAAGATTTCAGAATGATATTCGCTATTAAGAATGATCCCCACACTGTTAATATAAGATTCCCAGAATGGTGCCTGAATAAGGCCCATTATTTCTTTCTTCTTTTTCTTTTTTTTCCCCTTTTTATATACTGGGTTTTTAATTTTGGTTCTTTTAGTCATACATGGCAGTAGAATTCATTTTTATATAATTATGCAAGCATGGAATATATTTTATTCTAATTAGGATCCCATTCCTGTGGATGTGTACAATAGTGGGATTCACTGTGGTGTACAGAGGAAAATTACCTCAAATTCATTTCACTGTCTTTCCTTTTCCTTTCCCCCTTCCTTTCTTTTTATTCCCATTTGTCTAATCTCCTGAATATCTATCCTTTCCCTCTCCCCTCTTATTGTGGGCTAGCTTCAACATATCATCAAAAACATTCAACCTTTTGCTTTTGGGGACTAGTTTTTTATACTTAGCATGACAGTCTCCAGATACATCCATATACTGGCAAATATCATAAAGTAAGTACTCTTCATGACTGAGTAATACTCCATTGTGTACATTTATACTCCATTTTCTTTACCCTTTCATTTTTTGAAGGGCACCTAGGTTGGCTCCATAACTTTTTTTTTTTTTTGATATTATGAGGATCACATTTATTTTTATTTTTAATTGATTTTATTTTTTTAAATGCATGACAGTGAAATGCATTACAATTCTTATTATGTAGAGAGAGCACAATTGTTCATATCTCTGTATATAAAATATGTTCAAACCAATTCATGTCGTCATACATGAACTTTGGATAATGATGTCCATAACATTCCACCCTCATTGCTAACCCCTTGCCCCCTCTCTTCCCTTCCTAACCCTCTGGCCTATCTAGAGTATCTCTATTCCTCTCATACTCTCCCTCACTACCCAACTAGGAGTCACTAGGGAACGAAGTGAAATTTGTGGGTCATATAATAATTTTATTTAACTTTGAGAGAAACTGCAATTTTTTGTTCTGCCAGAACTATGTTAGAACTAGGTGGCTCCATAACTTAGCTATTGTGAATTGAGCTGCTATAAATATTGATGTGGTTACATCACTGTGCTATGCTGATTTTGAATCCTTTGGATTTATACCAAGGAGTGTTATAACAGGGTCAAACGGTGGTTCCATTCTCAGTTTTTTTTTTTGCAGAATCTCCGTACCACTATCCAGAGTGATTGCATCAATTTGCAGTCCCACCAACAATGTATGAATGTACCCTTTTCCCCACATCTTCACCAAGATTTTATGTAACTTGTGTCCTTGATAACTGCCATTCTGACTGGAGTGAGATGAAATCTCCGTAGTTTTAATTTGCATTTCTTTAATTGCTAGAGATGTTGAGCATTTTTTCCCCCAAATATTTGTTGACAATTCATATTTATTCCTTTGAGAAATGTCTGTTCAGGTCCTCTGCTCATGAATTGATTGGGTTATTTGTGTTTATGTGTTAATTTTTTAGTTCTTTATATATAAATTTATATATAAATTTAACCCCCCTCTCTCACCTTGCATAAAACTCAACTCAACATGAATCAAAGGCCTAGAAATTAGACCAGAAACTCTGAACATACTAGAAGAAAATGTAGTCCCAACACTCCAATACACTGATTCATGGCCTGACTTCCTTAACAAGATTCCCAAAGCACAAGAAGTAAAACCAATAATCAGTAAATGGATGGCATCAAACTAAAAAGCTTCTTCACAACAAAGGAAATAATCAAGAACATGAAGAGAGAGCCTACAGAATGGGAGAAAATACTTTTCCCTTTTTGAAAATTGTGATAAACAGCTTTGCACAGTGACAGGATCACAGTCAATGATGTTTACTGAGATGCAATTATTTCTAATTAAAGTTGTGATAAAATATACAAAATATAAAATTTATATTTTTGTCTACCATAAATGCACAGTTTACTGACATTTCCTATTCTTTCCTGAGTGTGCTAGTTTGAACTTAATTTTTTTTTTACAAAGCTCACATAAATTGTTATGAAAATAAAGAGGCATTATTTCTCTTTAGAGTACTCAAGTAAAACTTCTGGGACAATATGACATCTGAATTGAGCCTTGAATTGAGTAAGTAGGAACTTTCTAGATTCACAACTTAAGGGGACATGGAATTTCAAATAGATGGAAGCACATGAGCAGTGGTATTATCATAAAAGTGCATGAAATACATGTTCAGGAACACCAAGTAATTGGTCTGAGAAGCCTAAAGCTTAGACTATTCGTGCATTAATAAAGAAATAAGTATCACGTTAAAGTTTTTAATCTTTGAGGTATTAGTTTCTGAGACAAGAGATGTGGGGTCTAATTCTTCATCCTCCTAACCTTTCCTAAACTCAGTGTCCACACATAGATTATGAGAATGTATGGACTAAATTAGTGGATGTCAAACATTTGTTGGTAAACAGGTAGCTAATGTTCTCAGTTTTGCAGACCATATGGTCTCGGTCTTGTTGGAATCACTCACCTCTGCAGAACAGTGTGAAAACAGTCACACGGAATCTATAAGCAAATGGACTTCACTTGTCGTCTGTACTTTGCCAGCATTGACTAGGTTATCTCCAAGACTCCCTCCTGCATTAATGTTCTATGGTTCTAGTGTTCTATTTCTTTTTTCTGAGATTTGTTCTTTCAGATGAACTTAATCACCAAGAAGCATATTTTTGAATCAGCACTTAAAATAATTGACATTAAAACTGTTCTTTTCATTGCAAAGAGGTAAGTTACTGTAAAATAATTGACACGGGTATCACCTTTCTACGCTGAAGGATAAGAATCCTGGACTCTCCTACAAGAAGTTAGAAACAATAGGCAAAATGCTAAAAACATAATACTCTGTGGAATAATATGACTAACATTTCTCTGGGAAAGTCAAAGTAATATGGAATATAAATCTATCATACTTTAACTAGACTATAGAGTTTATGCTAATGGAAGACGTGTTTTCATTTACTTTGGTTTTGTACAGATCAAGAGCAAGAGAATGTGATTCTGATGTAGTTTTCTATTTAGTGTCTATATTAAACCAAACTTAAACATGTGTTTGAATAATGCATACCTAATGAGAATCATCAAGAAAAATAAGATTATTAATTTTTTCCAGTCCAGTAGCATCTAAAGCCAGCCTAGAGGTGGGATAAAGACAATGAGCCCAGTTCTTATCCTACATAATCCTGTAGAGGCATAAACTCATTAAATAGTTTTGCTTTAATAATCTTGGTGTGTGTTTCCATAAAGTAAACACTCCTATTGAATAGTTGCATGGAAGAAATTGGAAGATGAAGGAAAGTTCATGACTGAGAAAACTTTATGGTATCAGTTATAGAATTAAAACAAAAAAAAAACTTTTTAAAAGTGCTATTTTAGAATTAATTTCTTAAGACTTTGAATGTAGGTTATCAGAAAATATCAATCTCAATTTTACCTCATAAGAGTCTTTTGAAGAAAAATGTGAGAATGTTTTGTTTGGAAGCAAACAACACAAATACATTTTTTTTTTTGTATTTTGAATCATATGTCTCTTTTTATCCCATCCTTTGTGAGGATGAAAATTCAGTGTAGGGAGACAGAAGTTCAGGATCAGAATCAAGAATAAGGATGCCCTAGACAGCGGGAGCCGAGAGTGGCAGCCTAGTTCTATCTTCCATCAGAAGTGGAGTTGGATCTGTCTTCATGGCTTTCCAACTAGAGGCTGCCTTCATCTCTGCCCTTGCAGCGAGGAAAGACCATGCCACAAGTTCACGCCAATGCAAAAATATAAGTCAAGAACGAGATGTCTGCATTTCAGGAATCCCTGATGACCAGAGCTCCCTGAAAATCAATCCTGTGGTTAAGTGAGTGATGCCACCATGAGCATCAGCCTGAACTGGGGGGACCAGAGGTAAGCAGATGTTTCCTGTTTGGGGTGAAAGAGTAAATACTGTCAGCCTTTGAGGGCCTGCCTGCCACTGTAAGGCTTGACAGCTATAGACAATATGTATGTGCATGAGTGTAGTCTGTGTTCCAATAAAATTTTATTTGTGAGTCCTGAAATTTGAATTTCATATATTGTTTTTGTTTTATTAAAATCATTACAGTGTTGGTGATGCAAAAATAGGTTGAGGGCCAGATTTTTGGCCCAGGGGCTATAGTTTCTCAAATTCTTGGATGGACAGTATTTTTTTTTTAAATATTCTATTTCCATCTCTTTGTTCATGAAATAGCTTAGTCTTAACTCTAGATTTGTAATAATTGTGGCTGTTTGCATTATTATCCATTGAGTGAGAAGTTTCTTTTCCTTTCTTTATTCATACTAGGACCCAACGTGGAGATGAGCTGCCCTTTTGCTTTCTCCTTAATTCCTTGTTTTAGTGACCTCGCGTGGAGACGGACCTGCCAAGACGTTCTTATGAACATACTAGAGACACTTCATCATGTCCTTTCCATCATTTCAATGGTTTAAAACTTTTCCTTTTTAGAATAAATAGAAGGATTATTGAATTCCTCACAATTTATTAGTGAACACTTTATTTAAGGAAGTTATTACTCATTGTTATGGACTGAATGCTCCCAATATATTAAAGCCCTAACTGCCAATTCATTATATATAGACATAGGGCCTCTGAGGAGGAAATTAAGGCTTAATGAGGTGGTAATGGTAAGACAGGGAAGAGACAAGGAAGATCTCTGTCTGCACTCACCAAAGAAAGCCAATGGGAAGACGTAGCTTGAGAGGAGCAATCTACAGACCAGAAAGAAGGCCTCACCAGTAATCAAATCTGATAGAAATCAGACAGTGGAACTTTCCAGCCTCTAAAACTTCGAGAAAACAGATTTCTGTTGTCTTCAGTCAACAGTCTATGGTATTTTGTTTTAGAAACCTGATACCTAATATCCTACCCATATATGGGTAGGATAGTAGTGTGCTAGTTAACTTTTTTTTATCTCACCCTTAAGCCCATTAGTTAATAGGATTAATAATTTTCTATATATTCTTTCTTCTGTGAGAGCACATGTCATTGCTCAAGCATTGACTTTCAAAATAAAATTTGAGAAAAGCAGAAAAGTAGCAGTTTGAAAAGCCTAAATTTTAACTGTAAGAACCAAGCACTTGTAAGAAGATGGGGGTTTCTATATTTCAAGTTTCCCTTTAAAGATAAAGGGCCACATAGAACATGTAGTTCCTGGTCTATATGAGAGGCTGGAGGGATACAGGATATGCTGTACACAGAGATTTCCACGAGAGGAAAAAGAAAATAAGACTTTCCTGGCATGGGAGAAGGAGCTTGGAGGACTTAGTGAATACAGGTCTAGATTACAGAGATTGCCCCGGTTCCAGATGACTCTCATTCTTTTGTCTTGATTGGGGGTGTCTAGTAGAGAGTGGAGAAAACAGAGGAATGATAACACAAGGAGAGGTGTGTGTCCTGAAGACCCTACCTTCTAGAATACTCTGCAGAAAAAGGCAGCTTCTGTGATCAGGGATATCTGCATGTATTTTAGGCAGAGGAGAAGGCAAATCCTCCAACTCTCCCTTGAGTCTTGGGGTACAGAGGCAGTTTGCAGGTCTGCCTCTGAAGAGGCTATGGACTTCCAAGACTTGTTGCCCTTTGAGGAAGATGTGACTAATCTCCCCAAAACAATCATGGTGTGATGCAGAGATGACCCTTGACCTCTGCAGCAGATTCACTGGTGTGGAAGAGGAAGCCCCAGCCTAAGCAAAGTTAGTCACCTCCAGGACAGCCAGCACAGGCCCAAAGAAGGCAGCAGTGTCTTTAAAAGAGTGGGATTCAGTCCAAACACAAAGTTTAAATTTTTTATTTTTGAAATATTAAATTTGTTGAAATATTTATCTAAGAGAATCTAAATTTTTGACCTCAAATGATTAAGTTACCTTGAAGTAAAAGGATTCTGGTCTTCTCCACATTAGTAGAAGCTAAGCTACTGTAATTTGAGTTTAATTATGGAAAAAAATTTAAAAAATTTACATCTGCATAACTGAATTGTGACTGTAACCTTGACTCCATTTCAGTTATTGGTTACTACATTTAAAGAAAGAAGGTAAAGATTGCTGCCAGTATTCATCTAATCTGCCTCACAAAACCCTCTCTCCGTGAACCTGCAAATAGACATTGTTGATAATAATGGCTCAGATCTGCTGCAAATTTCTGAAATTCTTTTTGAATCATGAAAAACCCACATTATATCCTCTGAGTGTGATATGCTAAGTGAGCATTTCTATACTGTAATTATTAGAAATTGGTAATGCACATCTTATTAAGCAAGCCATTTTGTTAATGTAATGTAACATTTCTTAACAAATCCAATAAGAGTTATTTTGATGAAACATTGTTATAATTTTTAATAACATAATGATTCTTTTTTCATTCATTGTAACAGATTGATAAGTTTTGATCAAGCAGCTTTTCACTCCTAACACCTTCCTTGGCTATCTATCACTGTCAATCTGCAAATTCCTACCTGTGCACACTTGACTCTGCTAAAGAGCTCCAATGGCTGTTCAAGAGCTTCAATTGGCTACTTGCTGGTCCCCAGTTAATACTGAATATTTGTTGTTTTTGCTCCTCCTCTCTCCTGTATTTCCTTCTATAACCCCTTTCCATCTCTCTCCTTTATCTTTGATTCCTTCTATTTCAAATGTGTGCCCTTTCTAAGGCATGCCTGATATACATTATTAAATATGTTCTTCTCAACATTTCATAACCCCCTTTCAGACTTCTCTTTAGACTTCTTCTGTTGTGTTTATATTCAATATATTGCAGCATTTTGTTGTTTGAACCCCATGTAGTAAGCTCCTTACATTAATGGCTATGTTTTATTCTTTTTAATCTCTGTCTTACTCTATTAAACATAGTCTGTACTTAATCGATACTTTTTTAAAAAAAAATAATGGAACAATGAAGCTTAAATTGCTAAAGTGCTTTCAATTTAAAAATGTGTTTGCTCCATGAAAGGGTGCTTTGGGAAAAAGAAAAGACATGCATGAATTTGCATTTGATTAATCGCATGTCACTCTTTGCTTTCAAATTTTCTCTGTGGTAGGGAAAAAAAAAGAGTGAAGGATAGAAGTTTGAGGACCCTGTAGGACTGCCCAAGGACGTGTGCACTCACACATGCACACAGACACCCACTGAGAAAACGTGATTACAGAGGAAGCTTCCATGGATATAATGGGTCCAGAGAAGGAGGATTTACTTCTAAGGGCTAATACTGTGAGAACAGTCTGATAAGTAGAAGGGAGGGCTTGTGGTAGAGGGAATGGATGAGGATAGAATTTAGAATATAGACAAAAATCTCAAGGCTAAAAAACAAGTGAAAATTGGGGTAGAAAAGAAAAATGACACATATTTTAAAGACATAATATGGGAATATTGTATGTAGAGTCAGTAAGAAATTATATGATAAGCAAAAAGGAGGCAATTGAGCTCCCTGATGAATGGGTTGCAATTGAACACTGAGATGCATCACATATATGGCAGACATACTCTTAAGTTTTAAATACACACTTCGGTCGCGTTTCTAAGCAGATTGCTGTGCTTAGTTCTGTTCTTACAGACCAGTTGTCAGGTTTTAGATATGCCTATAATGGCCTCTATTCCTCACCTGTGAGAGAGCTCACCAATAAGTTGGTACGAGAAACTAATACTATTTAGATACCATGTCTCGGGAAATCACCCAAAGCACCGAACCCAAAGGATTTATTGTGGATATAAAACAGGCTACTCAGAAATCCCGATGAGTACCAGTACCATTGTGTGGGTCATTTTTCTGTCGTGCAAGAAAATGACTAAAAAAAAAAAAATCAACTTAAAAGTTGGCAACATTTATTTATTTTGGCTCACAGTTTCAGAGTTTCTGGTCCACGGATGACTTGACCCTGTTGCTTTTGGGACTGTGACAGCCCAGTACACTGTGGCAGGAAACAGGTGGTAGAGCAGAACTGCTCATCTCTTGACAGCTGGGGAACAAAAGGAGAAAGAAAAGAGCCAGGGTTCCAATATCCCTTTCAATGGCAGGTTCCCAATGAAGTAACTTCTTTCTACTCAGCCCCATATCCTGTAGGTTCCACCACCTCTCAATAGTGCCACAGACTGGTATCCAAGACTTTAACACACAGGCTTTGGGGGACCCTCAGATCTAAACTATAGCAGTCTTCATGGAAGATTCCAGAAAAAGGCCAGGATCTTGGAGAATGCTCATAGGTAGAGAGAGTCCCTGGAATAGAAACTGAACCTCAGCAAAGGCGTTCTTCATGTGGAATCTAGAAGGCCATTGGTGAACAGAAGAGTCCAGGGAAGTGCATTTTACATCAAATCCCTCATTGTGGGGTTGAACTGTTACTCCCCAAGCTCCAGTTCATGGTGGGCAAATGAAAACTGCCTTTGGATTTTTCCACTTAAGTTCTTTCTGATATCTTCGTATTTCAGAGGGAACTAATGATATGTTTTACAAACTGTAAGTTAAATTTTAAAAGGCAAGATAGTGTTGTTTTTTAATCAACTTTCTAGTAAATAGGACCTAGGATATTTTTACTAAAACTACCAATAATAAGTTTTTATTCTTTTCTTGAGAAATACTTTGGAAAATTGAGATGATTTTCTTTTTCATTTTCAAGAGCACTGGACAATATTTTTAAAATTTGTACTAATTTATTTCTATTAACATAATACCTATATAGAATATAACTTCTCATTCTTCTGGTAGTACATGATGTAGAATTACATTGGTCACATAATCATATATACACATAGGATAGTAATGTCAGATTTATTCTACTTATCTTTCTTATTTCCATTTTTGTTCCCTTCCCTTTATTCTCCTTTTTCTAATCCAAAGTATTTCTATTCTCTCCTAACTGCCCCTCCCACACCTTATTGTGAAATTAGCATCTGCATATCAGAAAAAATATTTAGCCTGTGGTTTTTAGGGATTGGATTATTTCACTTAGCATGATACTCTTCAGTTCCATCCACTTACTGGTGAATGCCATAATTTCATTCTTTTTTATGATTGATTAGTATTTCATTGTGTATATATAACTACATTTTCTTTATCCATTCATCTGTTGAAGGGCACCTAGGTTGATATAATTGGTCAAAAATATATATAAAAAATGTTCAACATCTCTACAATTAGAGAAATGCAAATCAAAACTACATTGAGATTTCATCTCACTCCAGTCAAAAGGAGAATTATCAAGAATTCAAGCAACAAGATCATTGTACTGTCATGTGTAACTAAAAAAAAAAGTTACAAAATAAATATTTAGGTTAAAAAAAAGAATACAAGCAACAATAAATGTTGGAGAGTATGTGGGGGAAAAGGCACAGTCATACATTGCCGGTGGTACTTCAAATTGGTGCAACCACTCTGGAAAGCAGTATGAAGATTCTTCAAAAAAACTTGGAATGGAACCACCATTTGATCCAGCTAACCCACTCTTGGGTCTATATGTAAAGGACTTAAAATCAGCATTCTACAATGATGCAGTCATAATCAATGTTTATAGCAGCTCAGTTCATAATAACTAAACTATGGAACCAACTAAGATGTTTTCTTGATCCTTAAAAAGTTCAGTTAGAGGGACTGGGGTTGTGGATCAGTGGTAGAGCACTCACCTAGAATGTGTGAGGCCCTGGGTTTGATCCTCAGCACCACATAAAAATAAATACATAAAATAAAGTTATTGTGTCCACCTACAACTAAAAAATAAATATATTTTTTTAAAAGTTCAGTTAGAATGAAAGTACTATTTCAACTACTCCTTCTTTCTTTTCAGCTTGGAACTTTGTGTCTTTTCACACTGTTCTGCTTTCAAATAATGGATGAAATATTTCCTTATCTGACCTAATTTTCAGTCTTCCTTCTCAGCTGCTTCTACTGTTTCTGTACTTCAACTTTACTGAGAGTTTTAAACAATTTTATGTCAAATAATTAATGCTTTTTCTTAAGAAGCAAAATTGAACAAAACAATATTGTGCCCAGGAGAACAGGAATAATAATGGGTGGGGAAGAATTGTGAATTATTTATCTCAATTAAGGCAGATTTTTAAAAATTTATATATGACCATGTCATGCATTACAATTCTTATTATACATATGGAGCACCATTTTCATATCTCTGGTTGTATACAGCGTATATCCACACCAACTTGTGTCTTCATTCATGTACTTTTAATTTGTTTTTCTATCTACAAACTCACTGTATCACAGTACCCTTTCCTTTGATGTCCTGTCTGGGACATGTGCCATTGACTATTTCCTTTTCACATGCTTCCTTGATAATCTTTCTCAACTCTTGCTCTATGTTCCCCTGTCCTGGCAGGTGAAATTCTTGAATGGAATCCTTCCAGAATGACTCGAGCTTAGCTAAACTGCATCTGTTTGATTTACAGGTACCTTGCCCTGCTACTAGAAGCGGTCTGGTTTGCTCCTGCTGCCTTTAGTATTGTGTTGTCAAGACTCACTTGTTAATTATGCTTCCTAGAAGCCTCGAAACTCCTGAGAATGCAGGGGAGGCTCTCTGGTGCTCTTTTTAACTAGTGTTTTGAGTGAGTCCATGAGTTTCTGCAGCTCAGGCACTCCAGCCCAGAGCGAGGTTTAATTGCCTGCTAATGCAGACGACCCTCGCATCAAAGGCATAAATTTGCCTTTATTTTTTTAAGGAGTAGGAACAGGAAATTTAAGAGGTCATGGAAATTTCACTCTTGTGAACTTCATCCAAGGAGGTCTCTATTCCAGTGAAGAAATACTTTCTAGGCATCTCTTTTATGGCCTGGATGCACGTGATTAGGATTGATAGGAACTTTGGAGCTACCTCTTACTGAGTCTTTTTAGAGAGTATGGTCATTTGCCCTGTGAGGGACCTTAGTCAAAACACTGAGACAAAAGGAATTTACATTCTTTTACATAAATTTCCTGACACTCTGATCTTAGTGCTCATAGCAATTATCAAAGCTGTAATTTTACATTTTTTGGTGTCAGTTGACTGCACTTGACTAATCTCTGCCTTCTCCACTGTACTGAAACTCCATGAGGGTAGGTGACAAATCTGTTTTGTTTATGATCATATCATAAAATCATGAGTCATTTTTGAGTTCATGTGTGAAAAAACTAATAACTGTTGGACATTCAGGTGTTCTTTTTTTCTATTCATTTTATAGAAGAAATTCTTGAATATTTCATGTAAGGAAGGGTTGCCCTTTTGTGAATTAAAATTTTTATTATTATAATTTAAATGCTCTTCTTCTTATTGATTATCCTTAATAAATAAATAAAATACATATTAAGTCTTTATACAAAATTAATGATTTCTTACTACTCAGACACTGGGATTATGGAGATAAAAAAAAAAAACAGTTGATTCCCTTAGAGCACTTACAGCGACAAGGATGAAGTGCACAAAGAATCAATTACAATAAAATGTGATCTACTCAGACAAAGCTATGTCTGGGAGGTAACATTTTGTGGGTATCTGTGATGTTCCAGGCCCTTTGCCAATATAATATCTTATTTGATTTCTCACAACTGCTCTCTGAGTTATGCTTTATTATTCCTATTTTTTTTCCAATGCAGAAACTGAGGCTCAGTGAATTTCAACCTTTTGAAAAATTAATACATATTTCAGGCTTAAGTCTTCTAGCTTCAAAGCAAATTCTCTTTATGGCACGTTACTAAGAACCATAGCTCTAACTCTTGGCGGGTAGAGCAAACCTCCAAAATAATTAAGGTGCATAAGTTGGAATAGTAGTATTAGTAGTATTATCTCTATGATTATATATTAAGTGCCTATGGTATGCGAAGCATTATGTTTGCGTTTTTGAAAAAAAAATAAAACTGTTTTGCTTTGAAAACAACTCTAAGATATTGGCATTATAAGTCTTTTTTCATGCATTGGGACATTGAGATTCATCAAGTTTAAGGAACTTGCACAAAGTCATATAATAAGAAGCTTAGCTAGGATTTGAAATCAGTTATCATGATTGTAAATCTATGCTCTTAAAAATATTTCAAAAGTGACTCTTCTGGGATTTTTTTCCTTTTTTTTTTTTTGGCATTAACATGGGCCAGATGGATATATCTTGTTTGATGACAAGTAGACAATAGTTTTCAGAAACTTCAAGTCATACTGTATTTCAATGCTAAGGTTTGCATTTTTTTTCCTGGCTCTATATGGACCCCTGGGCTTCCAGTGTCCCTAAAGATATGCTTTATACCTTATACTTTGTCAAGGTAAAGTATTTATTACTAATCAACTGGTGTGGAAAAATCCAACTGCTCCCTATGGGAAACTATGGAACATTGGTTAGTATGAATATCATCAGGAAAGACTTCCAAGGCCCCTCATGTTCCTGTTTCTTCAAGCAAAACTCATTCACCCGTGGATCAATCTGCCTCTAAATTTGTAAACAGCTGTCCAGTAATAAATTTACTAAATGAGTAACATTTTCAAGCAATTGCATGTAGTGTCATAAATGTTTTTACTGTCATTTTCCCCATCTCAGTGGCATTTATGAGGTATTAAGGAAATGAAAGGTGGGAATAATATTTTTTAATAAATGTAAACATGGTGGCTTATATTTCAAGGTTCTACTTACCTATTTTGAGCTCTTAAAACATCTATTTATCTGCCTAATTTGGATTGTGTGTCTCTTGAGCCTGATCACATATTCTTTACACCTGGTACAGTGCCAGATCCATTAGTGTTCAACAAATAATTAATCTTCATAATGATAGTTTGTGGAAATAGATACACAATTACTGAAGGGCACCTTGATATCCCTGGAACGTGTGCTTAAAAAAAACGATGTGCATGTGGCAGATAAAACCTGTACATTATGGCAAATCCTTTTAGTTTTGCAATATTAAGTACCTGGTCTCGAAACAAAGCAGTTGGACCAGATGCCCAGATATGGGATTAGAAAATCTGGAAGGTCGTCTATACATAGGTCTTTACAATCTTACGATTCCTTTAAAGCAAGACAATTGCTTGACGTTTCTAAGTTCCATTCACTTTCCTTTCAGGTGTGGATTATGAATTGGAATCTGACTACATCCCAATATATAATACTCAATGTATCTTCATGTTCCATCTCATTTTAGTACGTTAAATATTTTAGAGCAGTTGGTCTCTCTTAAACAGTGATACCACTGGTCTAGAATTTCAGGTGATGACAATCCAGTCCAATTCCTTTTCCCTTTCTACTAACAGCACATATAGATACTATTTGTATATTTAGGAGGCTGTGATGGAGGGACTAGTGGCTTGGAACTCAGACTGGCCACACTCTTATAAGGAACATAGAGTGCATCTGTTAACTAGATTGCTAAAGTCGGATATGTACCTATGAATGTCTATACAGTGAGCTTGGAGGAAATATTTAACCCCTCCAAGCTCTATTTCTTTATGTATGAAATAAGAGTATTAATAATGCCTTCAGGGACTCCTTGAGAATTATAAATTGCCTGACAGAATAAGTGCTCCACAGAAGTTAATTTCTTTTTTTCCTCATTTTGTTTATCTTTGTCCTTTTTCATTCTAGTCTGTGCGTATTCCCATAATATTTAAAACAGACTTTGAAAGATTAGACTTGATCCAGGGCTCAGTTGCCATAAATATGGAAGTGTTAGTGTTAAAGTGGTTGCATTTAAAAAAACAGTCTTTGTAAAAAATATATTTGCGTGAGCTTACCATGTTTTCTGAAGTCACTTTGGGTGAGATATGGATGGATAACAATGCTAAAGTGCAGAAGTGATATCAGCATGTGGAACCCAATCTACTGAGGCAGAGATAGTCTTTCCCTTTATATTATTAAATAGGTGGAAAAAAGGCTTTCAAACTTCATACTTACTTCTGAATTTTTTTTACATGATTCTGGTGAGAAATACTGTTAGTGTAGGCAATCAGTATTGAAAAGAATTATTATTATTATTAATTAGCAGTGTTGGGGGGGAGGAAGAATAACATAATAAGCCATAATTCAAGCAGCTCATATATTTTGCTCTCAAAATTTCTTTGTAAGATAGCAGCAGGTTCCAAGATAATGGGCTAATTCAGTTCCAGTCAACCCACACCTAAGTGTGTGTACTGTGTCTGAGGCACTAAAACCTGTGTTCCATACCTAACACTAATTCATTTTGAGTAGCACTGAAAGGAACAGAATTAAGACAAGAATTTCTGGGGCAGACGTATGGAAAGCATGGGACTCAGCTTGCCATGGGCAATCTATTTACCCAGGACACATAGGCAAAAAAAAAAAAAAAAAAAAAAAAAAAAAAAAAAAAAAAAAAAAAAATCTAAGAGGTGGGTAGAATGTAAAAATGAGGGGAAGAGAGGTCTAGACATAAAGAATAAGAATGAAGAGAAAGTAAATTTCACTAAATCACAACACTATTCAGCCCAACCTTGATAGATTTATGATAAGCACTCTTCTTAAGAAATAGACAGCATAATATCATGAAAGAACCACAGGATCAAAGTGAAACATAGCTTTGATAAATCCAAACTCAACTGTATGATATATGATCTTATGCAGTACACTTAATCTTATCTGAATGCTAATGTTCTTAACTATAACATTCATTAAATAATTACTGAATTATTTAATGAATAATTAAATATTTGTGAAAATAAAAGAATGTAAATTTAAATATTTTGAAAATGAAGGATTATTTAAATACCAGCCATTATTATAGATGTGTTCAAGGTTCATATCAAAGAGATCTCCTTGAAAGATCTAAATAGTTAAATGTTATAACATTTTTCCTCCTAACCATCAGAAACTGGTGAAACTTTGTAATGAAAATTGATACTTGAACATTCTATGAGGGAGATGAGCAGAGAAAATGTCTTTGATTTTTTTAAATCAATGAAGCATGTATCTTTTATGATTTGACCTTTATCAATATCTTATGCGTTCTACAGAGACACTCAAATATGTTTATTGATTATTCATTTTGAAAGCCGAGCTGTGTTAGCACCATGTGAAGGAAATGGAGAACAAATGCTGCTGGTGAGAGGATGTTTATGAGCTTTCTGGAGTTTCAATTAAGCACAATTCCAAGCAAGACGTTTGCTGCGTTATACAGAAGTTAGATCCTGGAAAATGTTTTCCACCATAAAAATACTTGCCTTCCTCCTAAGTCATTTAAAAAGTTTTTGTCAGGATCATGTCATACAAGTAAGGTAAGAGCAGAATAGCATATCATCTCCCCTACTAAGGGATGAACTGTCTCATTTTTTTTTTCTTGTCAATAATAGAATGTTGTGCTGTTTCCTTCAACTTCCTGTTTTGTCTATACATCAGACAGGAGAAGGAAGTTTAAGGAGATGGTACAGAAAGTGGTCAGAGGAAAGATGGGAAAAGATGCGTGTTGAGTTTGAACTTTGATGAGACGCGTTAGGAAATATAGAGAAAGGTGAAAGTAGAGATAGTTATAAAGGAACTTCGGGGAACACCATTGGAACAGATGGCATCTGAAGAAGAAGACACAAATGAGACCAAAAAGGACCAAAATGATAAGGACACATTTTTTTTTCCAATTTAGAGCTCATCAGTATCTGAAATCTAAAAATTTTATTTATTTTTTTTTTGCCAATGGTCTAGATCTCTGATTATGTTTTCTCTGAAATGAGTTGATGATCACTAATTCATACAGGAAGAGCCTCGATAGCAATGGTGACTGTAAGGCAAAAATTGTGAAGCATTATTGTGTATCTTAGGAACCTTGTCATTTCACCCTGCAATCTTTTACATACTACAACAGCATCCCAGTTCCTTCTGTCTCTCTTTATTTTCTCTCTCTCTTTTTTAATCAAAATGTTCTAAATAAATGATTTGGGGTAGTCATTCACTTTGAGATAAACGTGATTGGTAAGTGTTAAACTATTACAGTATCATGTTCTTTTTTTGTTGCTGTTTTAATTTTTCTTTTGCATTTAATGTGAGAATTTCATGCATTGATACTATGGTGGTAGCAATTCTAGATTTCTAAGACAATATCTGATTGAGAGGGAAAATCGTGCCTTAGTTCAAGACATGAATCTGGAATTTGCCTTTGGGAAATTTAATTTCCCTGAGACTATCATTAATGTAAAAAATGGGAGTAATAATAATTGATACTTCATATTTACAGAATTTCATAAAGGGGAACTTTTTTAAAACCAGAAATTGTTCAATATGTTGTATTATTACCATTATCATTCTCCAGTTCATTTTGACTATGAACACTAAAACATAACATGGGTGTTCACAGTTCCTTAGTTTCTCAGCCAATTTGGGCAAAGTAGTTCCAGACCTAATAGTACAGAATATTACAAAACTGATTGCTCTTATGTCTGAAAGGAAGTCGTTGAATTAGAGTCATTCCCTCATATGCACTCTGGTTTTACTTTTTAGAGAACAGATAGGCGTGAGAAGCTGGTTCCTGAATCCTACGACTTCTTCTTCCTTTCCTCTGAAGTTGCCTATCAAAGGAGTTGTGCATACCTAGGCTAACACTCGTTGAGATGCTACCAATGGCATCTGGCTGAACAAGTATTCAGTAGACCCTTGCAAGGCTCTCTGGTGAAAGTTGCAGTTGAGACCTGACTTTCTACTGGAGACACAAGAGAACACTTGCTTTATCTTTCCTTCCTTAAACCCAAGAAACTAGACTGAGGAAGTAGTTGTGGTCTGGTCTGCCCTCCCAGCCTTAACAGAGAAGCTGGAAAAGAATGGAGGAAAATGAGGATCTCCAGGTGGGTCTTTAAGAACAGCTGCTACTTGGTGGTTCTCTGGTTCAGCTTGAGAGGCCAGCCCCGGAGAGTGACAGAAGGTCTAACTACCAAAAGGAGTCACAGGGCTGGAAGTTGGTGAGGGAGGGCAGGAATTGGGCTTGCCTGTAAGACGCAGTCACGCCACCTACGTGCAAAAGTCATCTATGGAACCAACTAACATGGGGCAGAAGTTGCCTTCCTATGTAAAATCAGCCTAAGATTGAAAATGTCCTACCCATCTCAAATTGAATGGGTCACTCAAAGAGAACAGTCAGGCTCTCTTGCTGCAATAATATTAGCTAGTTCTATCACACATTGCCCAGAGACAACTTTCTTTCAATCTCCATTAATTCTAAAAATGATTAAACAGTTCTTTTAAAAATAGATCTGGGACTGGGGTTGTGGCTCAGTGGCAGAGCGCTTGCCTAGCATGTGTGAGGCACTGGGTTCAATTTTCAGCACTGCAAATAAATGCATGAATAAGATAGGGGTGTTGTGTCCATCTACAACTAAAAAATTTTTAAAAACTAGATCTGAACAAAACAAAGAAAATCATTAACAGGGACCACATAAATGAAGAGTTAGTACTAGAGAATAAATTTTCTCCTGTATTTCTCTGTGTTTGTTGATATCTGGGCATGATTACACAAATTAATAACAATATGATGTAAAAAAAACCAGATGCAACAATTTAAAATGGTGGAGAGAACATCATTTGACTGTCATTGTATGTATATAATATGTACAAAAATATAGTAGATGATACTGACATATATTATTAATGATGATTATTAATATTATTATGCACTTCAAATAAAAATTGAAGCAATAAATATAATTTAGAGTCAGTAGCATGTTCTTTTATTTGTCTACTTTCACAAAATATGATCATTCTATCAATGTCATTAGAGAAATTTTTGTGCAATTAGCATTTCGGTGTCAATTTTGAGCCTTTATAAGGTCATATACTCATTTTTCAAAGGAAAAGTATTTCCACTGTATAGAAAGATGTCTGTTGAGAAAACAAATCTCCCTTAGGCATAATTTTAATTTCAAAATGTTCAAATACCCAGAATGCAATCCTCAATAGTGTTAAGAAAAATCACATTGAATAAAGAATTATGATCGGCAAAAGAATGGGGTTCTCAGGGCCGCTGGCAAGGCAAGTAGAAGAGGGTGATCTCAGGAAATGGCTGCTAGGAATGCTCAGTGGAATCTTTCTGTGAAATTGCTGGAGAGACAACAGAGCAAGACTGATTTTCACATTTTAACTGTAAGCAGGAAGAGGGAAAAAAATGAACACGTTTTTCAAAAAACTGGAGGGAAGAACTTAAGACAGAACCAATGGAGATGAGAGCTGTTGTTTCATACTGTTATTTGCTTTTACTTATGCACATTCCTGACTAATATAAATGACATGGTTACTTAATGACATGGAAGTGATTAATTCTCCGGTTAGTAGAAAATACTGCTAAGTGTGCAAATATGAACATACTCTCTGGCTGATCTTTTAATTCACTCTACTAACATGTCAGATTTTTCTGACTTTAAACTTCATTATCACTGTGAGCCACCAGCATCAAGGCAACTAGGTCTGCTCTGCTTATTATTTTAATTAATTCATTCAACAAATATTCGCCGAATACCTTCATATGTTAGACATTAAGATATTTGTGAATGACACAATAGTAATTAATAGACAATCACTTTTGATGCTCGTTCACTTTTATTTATTTTTTAATCACATAATCAAGTGAAGATTGACAAACATCACATATTATTGGGGCACACAGAAGGTTCAAAAAATTCATGGAATCAGAACATTCCTTTCCAAGTTTGAAATAAGAATCAGATAAAGTAGGGAGGTGAAGGTAATTTGTCAAACACTTATAAATAAAATGATTTTGCACTTATGGGGCTTATGATTTAGTAATAATGATAATGTTATCTGAAAGTCCTCAATGTTCAGCTATGTGCTAGGTATTACCTCATGTGCCTTATTTGTATTAATTCCTTTAATCTCCATAACAACTTTATGAAGTAGTTACACTTATTTACATTTAAAGTGAGTAAGTAGAGATGTTAAGTAACTTTCATAGATGGACACATTAGCAAGGAATAGAGCTATGATGGACTTTTGATAGATTTGTTAGATCACATACAAAGTTTTCCCTTGAAGCAAGGTTTTTCTCTCTGTTTGAAAGAACCATGATCTCCAGATGCCTGCTCTGTAGTTTTCAGAGATTGGCAAGTTGAAAATTTATGTTGGTCCTGAAAGTTCATTCCTTTTTCTACACAAGGATGGACTGGGAGTGGGAGAGTGTTGTGCTTACTGCACCAAACTTATTCTGAAAAAGCCATTTGAATCTGGAAAAGTGTGGCATTACTCATTGAATCTTAGTGATGCTGTCTAAAACAAAATACAGCAGCCCTTTATTTGAATGTTTCTATTGTTACTGGGTGTCTACTGCTGTAGTGATACCATCTTACTATGGATCCTATATTGCTAAAGTTTAGGCAGAGTTGCATCATAATGACTTAACAACTTAATTTTGTCTACAAAAGCCAATAAGGGATCTTCCAATATAATTTTCAATTATGTCAAAATGTTTCTCTGATCACTATCCTTAAATACTTTATGTATCTAGAAATACAGGTTATTTGATGAAATCTAATCTCAATGGAAATCTTTGATGCTCTATATCAAATGAAAGCTAATTTAACTAAACCATCTATGCTGCACATTAATATTAAGCAATTACATTAAATGGAAGCACTGTGAATGTGTTAATTGCTTTCATTAAAAAACTGATTTCCTTAATTACTTTCTAAGCAAATATTCTTTCCGAAACTATTTAAGTATTTGCAATACTCAAATTCAATAGGTAATGGGGATGTCAATTTACGTTAAATACTTATTTTTAAAAATCTATTTTGCATTGCAAGTTTAAAATATATTTACAAATCCAGAATTGGATGAGAGTTTAGAAGACTATTTTGATTTGAATAATGTCACATTTTCCTGGGTAAAGAAAATCTCTCTCATTTTTCATTTTTTAATAGCCAAGGCTTCAGAGAACACCACTTTCTGCCTTCCCAAGAGAAGATCTTATTGTGGTTTGGATCTAGAATGTCCTCTAAGGCTCATATGCTGAAGACTTGTTCACCAAGTCAGCAATATTCAGAGGTGGGGCTTTTGGCAACAGATTGCATTATAAGGCCACCGATCCCATCAATGTGTCAATCCACTGGTGGGTTTATAATTGAATGGGCTACAGGGAAGTGGTGGAAACCATGGGAGCTGGGCCCTTGCTAGAAGAGGTGAGACACTGGGAGTGTGTTCTAGAAGGGTTTATCTTGCCCTTGGCTTCTTCCTCACTCTCTCTGCTTATTGGAAACAGGGCAGATTTGCTCAGCCACACCCTCCCTGCATGATGTTTTGCCTTGCCACAAGCCCATAGCAAGGGAGCCAAGGAAGTAGGGACTGAAATGTCTGAAACATGAGCAAAACAACAACAAAATTTTTTCCACCTTTAAGTTGTTATGTCAGGCATTGTGTTATAGGAACACAAAGCTGACTAACACAGGTTTCTCTCATCTCATCAATGTTGACTGTTGTGCAGCTCTCCATGGCTTAAATTTTGCTAAACACTAAAGTAGCCCTTTCAGTACATGGAGAAGGAAGGTTTAGGAGATACATATGCTTTGTATTGCCTCCATTTTTTGGTGAATCTAACTTCTATGAAATTTCTTGATTTTACTCAAGTGGCAATTTAGAGGGAATAACATGCAGCATGAAATACAAAAGATAGAACTAATATAGAACCTATTTGTCAAATGCTCTTAGGTTTAAAAACTAAAGGGTGAATGTTTCAGATTTATTTACTTATTTTTAACAAATTAAAATAGTATATAATTATGGGGTATACAGTGCTGTTAAAATATATGTATATAGTCCCAAATGATAAAAATCAAGCTATGAACATATCACCTTAAATACTTGTCTCTTATTTCTCCTAACTGTAACTTTGTGCCCTTTGACCCAAATCTGCCCATTCTTACCACCCTTCAGTCTCTGGTAGTCACCATTCTGTATTTGGCTTCTGTAAGTCCAATTGCTTTAGATTCCCTGTACAACTAAGAACATATGGGTTTTGTCTTTTTGTGCCTGGCTTGTTTCACGGAGCATAATTTCTTCTAGGTTTGTCTATGTTGTCACAAGTGACAGAATTTTCTTTTTTTTTAAAGATAAAAATGCTGTTTCCTTGTTTATTATAGCTAAGAAATGGAATCAACCTAAGTGTCCATAAATGAGATGTATATGTAAACAATGAAATGTCATTTTGATAATGCTTCCGTGAACATGGGAGTATAGACCATCTCTTTAGTATACCAACTTCAAGTTGGTAGGACATATATCTGGAAGTGGGATTGTTGGATCATATGGTAGGTCTATGTCTAGTTTTTTTGAGGAACTTTTGTAGCTTTTTTTTTTATAATGGCTGTACTAATTTACATCCATATCAACAAAGGTACAAGGATTTTAATTTCTCCACATCTTCATCAACACTTATTATCTTTTCTCATTTTTTATACTTGCCATTTGACATCTGTGAGATGATTGTTTGTGACTTTATTTTACCTTTTCCTAATGATTAGTGATGATGAGTATGTTTCATAGAGCTATTGATCCTTTATATGTCTCCTTTTTTTACCACCTTTAAATTTGGAGTGATACACACAATACATATTGACAAATGAAGAGAAACAATATACTGATTAATAGAGAAATGATTATATAAATAACCATAGAGCTATATGATAGAGTGCCACACCACTGTTGAAAGTATGAAGTATGTCTTCTTTTGAGAAATATCTATTCAGATTCTTTGACCATTTTTTAATCATTAATTGTTTTTCTGCTCTCAAAGTTTTTGTTTCTGGTATATTTTGGATATTTGTCACTCAATCAGATCTACTGTCTGCACATACTTTCTTACATTCTGTAGGTTGTCTTCATTCTGCTGTGCAGGTTTTAGTTTAGATATAATCCCATTGGTCTACTTTTCTTTTTGCTGCCTGAACTTTAGGGGTCCAATTTAAAAAGAATCATTGTCTAGACTAATGCCGTATACATTTTACCGTATGTTTTCTTCTTGAATTTTTGCAGTTTCAGGTCTCATTTTAAACACTTGAATTAATTTTGAGTTGATTTGGGTGTGTAGCACAAGATGACCATCCAGTCCCATTCTTCTGCATGTACAAGTCCAGTGTTCCCAACACTCATTGAAGAAACAGTCCTTTTTCTTCCCCCCATGAGTATTCTTGGCATTTTTGTTGAAAACCAATTGATTGTAAACACCTGGGTCCATTTCTGGCTCGCTATGCTTTTCCATTTATTCATGCTTCTATTTTATATCAGGACAGGGCTATTTGAATGATTACAGGTTTGTTGAAATCAGGTAGTATGAGACCTTTAACTTCTTTCTTTTTGTTCACTATTTTCTGGATACTTGGGTTGTTTTGTATTCCATATAAATTTTAGGATAGTTTTTTTTTTCTATTTCTGTGAAAATGTCATTAGCATTTTTATTGGGATTGTATCTGTGATTGCTCTGGGTATTAGAGAAAATTTTAACTATTGATTATTTCTATTTAGAAACATGGGATACCTTTCCATTTACTTGTGTCTTCTTTGATCTCTGTGTCAACATATTATACTTTTCTTTGTAGAGGTTTTACCTACTTGGTTAAATTATATCCTAGGTGAGTCTCTTATGTACAGTATATAGTCAGTTCTTCTATTTTTATTTATTCTCTTTTATTATCAAAATTTGAAGTTTGTTGATGTATATTTTTTCAAATTTCAATCCATATATTCTTGTAGTTCACTGCATTTCTTTTGAAAGGACTATTCTGAATCCTTTCGGTCATTTCATAGATCTCTCTTTGGGGTACATTAGTACTTGATTTTGGAGGGGTAATAATCTCCTGACTTTTTTATAATCATTCTAAAGCCTTTGTATAGACTCTGAGGCAGAGGTGAACTGTGTTTGAATTGCCATATGGAACTGGTATAATCCCCCTGCTTAGCCAAAATGTGTTGTGTGGAACAATTCTCTACCTGAGTAGGCTCTGGGGGTAGGTTTTGAGGTTGAGTTGAGCCCCTGTTAAATGTCCTGGTGGTGGTAAAACTAGCCCTGCTCTGCTTTGCAGAAATACTCTGGGGCAGGCATATTCTTGAGCAGATTCTTGAGATAGGGGTCATTGAGTGAGCATTGAGGCTGGCCATTAGGGACTTGAGTCAGATTTATCTTTCTAATGTGCTTCCGAGAGTGACTGACTCGACTTTGAGGGTGGGCTAAACCACTGATACCTCTGCTCAGGCACACTTACTGGAAGTAACTCAAAGTCACCACCACGATCCATGGCCATCTCCTGAGAGCAATGTTTTTTTTGTCTTGTCTGACCAGGTGGTCTTATTATGCTTTTAACTTTTAAAATGTTCCTCATAAGGTGAGACCAGAGTTGGCTTCCTGAGAGATTTCTTGGAATGGTTGGCACTGGATGTCCATCAGAGGTTTTCTTTTACCACTGAAGAAACCCTGGGCCTAGAGGGATTGTCTGTGTATGGTGCTGTCTCAACTTTGGAGTGTGGAGGGGCAGTGTTGGTGCAGTTAGAGTGAGACTATTTCTTACCTTTCAAATATATTTTTTAATCAATTCTGTGGTCTATTTGGATGTCTCAGGCTTATTCCCAAGTTTTGGGGTTGCTAAGTTGGTTAGAGCCTCTCTAAATTGCTGGCTGGCTTTGAACTTGTGATCCTCCTCCCTCAGCCTCCTAAGCTGCTGGGATTACAGGCATGTACCACCATGCCCAGCTCTATTCTGCCATATTTCTTTTATCAGTCTTGATTCAGGATTTTTAACATAAAGTATTTTGCTAGGTCAATTGTGTAATGCTATTTTACACCCTTAAATGTGAAGGGCATATGACATTGTAAAAAATATAAATTTGCATAAATTTAGAGTCACATAGAAGAAAAAAAGAATAAAAATAATTATTTTAAATAAATTATATATTTAAATTATAGAGAGTCAATTCAGTAAAAAGAAAAATGTTTGTAGATTGTATTTTTTAAATGTTAGCCAGTCATAATTTATGTCAACTCTTATTTTCTTGCTTAGTTTTATTTTAAATAGCTTTATCAAGTGTATTTTAGGGTATGGATAGTAAATATATACTAACTGCCAAATTTGACAATTAAAAAAAAAATTTTTTAGTTGTAGTTGGACATAATACCTTTTTTTAAATATTTATTTTTTAGTTATAGGTGGACACAATATATTTTATTTTTATGTCGTGCTGAGGATTGAACCCAGCACGTTGCATTTACTAGGCAATCACTTTACTGCTTAGCCACAACCCCAGCCCCCCGAATTTGACAAATTTTGACATATACATACATACATACTAAAATCAAGATGTGAGAATGTCTCTCACCTCAAATGTTTCTTTTTGCAATTTACACTTGAACTTTAACTTTCTCTTTATTGTTGAGGGGTATTTCATTGAATGAATAAAGCATTGGTGAATATTTGATTTGTGTCTGTGCTTTTGGCTATTACAAGTAAGGTTGCTATGCTATGAACATTCCATACAAGTATTTATATGGACATGTTTTTAAATATCTGCTGGATTGTACTTAGGAATGGAACAATGTAAGATCAGCCTTGAGCTTCTTAAGAAGATTTTGAAATATTCTTTAAAGTGGCAATGCCATTTTACATTCTCATAAAAATTTTGAGACATGTGAATATCCGTCACTCCATCTCTTCTCTAATACTTGGATGGTCATAGATGTACAGTGGTAGTACATTGTGATTTTAATTTTCATTTCACTAGGAACCAAATGAAATTTAGCAATATTTTTCATGCTTTTTTGTGGTTGCTAAATATCCTATTTAATGAAGTATCTGTTCACTTTTTTTTCAATGATTTCAATTGGGCTTTTTTTCCCCCTTCTTATTGAAATTTTGGAGGTCTTTAGATATTCTGGGTCCAAATATTTTATCAGATGTGATTTCGAAAACTTTTTCCAGTCTGTTATTTACATTTAAATATTCTTAACAATGTCTTTTAAAGAGAACAAATTTCGGTTTTGATAAAGTATGATTTATGTACTTTTATAATTTATCTTTTTTTGTCATATCTAAGTTATTATTGTCTTTTCCAAGATCACAAAGGTAGTTTCTTCTTCTTTTTTTAACCCAGATTTTTTAACAGGTTCAGTTTAGTTTCTTGGAGGAGGTGGGAGAATAAAGATCATGGAGAAATTATGGTAGGGGTGATATCTGGCTGAGATTGTTAAGTAGAAAAAAAAAGAGGTGCTAGATTATGAATATAACAGAGACCTTTTTCAAAACGATACTGGCAGTGCTCTGGAGATGTGTTAAGAATTTGATAACGTCTTTGGATGTTAGATAAGCTACTCCCAAGGTCTGGGAATTCTTAATTCCCAAATATTTATAGAAATGACAGAAATAGAAGCAGCCCTTAAGGAATCACCTGAAATTTAAGACAACCCCTCATTTTAAGTAGTGTGAACTGAGATCAGGAGGTGAGAGGAAATCCAAAATGCTCAGGCACTGGGCCTGATACAGGAGCCCCAAGTATGAGCCAGAACTTCTCACTAGCTTTGCACTATATAAATCTGGAGCCAGATGCATCAATTTAAGAAAATTTTTAAAAGTGCAATATCTTTTGCACCTCTTAGTTACAATATTGAAACTAACAAACAATATACTATATGAATCAATTCCAAGTTTCACAGTGTCTTTATATAATTCTTACCTGAAATGGTGGTGCAATTCAGTCTTGCTATTTGTGCTGGTCTGAGGACAGTGACATTGAAATTAAAAATGTTGTCTCTGAATTTTTTTTTTCTCAACTTTCTTAAAGACATGTCTTCCCTTAGTTTTGCACGTTCATCACTCTTTAGACAAGAGGTTAGCTAGGCTCAACTAGTTGTGTGCATGTTTGTGTGAATGTGTGTTTGTGTGTGACTATGTACAGTAGTAATGGTGTTTATTGCAAGGCATTTGAATTCTTGTAAGCAGTTCCAATGCTGCTGTTTACCTTGTCTTTTCTTCTCTTTGCTTCACCAGAGAATTCTCTGAACTAATTATTCACGCTGCAGAAAAATTAAAACAACATGTGCAACATGTGCAAGCAGTTCATCACTGTAGCCAATTTCTATTTTCTTTTTTGACCAAATTTCACTTTATGTGATAAATAAATATTTTTTTTCATAATTTGCAGTTTGGTATTAGAGCCACTGCTCAGTTTTTATTATAGATAGAAATAGAAATTTAGTCCCTTTTTCCTTTTTTTTTTTTTTTTACAATTAAATAGGTTTCCATAGGCTATACTCTCATACAATTGTACTAAAGTTTCTAACTTGTCAATTGTGTTTTGTCTATGTGTTAATACCACCAAGGAATCAATTTTACTTTAAAACAGATATATTCAAGCCCTCTGCCCCTTGCCACCCACATGCACCATTTTCCATTTCCAGAGAGCAGCCAAAGTCATAAGCGAAGTAGGAATTTAAGTGTAATTTATAAAATTGTTGTAACCCTCCCCTTTATCAAACTATGGTTATTTGATCACCTACTTGGTTATTTGTTTCAGGCTTCTTTTCTGCCTCTTCTTAATCTGAATCAATAACAGTTTCTGATGCTTGGCCAACAGTCCTATAGTTCTACTATATTCAAGCTCCACATTTCAGATTAACAAAGCTCTTGATCATTTATAAAGCAACAGTTGAATAGTGAATGAGCTGAATCAGGTTGAGTTAGATTTCCACTGGGTCTTTAATTTTTCTACCTATCAGGTGAAGATGATGAAAGATTCCTGTAAAGGGACCAATAGTTACAATTGAAGCCACAGGAGCTGCCTTTGTTGAATTAACTTCATTGAGATCAAACAGAGAGCTGCAATTTGAATCCAGTTCTTCTTTATTTGAAGCACATTACATTAGATTTTTAGTATTTTTTTTTATTCTCATGAGATGTTGAGAACTATATCAATTGAGACTTATTTCTTAGGAATAATTGGGTGTAAAATAATAATGCTATTACATTTCAGTAAATGGATTAATTAGATACAAGAATGAGAGATAGTCACAATTTGGCCATTTTATGAATACAGATTCTAAAAGACTCTCTTGCAGGCATGCAGACCTTTGATTAAAACAGCATAATACCAAAAAAATTTATATATATAAAACTTAGGCTCAAAAAGAATGGCACATGACCAAACACTATAAGAATTTCTATTGGTAACTCTATTTGCCCATTTTATGTTGTAATATCTGAAGCTGGGTGTTTATAAAGATTAGAGCCTTTTTTATCTCACAATTTTGGAAGCTGAAAGTCTAAGTTCAAGCACCCTCACTTTTTTGGCCTCTGGTGAGAGTTCACTTTCCTGTGCCCCAACATGTTAAAGAAGTGGGAAGGGAAACAGCTATGTGCAGCAGAGGCCATGTGCACCGAGAGGCCTTGTTTCATGCATATTTTTGAAAAGGAAAGAAATAAGAGAAAAACACCTTAGATACGAGTCACCTGGTTAAGGAGTGCCCAGTGAGAGAATATAGGGAGAGACATAACTATAGTTTGTTTTGAAGGATAATGTGCAGGAACCATCTTTAGTTTTGCTTTATTGGCATGCATGGGTGATCATCACTCTCTCTTCTTTTCCCCAAAGTCCAGAATCCTACAGCTAGAGCCTCTGTGATAGTATAGTTAGGTATCACTATTGTGCATGCCAATTCACCTTTTAATAGCTAGTTTTCTTTTCTACACTAGGTAAAACTTGAAATAGCACCCCCAAAGAGTGTTTTTTTCTCTTTTTCTTCTCATTTGCTTGAATATTTTTTTTTTTGTTGTTGTTGTTGTAGGTATGACATCTAGTAAGAGTTCAGAGTGGTTGGAAAGCTAAACATGATAGAGCATTTGTCTGTCAACTATAGGTATGAAAAACAAAGGTCCCAGATGTAGTAAGAGAAACACATCCACATGGGGTGGGAGCAGGGTATTCTGTTTCAGAGTTTTAGGTCTGGTCATCAGAGTGGAGTCTGCAATGTGCCTTCATTCAGGTCAACATCTGGGTAAACCAACTCCATAAAGTGATTTGCCCATTCCAAATTTTCTCCTTCCCTCTCCCCTCTACTATACGATACTTCACAAATAAAATGTGCATGTACTTTATGGAGATACTTAGATATTAAACCCAGTCTTCCTGTATGATTTTCTGATAATCTTTGCAGATTAAAAGTATCACCCATTTTTCATTATCATTTCATTTTCATTTTTCTTAATCTGAATCATTATTAGTTTCTGAAGCTTGGCCAACAGTCCTATAGCTCCACTATATTCAAGCTCCACATTTCAGATTAACAAAGCTCTTGATAATTTATAAAGCAACAGTTGAAGAGTGAATGAGCTGAATCAGGTTGAATTATAAAGTATTCAGAAAATATTTGTTGAATGTCAATTTAGGGCTCAGATTAACAACTATGTTCCAATCACTACTGTCGTAGCTGTGAACGTGACAAAATAAGAAACAGACAAAAGAGGAAAACAGGTTTCAGCTTATTTGACAACTAGATCAAAACTCCCTAGAGCATCTGTTATTTTAATATTTCCCTTTAGTTTCTGAATGAATGTGAATCTCAGTTGCCACTTGAGAACTTTGCTTTCGTCGACTGACTCCTAACACCCACCCCAGAAAACCCAAGTCCTAATGCCTAGAACCTGTGAAAATTACCTAATGTGGTACAATGTGGAGTCAGTTTCCATTTTTTGATGTTTGAATTCTAGCAGTTTCTGAGTTTCATTCCATTTTATTCCTCTTGTGCCCCACATCTAGATGAGCTGGTAAAAAAGACTGGGTGGTTTCTAGTTTTGCACTGGTGGGGATGTCAAACCACATAAGCTCCTTTGCACATATGAGAATTTGCACCTTATCCCAACCCCATCCCCTAGTCATTATAAAAACTCTGGCCTGTTGCTTTGTCTTGATTTCTTAGGTCATCTTGGACTAGCTTGTGAGGCATCCTATTCTCCCCAGAGCCCTCAATAATGTAAGTAATGCAGAATTAATTTGTGTGTGATGTCATCAGTCTCAATATTTGTCTTTGTATTTCTGTTTTGAATTACTATAAAAGAATAATACAGAATGGTTTTATAAGTGAAATAGGTTTATTTCTTTGGCAGTCTTGGAAGCTGGGGGGTCCAATATCAAGATGTCAACATCTGATAAAGACTTTCTGGCTGCATCGTCCCATAACAGAGGGGAGAGGGTGAGACAGTCCGAGAGAGCAAGAAATCAAACACACACCCTAAGCAACCTACCCACACCTTGTCTCAAAATAAAAAATATATAAAGGGCTAGGTATGTGGCTCAGTACTTAAGCATCCATGGGTTCAATCCCCAGTACAAAAAAAAAAAGAAAAAAACAGAAAAAGAAAAACAAAACAAAACAAAAACCCCACATCCTCAAGCCCTTTTATTATTAGCATTAGTCCATCTGTGGGTATGGAATCCTCATGACCGGAACACTCCCTTTAGGTCCCACCTCCCAACACTGCTGCACTGCAATTAAGTTTCCAACACATGATTTCAGAGAGAGAAGATATTCATAGCATCATTCAAACCAAATTTTAGGGGCCCATGTGCAGTAAACACAGTAAACCAGTTTTCCTCTGGAGCTATTGGAGGGAGCACACTGCTGCTGAAACTTTGAATATATCCCTGTGATAACTGACTTCAGGTGTCAATAATTGTGAGAATGAATTACCGTCATTTTAAGCTATCAAGTTTGTGATAATTTGCTGCAGTAGGAAACTAATGTATTATCAATAAGTGGATGCTTTTCCCTCCCAGATCCTATAAACTATAGGGCTGTCCTAAGTCTGTTTGCCCTGGTTTTTTGCTAAAAGTTCCAGTTCCTTCAAAGCTCATGACATGGGGTTCAACATCCTGTTGAAGTCCTTAGTCATTTACCATCCTCTTCATCTTGGATGGTTTTAGCCTTTGGCTTGCTGTTTTTCTCACTAGTGCTACTTCTAGTGATTTTTCTATGTATGTAGACAATCTGTCTTAGTCTGTTCAGGATGCTATAATAAAATACCACAGTATTGTCACTCCCTGAACATGTTCTTACTGTCTGTTTCATTTTAGTGGTGGCCCTATGCTAAATATTTGGAACTCAGAGAACCCACAGTTCATTTATCCCATCCTCTCATGCTGACACTTCTTTTACTTCCTAGCCTGAGTCACACATCTGTACTATCATTCTAACAACTTTGTTACTTTTACTCTCAATTCCCTTGTCCATTTTCTGTGTCACATCTGCTGACAAAACCACAATGATGATGAGATACAGCCAATATATGTTTCTTGACAATACTCAAGGGACTAGAAATGAATTTAAAAAACAACATTAAACATGTTGCCTAAAGTCAGATTAAATATAAGAAAATAAACATCAAGTGGGTACTTGAAACTGCCCAATAATATTATCACATTTTTTAGATAATTTGCTATTTGTTCTTTCTTCAGTGAATTTCACATTTTCTCTCCTCAAATTTGCCTCAGGCTTATTCCACAGCTCTTGCTCTAATATGGACTTTTCACTGAGAACTTATATAAATTTCCATTGTGGTGTAAACCAATTTAACAACATTTAATTTTTAAACTCCTACTTTACCCTTGTTAAAATAGATGAGCTACTAATATTGTTTCTAAGGCCAAACTGGTCTCACAAGTGTTGGATCCTATTCCCCTCATCTATTTATTCAAGAATTTGCTTGTATAGTTCTTGATTTTGGTCATAGATCATAAATGTAACTTTTAAAAAAAGATATTCCGACAAATATTCAAGCATGCTATAATGTCACCCATCTGTAAAGCGAAAAACCTCTCCTTTGGAGAAAAATATCAGAATACCTATGGGGGAAACCAATTCAGATCTTAACTGATTTCTCAATCCAGAGCCTCAAACTAGGAGGTCCTGGAATAACTTATGCCAAGTTCTGAAAGAAATGGATGCCAGCCAAGAATCCTATATCCAGCAAAAGTAAGCTTCATTTCTGAAGATGAAATTAAAGCTTTCTATGATAAACAAGAGTTAAAAGAATTTGCTATTAGAAAGCCTTCACTACAGAACATTCTCAGCAAAATATTCTATAAACATGAAATTACAGGAAAAAAAAGTGAAAACCAGCAAAGGAGAAACTACACTAAAGGAAGAGTCAATCAAAGTAGAAACTAATTCAAATTAAAAACTAGAAATAAACCCAAATGACTAGGAATACAAATCGTATCTCAATAATAACCTTGAACGAAAATGGCCTAAATTCATTCATCATTCAAAAAACACAGACTGGCAGATTGGATTAAAAAACAAGTCCAAACAATATGCTGTCTCCTAGAGACTCACTTCATAGGCAAAGACATCCACAGACTGAAGTAGAATGGGTGGGATAAAACATATCACTCACATGGATTGTGTAAAGAAGCAGAGGTTTCTATCCTCATATCAGATAAAGTGGACTTTACACCACAGTTAATGAGAAGGGACAAAGAACAATATCTTATACTACTTAAGGGAATTATACACCAACAAGACATAACAATAATAAATATTTATGTATCAAACTATAGAGCATGTATGTACATCAAATAAAACCTTGCCCATTTCAAGAATCAAATAGACCATAATGCAATATATTGGGTGAATTTAACACAGTGCTTTCACACCACTGGATAGATCTTCAAAACAAACAAACAAACAAACAAACAAAAAACCAACTAAATAGACATAGAAGTAAAAAATAAAATTGATGATTTAGACTGAACAGACATATTTAGACTATTTCATCCATCTATGAATGAATACACTTTCTTCTCAGCAGCACATGTATCTTTCTATAATATAGAACATGTTATGTAATCTATCACATGTTGGCATACAGTTATAATATTAATATATTTTTACCATCTGTAGGGTTGTTTTGATCTCTCCCTTTCCATTGATATTAATTTTTGTATTCTTGATTTTTTCTTGATTGGACTTGATTTTTTATCCAATTTTAGCTATATTATATTTTCTCTATTTTATATATTTCTACTCCTACTCTTATTTTTCCTTCCCACTACATAATTTGAAAATAATTTGATTGTCATTCTATCTTCTTTCTGATACAAGTACTTTAAGTAATAAATGTTCATTTTTCATCCCAGACATACTGATATTTTAAGCTTTTATTATCACTTAGTTCAAAGCACTTTTTATTTACTTTTCTTGTGCTTTCTTCCTTGGCCTCTGAGATATTTATTGCCGCAGTCTGGCTGGGCACAAAATCACGAGCCACACACAGCCTTGTAGATTCAAACAGCAATTCTTTATTCCCAAACTCTCACTCTACACGCACATTCTGGGGAAATTCCACCTCTCCACTGGGCTCTGCATCCCCAAATACTCTCTGAATCCCACAAGAACTCAACGGGAACTCAAGGAGCGGGTGCCTGAGGCAGCAGGATATGCCCTATTACCAGCAGGATCCACCTTAAACCTGGAACTGCCCTATTCCCAGCAGAATCCACACCCTAAACCTGGAACCACCCTAAACCCGGATCCACCCTGGTCCTTGAGCAGGGTCACCTTTCTCAAAAATTCATGCAATGTCACTGCAAATGACCTGGGTCCAAGGCAAGCACATTTCCAAAATGGAGAGTCCTCCCTCTAAGCAACATTGGGTAGGCTGACAAAGAAATTGCCATGCATCATTCCTACTTGGCTATGGCTCTCAGCAATTTATAAATGCTCCATTTAATTTTGAAGTAGTTGACATGTGGAGGTAGGGTTCTATGTATCTTAAGGTGGCTGGTTTCAAATTTTAAAAAGTAATGAAAATCCTTTTTATATCGATTGTATTGGTTACATACATGTCAAAACTGATAAAATTCCATACTTAAAATATGTGCATTTTATTGTACTTTAATTTCACTTCAATAAGGCTATGGGGGAAAAAAGGAAAATCTCTCCTCTGATGGGACAATCTCCTATTTTTTATTCCCTATTGTAGCAAATGTCCTCAAAAATACTTTCTGTACTTACAGCGCATACCTGCTGTCTTCTCATTCTATCTTGTACTCTCCCCAAGAAGGCTTTTGTCCAGTATTTCACAGAAGCCACTTTTGTCAATGACACCACTGACCTCCATGCTGCTAAACCTAATGATTCACTTGAAAGCATCATTCTTTTAACTTCTCATCAATATTTGAAACAATTGACCATTCTTGAAGTCCCTCTTGCTGTGATAATCCTAGGTAGATATTTCTCAAAGCTGCCCCCTCATTTTATTCACATGACTTATTCTCAGAGTCCAATTCTCTCTTTTTATGTAGACTATTTATTTCTTCTTCAACGCTACTTTCATCTTGCTAGATGCTTTTGCTTGTACCAATTTTTAGATATTATAAAGCACTCAGGACTCACGAACTAGCCTCTTCTCTTCTCCAGCCATGCTCACCTCCTAGATGATGTCTGTACTCTATAAGCCATCTAGTCACATAAGGAACCTAAATTAGCACTTGCAGACCAACATTTGGCCAGTGAAATACACCAGCTGTCTATTACAGGTCATCAATTTCGATCCTGTATTAGTCTTGTTTTATGTTGCTATGAAAATATTTGAGACTGGGTATTTTGTAAAGTGCAGGGATTTATTTGACTTACAGCTGTGATGTATGGAGGGTCCAAAAAGCATAGCATTTCCACTATAGTAAGGGGCCACTGGCTACATCACAACATGGTCAAGGAACTGAAAGTGACTGGCCACATACAGAAGAAGCCAAGCATGTGGTGTTGCCTTGCTTTTACAATAGCCCACTTCTGTGAGAACTAACTTAACCAGTGAGACCACCATTGATCCCTTCTGAAGCAGTACCCACATAACTAAATTACCTTTCAATAGGCTCCATCTTTTAAAGGTTTCACCAATTCAAGACCACCACACAGGAGACAAGACTTCCAGCACATGAAACTTGGGTGACATACTCACTAGTCAGATTATATATATACACACACACATACACACACACACTGGGGATTGAACCCAGTTGTGCTTAACCACTGAGTGACATCTCCAGCCCCTTTTAAAATTTTATTTAGAGACTGGGTCTCACTGAGTTGCTTAGGACCTTACTGAGTTGTCGAGGCTGGCTTTAAACATGTAATATTTTTGTCTCAGCCTCCTGAGCTACTGGAATTATACATATGCCACTGTGCCTGGCTCAACTCATATTTAACATGTCTAAAACAGTTTTCTGACTGTCCCCTTTATCTGACCATGCACTCCATTCCTTCCCAATTTTCATCTCTGGAATTGTCATAACCAATCACACAGAATCTCAGGTCAAAATTTTCTCATACCTCATATCTCATTTTCAACTAAATATTATTGGGTTTATCCTCAAAATACATTAGAACTCTATCAAATCTTACCACCTCCACCTCCACCCCACAAGTCCAAAGCATTCCACTCTGTTGTCCATGGAGATAGCTTAATCATATTTCCCATCAAGAAAACCTGCTGCAGGGAGGCAGATGACAAATTCCAGCTGCCATATTCTTCTACCTGCCGGGTCACTCTTCCCCCAGGGTGTTCCCAGCCTAGGCATAGCGAATACCAGAACAGAATCATTATTGCCTGACATAGGATTCCTCCAAAGAGCAACTTTCTCTAGAGGCTTCCCATTGGTCTTTCCAATACCTTTCTCAGGACTCTGCTGTCATCTGAGGATTTACAATGATGGTTCTGCTTTCATAAACATCACACTTGCATTGCTGTTAGAAGGTTCTTTCTGCCTATTTCTGCTTTCCCTCTCTTTATCTGTCACATTTATATAGATAGATCTTGCCCATCTAAACCCACCTGATATTTTCTTCTCAAGCGCACATTGTACTCAACTGTAATATTTCTCACTCCTCCTGCTCTTGACCCCCTATAGAAGCAAGCACTGTCTTTTAACATGTCACATTATTCATTCCTTTGTTTAAACTTTCCAGTGGCCTCCTATTATTCTTATACCTAAATCTACTCTTGATCCAAAGCTTCAGAAATGTGGCCTCTGGCTCTGTCTTCAAACTTCTCTTTTGCCACCCTCCTATTTTTGTCTTCTTGTTGTTACTTGAGTTAATGTGACATGGACAGACTATAAGTCTTTGCACACCTTTCTTGGAGAGGTCAGTAATGTTCTTCTGATGTTCAGATGAACTGTCCTTCACTTCACTAGAGTAAAAAAACCCATCAGTGAGAAATTCTTCCTGGGAAGAAATTCCCCAACCTCAAGTGTATCTAAAATAGGAAGCATTTTTATAACTATTACTTCATACATAAATCAAATGTATTTTAAGATCCAAATATGCAATCACATTTTCAAAGAATCTTTGAAAAAAATTTCCAAATAAATTACAAGTTAGATGTGAAATAAAATTAGACATCTTTTAGGGGCTGGGATTGTGGCTCAGTGATAGAGCACTCTCCTAGCATGTGGGAGGCCATGGGCTCAATCCTCAGCACCACATAAAAATGAAAAAATAAAGGTATTATGTCCAACTACAACTAAAAAATAAATATTAAAAAAATAATACATCTTTTGGTAGCACAAACTGTTAGACATTTAAAACTCTCTGAGAAATATTTTCCTCTGAGATTAAAGTTGTACTTTTCTTTTTCTTCAAGTCATAGAGGTTTGATATTATTTCCACTAATCTATTTAGTTATTTGTAAGATAAAATAAATACATTGTACAAATGGATGTAAATGAACTGTGACTATTTGTGTTTGTTTTATATTCTGAGTACATTTGCCATACTTTGCATTTTAATAGCCTGCCTAGTAGCTCTCTGACTGTTGTTAGAAACCCGTAATTCTTTCAAAGAGTGAACATTATGAAGATAGAGATTTGACAAAGTGTTTATTATCTTGGTGACTATGTTAGCTTTATGTCACTGCTACCAAAACACCTGACACAAACAACTTAAAGAAGCAAGGCTGAATTTTGGCTCATGGTTTCAGAGGCTTACGGTCATTAAGTTTATTATGTCAACTGGCTCTAAGGCAGACACATCATAGCAGAAGCGTTCATCTTTTGGCAATCACGAAAGAACAGTGAGAGGAATGGATGAGACAAAAATTATCTCCCAGTGACCCTCTAATAACCTACCTCCTCCAGTCATGCCGGACACCTGTAGTTTCCACTACCATGCAGTAATCTACTCAGTTATTAATAGATTAATCTACTGATGAGCTCAGAGCCCTCCTTATGAGCCCATTATTCCCCAAAGCCCCATCTCTGAACATTGCTGTACTGGGCTCCAAGACTTCAATATACTGGGGAATACTTCATATCCAAATCATAATAATGGCTAAGCTTTAAGAAGTCAGGTCTGAAATTTATTTGCAAGTATTTCTTAAAAGTGAAAAAAAATGTGATTAATTTCTAAGTGTCTTCTGTTGTGTTCACCTAGTATTATTTGGAACTTAAAAAGTCATATTATGGAGGATTTTTAAGTAGAGAGGGTCACTTTCCTGGCTGCTCCATGCCATGAAACCAAGAAAGCAGACAGGCAGCTTCTTAGCAAATGAGGCACAGGAAACCTTCAGAAGTAGTCAAGATTTTATCCTATGGACTTATAAGAAATATGGGATAACCTGAAAAGACCTAATTTAAGATTTATTGGCATAGATGAAGGCTTGGAGATACAAACAAAATAAATGCACAATATTTTTAATAAAATGATTTCAGACAATTTCCCGAAACTGAAAAATGAAATACAAAAATCAAATATGAGAGGCTGATAAGACCCCAAATATACAAACATTACAACAGACCCCAAACAAGGTATATTATTATGAAAATGCCTAACATACACAATAAGGGTAGAATTTCAAAGACTGCCTGAGTAAAACAACAAGTAACATTTTAGAGGGAAACCAATCTGGTCTCAGATGATTTCTCAACCCAGTCCCTTGAAACTAGAAGGTTTCAGAGTAATATATACCAATCTCTGAAAGAAAACCAATGACAGCCAACAATTCTATATCCAGCCAAAGTAAGCTTCATATTTGAAGATGAAATAAAAACCTTCCATGATAAACAAAAGTTAAAAGAATTTACAACTAGAAAATCTGTACTACAAAACATACTCATTAACATAGTTCATGAAAAAGAAATGAAAAATGAAAGTGAAAACCAGATACAAGAGGAACTACACTAGAATAATCAACCAAAGGAGAAGATAATTCAAATTAAAAACCAGAAATAAATCAAAATGACAAAAAGGAAAGGAAAAAGTTATATCTCTATAATAGCATTAATGTAAATGGTCTAAGCTCATCAATCAAAAGATATATACTGGAAGATTGGATTAAAAACAAGACCAAACAATATGCTATCTCCAAGAGACTCACCTCATAGGAAAAAACATCCATAGACTGAAGGAAAAAAGGATGAAAAAAAAACATATCACTCAAATGGATTGTGTAAACAAGCAGGGGTTTCTATTCTCATGTCAGTAAACTGGACTTTAAGCCAAAGTTAACCAGAATGGACAAAGAAGGACATTTTATATTACTTAAAGGGAGTTATACATCAACAAGACATAATAATCATAAATATTTATGCCCCAAACAATGGAGCACCTATATACATCAAACAAACCCTTCTCAATTTCAAGAATCAAATAGACCACTACACAATAATACTAGATGACATTAACACAGTGTTCTCACACCAGTGGATAGATCCTCTGAACAAAAACTAAATAAAGAAGCTATAGAAGTAAAAATGACAATTAATTATTTATATGTAATGGACCTACATAGAATATTTCAGCCCTCGAAGACTGAATACACTTTCTTCTCAGGAGCTCATGAATCTTTCTTTAAAATAAACCATAACATAGAGCATAAAGCAACTCTTAGCAAATATTAAAAATTAGAGATAATACCTTGCATCCTATCAGATAATAATGGAATGAAATTAGAAATCAACAATAAAATAAAAAAATAGGAGCTACTCTAACACTTTGAAACTACATAATATGCTATTGAATTACCAATGGATAGCAGAAAAATTAGGGATAAAATTTAAAAAAATACTTAGAGGTAAAAGGTAACACAACATATCAAAATCTCTGGGACAATCTCTGTTCTAAGAGAAAAGTTCATTATATTGAGTTAATTCCTTAAGAGAAAAGAAAGTCAACAACTAAATAACCTAACATTACATTCAAAGCCTTAGAAAAAGAAGAACAAATCAACACCAAAAGTAGTTGAAGATAGGAAATAATTAAAATCAGAGCTGAAATCAATGAAATTAAAACAAAAGGAACAATCCAAAAAATTAACAAAAAAGTTGGTTCTTTGAAAAAATAAATAAAATTGGTAAACTCAGAGCCAATCTAACAAATAGAGAAAACTCAAATCACTAAAATTCGTGATGAAAAAGGAAATATTACCACAGACACTAATGAAATAGAGACAATAACAAACTATTTTGAACAAATTTTTACTCTAATAAAATAGAAAATAGTAAAGACATCAACAAATTTCTAGAAACATATGTCTTACCCAAATTGAATCAGGAGGAGATATAAAATTTAAACAGATCAATTTTAAGCAATGAGATTAAAGACACCACGAAAGCCTTCCAACAAAGAAAAGCCCAGGACCAGTTGCATTCTTAGCCGAGTACTACAACATTCAAAGAAGAGCTAACACCAATCCTCCTCAAATTATTCCATGAAGTTAAAAAGGAGGGAACCCTTCCAAATTCACTGTATGAAGCTAGTTAATCATCCTGATACCTAAACTGGACAAAGATACATTAAGGAAATAAAATTTCAATCCAATATCCCAGATGAACATACATGCAAAAATTCTTCACCAAATACTGACAAATTGCATAAAAAACATTTTAAGAAGATAGTGCACCATGATGTGGTGACCCCCAAAGGCTCACATGTGAGACAATGCAAGATGGTTTGGAGGAGAAACAATTGTGTTACTGCCTTCACCAAATCAGTGAATTAATCCCTGATGGGATTAACTGAGTCGTAACTGGAGGCAGGTGGGATATGGCTGAGAAAAGAGGTTCTTTGGAGGCGGGCTATGGGGTATATCTTTCGCATCTGGACAGTGAAATCAATCTCTCTCTCTCTCTCTCTCTCTCTCTCTCTCTCTCCTTCCTGATCACCAAGTGAGCTCCTTCCCTCTGCCACACTGTTCCACCATGTTGTTCCTGCCTCACCTGGAGCCCTGAGGATGAAGCCAGCTTTCTATGGATTGAGACCTCTGAAACCATGAATCCTTAAGTAAACTTTTCCTCCTCTACTATTTTTTCTGGTTGGGTCTTTAAGTCGCAGCAGTGAAAAAGCTGACTGAATCATCATCTGATCTCAAACTTTTAGTTATGTTCACAAATAAATTGACAGCAAAATATCATTGATGTATACAAAGATAAAAACTTTTTTAATGATTCAGATTTTCCTTAGACTTGATAAATATCTCTTATTGCTCTGAAGGACAAATACCCCTGAATCTATTCCTCAAATTCAGTAATATAATATTTTTATGAGACTTATAACCAGGGCATATATGATAGCATCTATTTAGTTAGAAATTAAAAAGAAAAAAATGAAATAGATGATGAATTATATAAAAACCAGCAATTCTCAACCTATAATTAAACTTTCAGTAAAAATTCTTTTAGTGGAAAAGGCTATACACGTGTGGCTCATGTGACATATTGGAACACTGTCCTTTGCTATAAAAATGTAACACTGTTCTAAGAAAAAGTCAATTTTAAGATACCTTTAAAAATACTGTTGGCTTTCAAAGGCAAACCTCAGGTAAGGTAATCAATCATATTCTTTAATTGTTGTATGATCATTATTGTTTAATTATTACCTAGGGGAAGAAAAACTGGTTGTATATGTAAATGGCCTTTTTATATTAATAAGGTAAAACTTTGTTACTGTTTTGGTTCAAAAAGATGCATTAAATATGTTGAAAGAGATAATCATTTTCTTCAATTTTTCTAATGTCTTCTTAGCCATAAATAAAAATGTTTAGTTGCTAACTTGAGATAAGCAGAATTACTATGCCTAATTTACTATGGAGGAACTGAAGGCTTAGACAAAGGATAAATAGATGAACAATCTGAGGTCACACCAGTGGAAACTCTTGGAGGCTGAATTCAGATCCACCGTCTGTCTTCAGAGATCCTGTGCTTAAATACTGCAGATCTGCAGCTGCCCTTGGCAAGTGCCACATATTGGAAAAGTAATCTGAATAATTTTAAATCATAATTGACCATTACAAGTGGCTCATCTTTTTGATAGTTTTTGTTAATAACAAAATACTATGGGGAAGTTTGTTCCAATGAACTTTCTATAAATAATTTAGAAAGTAACATTTACAGATAGTTTTTCAAAGGCAATTCCCTACTGCTTTTTTAAAATTCATTTTTATCTTAAATCACTTTGGACAACCGATGAAGATGAAGTCTGAGATTCTCACCTCCTTGCCAAATCATAAATAAACTTAATCCAAAGGAGGTGGTCTATGCCCATCAAGAAGCAGATACTAAAATTCACTGAACACTAAACTCAGCTCTATTGAGTTCAATCATTTCAAGAGACTTTATTTTTATATCAGAACATATACAACCTTGAGCTAAGGAAATGGTACTCTGCAAATCAGAATTCCTTTAAAACTACTTCTTCAGCAAATTGGTAACTATATGGTAAAATGGTATGAAAAGAAATAGAGAAAAAGTATATGCGTAATGTGGAACTTACACAAAAAAGGTTGAGAGGCTACGACAGAATTGCAAGATAAGCTGTGTTTGCACTTAGTCCATGAGGTGGATGGTGGAATCTATTACACAGATAACTCAAGCAAAAGTATCGCTTTTCCTCCAATTCGTATGGATATTTCGAACAATATGCTTTTCTTGCCTAGGACTTTCTGGCAACTGTTGATCTTTACCCCTTTTTACAGTTCTTTTGCATTTGTCTATTCTGAAGATGTATAAAAGTAGGAGCAAAATTTAAAACCATAAAGAAAATGTAATAGTATAGGACACCCACTATACTAGCCTCTATGTGTCCGTTGTTGTTGCTACTTTAAGTACATTTCTACATTTACCTTGTAACAATAGGTTTTTGTACCAGTAGGTATAGTTACAGTGGGTTTGGATTAAAAATTGGAAAGTTGTGAAAGATGCATCTGGTTGAGGAAACCAGCTTCCTCATTTACAAAGGCTGTTAGGAGCGTCAGGGTTCCTTGCTTGGGGTCCAGAGAATTTTCATCCGTTCCATAAACACAAAACAGAAGGCAGACTAAGAGTGAAAATCCTAAGTGCAGGAAAAAAAGATACAAATATTTTTTTATGGGAATCAAGAAGAAAAAAGGCATTCAATAGAATGTTCAGTACACTTCACAAATATGAAGACATGTAAAAGGCATGTTATCAGATAAATCAGCTGAGAATAAATGCAAAAAATATATCATAAAGGAGGACGCAGAGATTATGTGAGCAAAGTGATACGTATTCTAAAACAATGATCTCATCTGTCTTGTTCTTCACTGTTAGGACATGAAATAGAAACTGATCTACAGGAAACTTTCACTAATAATCTGTTATTATTCAGATTAATAACACCCTGGCAAGTATGAAGGGAAACAGTAGGTGATAGGACCAGAAACATCATCCGGAAACAGAATATTAAGAGTATTAATATCAGATGAAGGACTGCAAACTTTATTCACTGGAATAAATGAAAGAGGAATAAATAAAGAGGAATTGATGAATGCTTTTAAAAAGTAGCATAAATGGAACGATGCTTAAAAAAATCAGCTATTTATCATACATCAGATGAACAATTAGAATAGAATCCAAGTGAAATGAAAAGTGTTTTCAAACTGAGGTAAATGAATCCAGATGTAGAATAGAAAATGAGTGCAAGAGATTTGACAGAGATTGGTAAGAATGAAAAGTGACTTAGTGTAGAAAATAATGGAAAGAACAGTGATAAGTCTTAGAGTGAACAATATAAACCTGTATTAAAAAACATCAAAGAGGAGAAAAAACTTGATGATATGCATTTGATTTGCTCTGAGCAACCTCTTATAAAGTACTAGTAGTAGTAGCAGCGGCAATGATGTTGATAATAAAGATAATAGCTGACATTTTTGTGGCATTTAGCATATGTGTAGTGTCACATTCCACATGTTTACAGACCACCAGTCACATATTAACCAGTCCCATTGTCCTGCAAAACCTAGATATGTGCTTGGGACTGCCCAAGCCCAAACCAGAGTAAATATTTCATTTTTTAAAAAATTTAAAACATGTCTTTATTTTCTAAACATTCACCAATTTTAATCTGGAAATGAAAATAGTCTTGGATTTGAAGTTTCCACATCATTAGCAAATGATTTCCACGTTTGTCAGATGTCTCAGTGCAATGGATGTGACCGGTGCTCAGTTTCTATAGTAACCTTAACTTCTGAATTTACACCTGCAGTTAGAGGAGTAGCACTGCCCTCAGGGAAGAGCTGATTAGCAATGGATGGAGGTTTGAATTACAGATATATTGCTTCTTCCTTGGGTAGAGCTGCAGCACCCAGTGCCTTTTAACCCAATTTGGTAATAATGTCCACTGACCTGGGACCTATTTCCTTTTGGTAAACACCTCCCTCTCTCTAAAGGATCTTAAGAGAACATGCTTTACTTTCCCTGGACAGGTTGAAACTACTTCAGACCCTAGCTGGTATTGGCTCTAATAAACCTCTTTTCCTGAGATGGATCCTATTCCATCCCTCTCTTGTACCGCACTCTCTCTTCCCAAACCTAACGTATAACCACATACAAAATGCCTTACATATATAAACTTCAGTAGGCATGGATTTGGGTGTAACATCAAAGAGAGCCGAAGTCACAAGACTGGCAAGAGAAAGTTATTTTTCAGAGTAAGAACTATTGAGCAAGATGACTAAAGCAAACACATGGATTAAAGCAAATGCTAACCTCTAGTCACTTGAACTGCTATAGGTAAATAAAATTGCTGTTATTTATTGATGGAAAAGGCAGTTATTAAGGAATGTTTTAAGAAAAGTGAAAAATTATTCGTTCAGTTCTGAATCGTCAGTCATTGTATACTAATATGACCTATAAGCAGTGTGAAGTCAGCAGGACATATATAGTCTCTGTCATGATCTATAGATAAGGATTGCATTGTGCATTGTTATTCCTGAAACATTAACTAAAGGTGCATTTTGAAACTTATTTCTAGTTGTCCTAGGCATATGCCTACTGTGCCCAAACGTACTTTAATATTCATCAGGACACAGAAATTATGTCTTTTATATCATTCACAACTCACAGGGCTGGGCAATCTGTCATGCTAACACATCCTTTGCCAATATATGTTTTAAGAAAACAACCAAGATTTTTTGGGGAGTGGGGGGCATATCAGGGATTCAACTCAGGGACGATCGACCACTGACCCACATCCCCAGTCCTATTTTGTATTTTATTTAGAGACAAGGTCTCACTGAGTTACTTAGCACCTCACTTTTGCTGAGGCTGGCTTTGAACTTACCATCCTCCTGCCTCAGACTCCAGAGCCACTGGGATTACAGGTGTGCGCCATTGTGCCCAACCCAACCAAGATACTTTTTTTTTTTGTCACCAATTACTAGAGCAAACATAATTCTAATTCAGGTAACATAAATATCCTGACAAGTTAAATGTCGATTTCAAACCCCAAATATTGCATGTAAATCACTGACCATCTTAATAAATCCATTACATTGGAAAGCAATAAACACCTGATTCTCTACTGGTTCAAGAAGCAAGACCCTGTAGTGTTCTGGTTCACAAACTGAATACTGACAAAATCATCTGCTCTGCTACCCTCAGCCAGACAGTCTATGTTGGACTATTCTATAAGTAGAGGAATTATTGCTTATCACAACATACTGACTCACTCATATTCATAATCATCTTGATTTCTAGTTCCCAAAGGAACTTCACATCCTATTGATGTGTTTGAACACAGTAGTTCTAACATTATATACTATTTATTGCTTGATATTCTCAATTTCAAAAATACAAATCACGGATTTGAAATATACAAGAAGAAACGGTGGAAACAAAGGAGAAGCTATTTTTGAGACTCTGAGATGATGAAGAGGAGGGGACAGTTTTTAGAGATCAGGTGTCTTTGTTAATTACATATGAATAGGGCTTTGTGCTCTATGGTAACAAGTAGCATAAAGTAATCTTTGTCCTATTTTAGCAAAATACTGTGACTCCCTTGCTTCTATTCTAGCTACCGATTAAAGCTCATTCAATAGGAAGCAAGTTTTTAAAAAACACTATTTTTCCCTCTTGGGTTATTTTTAAAGAGCTCAAGAAGGAGCTCACAGATAAAACAGAATGTGAATCACACCCATTGGTAAACAATTAAGAAGAATTGGTTGAAAAACATCCCTTAAGTATGGATTTAATTAATCAATTAGATTAATTAGAAGTACTTCACCAAAGCTTGGTCATTTCTAAGCTGAAGACTGCTTTGCCATCTGAATAAAACCTTTTCATTATTTACAAAATAGATGCTTGTTGCTACATGGGCATAAGTTAAATCACTTCCTGATTTATGCCGGTTGTTTAAAGGGTAATCTTTAGCAAACTAAAGGAGTTCAACATGGTTGCCCTTAGTTTTTTGTCTCCCAAGACAGTTGCCTGGGAATCCACTCATCCATTTATTCATTCATACATTCATTGAGCACTTTCTGTCTCTTTCAACTCCCACGCTGTGAAACAGTTTTTGAGAAAATTCTGTGAGGACACCAATTAACATTGGAATAGATTTAATGGTCTCCAGCTTTACATCCCATGTCAAATGTTACCTGGAATTATTTTACAGTAAGATGTCAAACGTGTATTCTTCGTTATGGAGCAAAATCAACCAAGTTTAGAGTTTAAAAATATCTGATTTTGAGGTTACATTATGTAATCTCTAGATACTCCCATTGAATAGATGAAAAAAATACATGAAAGGGAATATAAAAAGAAAAGAAAAAAATGGACAGAGACCTCATGAACCAGGGATGCTTTATTCAGCACCAGAGAGGCATGTCTTGGAGGAAAAAATGGTGGTGGGCCCCTTTGGAGGTCTGGCTTTTATATGGCCTTAGCAGAGCCAGTTCATAGAAGGAACTAGTTACTTTTGGCCGGCCCTCTTGGTGGGCAGGTCCAGCTGATTAGAGGAGTTTAAGGTGGGGCAGGAGGACAGGTAGGTAATCATATCCTCTAATAGAGGCAATAATTAATGACTTTCTCTAAATAATTAGCCGTTCTTATTAAAGAATCATTTCATAAGCAAAGCGCATAAAACTGCCATTGAGTTACTGCCAAATGAAGTAAATTCTTCTGAATTATTTTCAGTTTGCACATAGTTATTTATCTTTGTTTTGTAATTAAAATATACCTATGTATGACTATTGCCTTATGAAAAAAGTTGATTTAGAAACAGTTGCATCTTCAGTGGTTGGATTTTGAAGGGTGGGGAATTAAGGGTGAAAGAAGGGATTTTAAAATTATTCAAGTAAAAAAATATTGAAGAGAATCGGTAAACTTTGCTGCTTGACCAACCAAGCAACAAACAAGTATGTCTTTATCCTCTGTGATATAGCAAACATTGAGAATGTAATTGGAGATCTATGTTTGATTAAATATCTCAGAGTATCATGAGGCAGACTGACAAGTTGGCAGACATGGCAGGACTATAATGCAAATTTAAAGAAAGTGCATAAGGAGTTTATGACAACTTGAGAGTAGCAGGGAAGCACTTCACATTGGAGAGAATTAAGGTGAACCCTAAATAATGAATTAAAATTGCCAGATGAGGAAGAGAAAGGCCTATACAAAAAGAATAATTTACAAAAATATAAAATTATGAAATGATTTTTGAAATAGAATGACAAATGTCTGTGACATGAGACAAGAGGATTGGGTAGGCCACAGATAATTAAAAATCGCTGTAAGATGATAAGTAATTGAGGCTTCATGAAGTAGCTGATAGGAAGCAAAAAGAGAATATAAGAAAGAGATTAAGATTTTTGCTTTTCTACTCTAGGACAATAATTGGGGAGAAAAGTTGAGGAAACTTTTCTCAAGGCAAGGAATAGTTTTTTATAATAATCAAAGTTCCAGTTGATGGAGAACTCAGCTAAGATAGTGACAGGGAAGTGGCTCTATTCACAGACAGGTGTGAGAAAGAATCATCTAAACTTTAGCAACTGGATGAATATGTCATTTAAGAGGGACTAGAACAAGATACCAGGGAGCAGAAGAAAATGTAACGGAGAAGATCAGAGTGGAACAGAAAGGCAATCGGAATGTTGTGAAGGTGGTGATGCTATTAACTGATTTTATTAACACAGGAAAGAAAATGAATGTAAGTCATAAGACAAATGAATTTGTTTTTAGCCATATTAAGCTGTCTATGAGGAGCCTGGCAGATACATCAATATAGAGAACTAAATCTCAAAGAAGAGATTAATCCTGGAGATATGAATTGGGAAGCAGTCGACACAGAGATAATTAATGTCATAAAAGCAGATGAGATTATTCTGGAAAGTGAAAAGAGAAGCCCTGGAAGGAACATTAAGAAGCTTCAGGGAGCAGGAAAAGGTCTTTTAAGAGCCAAATGTACTACAGTTTGGCACACAGTTAATAGAGTCATGTATTTTCCTTCAGCAGACTTTAAAATAGAGGATATAATGATCATATTAATGACAAACAGAATTAATAATACCAGAAGTACATAAAAGCATTGATCACATATATTGGTATTAATAAAGCATTAGGACATTAATGGATATAACAATATGGCTTTCAGCCAGGGCATCTAGAAAAACCTGAATCTTACTTCAGTCAGTAGTCACTTCCTTCCACTGGGTCCCCAAGTCATATTTATGTACAAATAACAATGAATCCAAAGACACAGGTTCTTATTAGTTGGGCATGAGCTGACAGATTCCATTGCAGAAAATTTGGAAAAGATTGGCTGACCACAGTTCTTTAGCCAAACTCCAGATATAAATTATTTTTAACTAAAGGTGAGCAATCCAAACATGTGCAGCCTCACACCAAGAGGTCTGGTTTTCTGACTAAAGAGGGCTGCTTTGAGCCTGAAACAGTGACAACCCCACTGAATCCTAGAAAAGTATATATCCCCTTCTGCTCTAATGGATGGATTCATCAGATGTCTAGGGTTTTGTGGCATACTTCAGGAGGAGGAGAAAGTTATATGTGTGTAAAGGCATTTAACACAGACTTACGCTCTAGAAAATGTAATCCCATCTATGTCTTCCAATCAGATAAACATTAATGAGTGCTTCTTTTTTCTAGGGGTGAGGGGACAGGAGAAGAAAGCCTTGCCTATATTATAGTTGCATATTACATCTTAGTGCACATTAATAGTCTTTTTTTTATTCCTACTATTTTCATGTTACAGACAAGGAAGTAAATTTCCAATACACTAAATATCTCCCAAGGTTAAAAAACAAAAAAAACATAGTTAACAAAGCTTGTCCCTCTCTGGTTCTGACGCCATGTGCCGTCTGTTTATACCATATTACCTTACCCTTTATGGAAAGAACTGAATGTATAAGGAATGCATCTATATTTTAGGCTTCTTGAATTCTGTTGCTGTGTGACAGTTGATTTCCATGTCCCCTCTAAAAGTGTGCTTTCAAAAAGTAAACTTGGTACCTGAACATTTGCTCTGACTGGGGAAAGTGACCCTATATTCCTGGCATATAATTTATAGTATCAGCTTAAAAAATAATTTCACACCTTTCAACCTGACACGTACTTTGCAACAGAAATGGCACCTAACCGTGCAATAGGCTAAAACCCTGAATAATTTTAGAAATTGTGTTTATATAAAGAATTGTGCCACAAATTACCTACATTTAAAATCTACTCCTGTAGAGTTGCCTAATACATGAATTAAAATGCAAAATGAGGATGATTAATAGGCTACTTTGAATTTGGAGTGGCCATCTTGATGCTTTTCTATTAGATGCCATGAAATTGAAGCTACCCTGTGATTCTGGGCTTCACAGGCTCATCATATTATAGGATTTGAGTCTTTCTGCCTTCCTCAAAGATGAGTGCTCAGGTATTTCAAGGTTATCATTTCCATTATTCAGAAAGAATTTTCTCCTCCTGATTGAATGTGAAATTCCTGCTCTTTTGCATGTGCCTTTGTTACGACTAGAAGCTTATTTTAGGAGCATGATTCCAATGCACTCTAGTCTGTGTGAATATTCCATCAATTATAGGAATATTTCTCAGACCTAACTGTTCAGACCTTTTACAGTCATAGACTAATATTCAAAACAACGAATTTTAAACACATAGCTGATTGCTTTTTTTTTACCCTGGGTCTATAAGACATAAGTCCCTGCAAAAGGTGTCTGATAAAGTCACATCTATAAAAAGCCAAAACAAATATAGTGTGCCATTTTAAAAAAAGTAGTCACATCAATTTTTTCTCATTTCATTGTTATTGGTGTTCTATAATTATACAGAATAGTGAGATTCATTATATCGTATTTGAACATGCACATAGCATAATTTGATCAATCTCATTTTCCTCTACTTTCTCTTTCCCTTTTTCCCTCCCTCACTGCAAGGTTTCACATTTACACTAATAAAAATATTTCTTATAAGTATCTCACTATTACAAATGAGTTAATTAGATATCAGACCAACTTATTGGTTAGGAAAGACATTGCTCCCTCTTTGACTAAGTATTAATAGCAGCACTGGGGATGTGGCTCAGTGGTAGGGCACTTAGCATGCACAAATCCATGGGGTCCATCTCTGGGCACTTGAGGAAAAAATGGTATTGGCATTATCATTTGCAAGTTATTCAAAAGTCTAAAAAATGCCTGCGCATGCATTTTTACTTTTCCAATCACCGCCATTAAAAATAAATGAGGGATTGGGCTGGGGATGTGGCTCAAGTGGTAATGCGCTTGCCTGGCATGCGTGCGGCCCGGGTTGGATCCTCAGCACCACATACCAACAAAGATGTTGTGTCCGCCAATAACTAAAAAAAATAAATATTAAAAAAATTCTCTCTCTCTCTCTCTCTCTCTCTCTCTCTCTCTCTCTTTCTCTCTCTCCTCTCTCACTCTCTCTTTAAAAAAAAATAAATGAGGGATTAAGGAAGTAAATGGATCTGAATTCCATATTTGATTTTATCCTGCATCCAAGCAGCTGTTAGAGAAATTGTGATGGAGAATCTCTCAGTTGCCTTTGGTGAGCTTGATTTGCCACCTGGATGCTAATTGAAGAAAGGGAAGCAGGGTTTTAGAAAGAGTAAAAGTATGTGTGAAAGTTGCCACCATGGTTTGGATGTGATTTGTCCCCTGGAGGTTCTTGTACTAGAAGCTTGGTCCCCAGTGTGGCAATGTTGAGAGGTGGTGAAACCTTTAAGAATGGGGGCGTACTGGGAAGTTATTAGCTCACTGGGGTGTCACCGTTGGAAGAGACTAATATAGTTCTCCTGAATCCAGTTAGTTCTCATGAGAATGGGTTGTTCATATTTTTGTCACTCTTAGACCTTTTACTATACGGCCCTTCTTCTTACTCAATGGATGCTCCACAAACAAGCAAGTAAGAAAACACAAACACACACACACATCATTTCAGATAATTTTCAGTGAGAAGGTGTCCATCAGACCTATTTTGGTTTTCCACATTTCATGATCTCATCACTGTTTGGCTTCTTCAAATCTGAGGAAAGAGGAAAAAACTAAATTCAGAGAGACTTGCAGGAAAGCTTTATTTCTATTGTTTGAAAAGAAAGGCCCTTTATTTTGATACTGCTAGTGTGCAGTTGTCTTTCTTAAATGAATCCCTTAGTCCACATGTTTCCCCCTCTACACAGCCAGAATTACCAGGAAGAAATCTCCTTTTGGGACTCACTCAGGGACTCAGAGAATTTTTCAAGGTCTCAGTCTTTGAGAGTAAGCTGTGTCCTACTGTCTTTGTTAGTTCTCTGTGAATCCGGGTCTTGAGAGGTTTCCTTACTATCTTTCCTATTTCATTTCTCCCTGATCTGGACATTTTATTTGTGACAGCTTGGAATTGTTTGAGCCCTGGGCAGATCTCAAATACTCATCACCTTATATGTCTGACGTTGTGTTTACATAGGTTAAATTTGGGGAAAAAGTTTTCTCTGGAACTGTGGATTTCAGAATTCCAGTCAGGAGATAAATAATGGTGCACATGCTCCTTTAGAGAAGGAAAAGGACCAATCCAGCTATGTTTCTGTAGCGTTGTCTTTTTTGGCCAATGCTCACGAAGATCTTCTCTTTCATTCTTGTGTACTAGAGCAAAGACTCTGCAAATGGCCATTTCCTGGTACATAATCATGTTTTGCCTGGTCCTCAAAGGTACTCTGGCCACTGGTTATGTGCAAAGATTTTGGCTATTCTATTTTCAAACAGCCGTGGTCTGTTAGGTCTAACCATCAATTTAATGGCGGCGCCAAGGGCCATCAAAACAAAGAAAATTACACAGTCAGTCAGTCTTTCTTTTATAAAGGGAATCATTTTCATCTCATTGTGGTACGATGAGATGTAGCCCCAACACTTCTTGAACATCATTCACACAAGAGGGTGAACCAAGAATGCGCAGGTCATTTTATTTTCGTTATCTTTGTTTCAACGGTAGAAACACTTTTCCATGGAATCACTTCTATTTTTTTTAAACATGTATAGTGTGGAAGAAACCCAGTAGGAAACAATAGCTTTCCAGAAAGAGAAGGAAAGAGTGAGCCTAGGGCTGGTGAAGAATGAGGTGCCCATGGGAAGGAAAGGGGCACACCAGGGTGAGGGAGACAGAAAGGGTTGGACACCTGTCTACAGGAAGCTGTCACTTGTCGATTTTCAAGTGCTTTAGAATCATACTTTAATGGAATACAGCGAAAGGTAGCATGAAAAGAAAACATCTTCTTAAAGAGTAAGAAAATAAAACGTCACTTGATTCAACTGAATATTTCATAGGAAAAATTATATGATTAAACTGTGGCCATGGACATTTGGTTTAAAATTTTATGACTTAAAATGGATAAGCATTTCCAAAGTGCTCATCAGTTTGAACCACAATTATATCAAAGGAATGACTGGGTCTCTTGTCATTTGCTTTGGGATGCCTTTTAACCAGAACACAAACTAAGTTTGATTGAAAAATAATCTTTTTATGTAGTAACAGCTTTTACCTAGTAATTTGAAGTTTTTTTAATTCTTACTATAGTTTGTGCCCTCGTGCTTGCCATGTGTCTGTGCCTGTGTCTATGTCTACATCTATAAGTATCTGTGTATCTCTAGCATCTATCTGTGTATTTGTCTTGGAGAAGATAAACTGATACTCTTATCCTGTATAAATTCTTGTAGTGTCTTTCATTTCTGCTTTATTTTTTTTTAAACTCCATTTACCTTTTTCTCTCTTTTTATTTTGAGACAGGATATCACTATGTTGCCGAAGCTGGCCTTGAATTTGCAATCCTCCTGCCTCAGCCTCCTGAGTTGCTGGGATTACAGGCATGTACCACCATGCCCAGCTCCCATTCTTTACTGTAGCTTCTCTTTAGGTTTCTTTAAGACTATTATTATGTTTACCCCTTCATTTTCATGTTACACCTCTTCTGCCAATCATTGGCTCCCTTTCTTCATGTGACAACCTCATTACAATGCAATTAGGGTCTGCTTTTTCTCAATCATCTATGACTACGTTCACTTACACGTCCCTACCCTCAAGTGTGATATTATTAGGTAGTAGCAAGCAATGAACCGTGAATTGCAGGCCAGGTCACAAGTGTTAATAAATTACTTTAGGGTCCTTCTTTAAACTACTTCCAAAGTAGATAAGAAAGCAAAGGTGGTAATTAATTTGTAGAAAATAAACAGAAGCAAAAGGAGCTAATTGGGAAATCTGTCAATAGAAAAGGATTATTGGGACTAACTCTTGGCAGGGTCCATTGATGTTGACATAAAGCTAGGAATTATGGCTGTAAATGTCTCCGGTTGTCTGAAAGGAAGATTCCTTTAGTAGCACAGGTGCACTAAGGTAACTTCTGACCAGCTGTTGACCCATTGTCTACATTAACATGGGATTGACTTGTAGATGAAGCCCCGAACACATCAAATAGGATGGCCACCATGACAGTTCTAGAGAGGACCAATTAAGGTAAAAAACTCCACTGCCTGACATGAAGGAGGAATTGAATACTTCATTGGCAAAGAGTATAGAAGGTGGTCCCCTGTTCTCTTGGTAAACATCAAAAAATAATTAAAAAGGGGTTAGCATTGTCTCCTGAGTTGTTCTCTGCTTGGAAAAGGCCCACTCTCTCCCTTGAGAGTGTTTTTTTTTTTTCCTTAAGCCTCACTTTTCTTTTACTTTATTTTTACATAAGTTTCACTTTTAATAAAGTTCTCTTGCATGACTTTTGGTGTCTGACTTTAAATCTTCTTTCTTCGGAACACAAGAACTAAGTTTTGAAGTTTCATCTCCCCACTTTCTTATGACAGTACATGACTCCCTAATCAAGATGTTCAGCCTGCAATCAAGACTGCAGTCCTGTGATCCAATCTAAAATTTCCAAGATGGCTCTGGACATTTCTTTCTGAATATTTGGACCAACAGTACTACACTTTCCATATGACTTTGGTCCCATCCTTCCTCCCAAGTTTTCTAGCTCCTGTGTTACAACTTGTGGCTCTTCCATTAAAAAAAAAAAAAAAAAGTAAAAATGATTATTTTAAAATTTGTAACTAGCAAGCCTGTAATCTTATAAGTATAATGCTAACTCAGAATTATATGAGAATCTTATTAAAAGCAAAAACCAAACTTAAGATGAGGGTTGTTTCTAAAATTTTGGAGGTTTGGGAATCAGCATTTCACCATCTACTTCAGTTGGTTCTTAATACATGCTAAAGTGGGAAACTCACATTCCTACATCGTATATAGTATAATATTAATGAAGGGAGTAGGCATATGAAATTATGAATAAGTAACTTGATGACATGGCTTAAAATTAACTATGCAAACCAACACAGATAAAAGAAGAAAAGAAAAATCTGACATTCGTGTATGGTGAGAGACTTAAACATCCCTGTTCCCAAGGGTACAAATATATATTCAAACAATATGGGCATTGAATAACTTGGGCTGGCGAAAAGAGAAAAAATAATTGTTTTCTAAGTATAAAATTAATCTATTTTCAATATTCAAGTATTTTTTTTGATCACAGAGAAGATCATTTACTATGATTGACGTTAAAATTTCAGTTAAAATTGAAGAATGAGGGGTTGGGATGTAGCTCAGTGGCAAAGTAATTGTCTTGCATTGTGAAGCCTTGGATTTGATCCCCAGTTCCAAAAGAGAAAAGATAATTTTTTTTTTTTTTTAAGAATGAGAACAGTTAATTTAAGTAGAATTTCACAGGTGTGGCCAAACCAACTACTTGAGGATCTTCTCACTTATTTTAGGAACTTTTCATTTCTGTGCCTGGGAAATGATTCTCTATGAGCCTTTCATGCTTTGAGGTGGCATGTTAACAGAGACTAGAGACTAGCAACCTTTGTTCTTGATTATATTTTCAAGAATAGTCACACTTGCAACAGCCTTGAAAGTTAGAAGTGGTGTTCCCTTCTGAGAAAACAGGAAAAGAATTTTTTTGCTGTTTAGGAAAATTAAGGTAATGTGTCCTTTCAGGGCAAAATTTGAGCAAATTTATTTGTAGTCTACTATGAAGGATTGGGGTTTCCTAGGAAGAAAATCCATTTGTACCTAGCTAGCATCTCCCTGGTCCACTCAGGGTCACTCTTGTGGGACTTAGGGAGCTTGGGAAACAGATGGAGCACAAAATTTAAGCTGTATGATGCTTGGCATGAGCAATGAAGTCTTCCTTTGACTTAGAGGTGTTTTATGTCTTCCGGCAGCATCCACAGAACAATAATAAAGTAACTTTTACACTGCAAGTAGAGTAAACCCTTAGGCCCTTTATAATTGACAATGCCTCAACCATTTCCACAAAATTGAAGAATTAGAGAACATAGCTGTTTATGTCCTTATGTTTTACATCTGGGTTTATACGATAGATGCCTAAGTGCCTCTCTTTAGTATGGAATAGTTCACCAGACATTGAATGGACGCCGTTATCTACTAGATATTTTCCAAGGTCTAAAGAATCCAAAGATAAATAAAACATGATTTTTGACCCTGAAATGCTTCCAAGTCATTCAGTATGTGATACATAAATGATATATTTTCGTAGTATGGAATGTATATTATGACAACAATATTCAAAGGGTGTTTTATGAGCTCACAGAAGTGTACCTATCTCAGCTTGTTGTGAGAAGCCAGGAGAAGCTTCTGGAATGAGATGTCACTGACTACAGTTTCCAAGGAGGTATATGAAGACAAATGAAAAGATAATTTTATAACAAAGCAACATAGACAAATATAGAAAAATATAGCACAATGCCTAATCGGGGATCTAAACACAATCTGGTATTGCTAATTTGTATTAGTGTTGTATGGGGGTAGGAAGTTAAAGATGGAGCTTACTTGAGTTGGAGCAACTTAGACTTTTATCCTTAGTTGACTGACTCTAGACTTTTTGATTGTGTATTCATTTACTAAAACTTTTAAAACTCACTCCCTTCAATATATTGTGTTTTCTGTGTATTAAATGTTAGCCATTTATTTTATTTTGTAGGAAAAAATTAAAACATAACATTTCTAATATGTTCTTCAAGATCCCAGTTGTTGTTTTTTTTATGCCCCTTGAGGGCTTTTATGCTGTTTACAGGTTCTAAATAAGGACGTAGGGGAGATCACAGATTTGCCTCTTCAGCCATTCATTATTTCCACTCTGTGGATAGAGTTCAGGGTGACAGAATTGGCAAGAAGAAGAGTAACCAAAATGTTGCAATAGATCAAGTAAGACAAAATGGTGACTCAGAGAAGTCATGAACATGGAATGTAGGGATAGGTAAGAAATAATGTCTATTGAGTAGGAGTAAAGGGTGGATCTGAGAGGTAGGGGTAAAGAACAGAGAAGAAATTGTTGTACATTTTGTTTAGGTGGCCAGAAGAATAGTGGTGGTGTTTAATGAGACAGAATTCAGTAGATAAAAGGACTTGAGGTTATCTTTACAAAGATTCATTTCCTTTCACTTTTCTTTGTACATGTCATCCAAACTTTGCCTGTGGCTTTCTGCTGAATAACATGTGTTGCTCTCCTTTCTTTTCCAAATCTCTATACTTCAGCTCAATCTGTGTTCATTAGTGAATACATTGTTTTTCTCCTGAAATGTCAAAGTCCCCCTTTCAAGTACCTTCTTTGTTATTTGTTACACAGTGTCTTTTATTTTAATTTTCTATATGGCTTGTTTTTTTTTTTCATGGTAAAAACAAATACACACACACACAAACAGAAACATTCAGTCACTTCAGGCTCTGCTCCTTTTTAGAACAAATAACCTCAAAGTTTCAGTGGCGTACAATAAATAAAATTTATTTTCGCTCAGGCAATTTCATTTTATTTCATGTTACTTTCATCCCAATGTACACATCAACTTGGGACGAAGAACAAAACAACCATTCAAGTACAAGTGGTTTACTTTGTATATATTCCTATGAGAATAAGTCAGACAGGGAAGGAAATAAAGATAAAAAAGTCTTTACTTACAAGTGAGTTACTACTATGGAGAACTAGAACTTAATCCTCCTGTAGAATTCAAGGATCCAGGGTAAAATATGTACCTAAGTAACTCCACCGCAGGATCAAGGAAGTTGTGATATTTATACAGCAATTTCCATCAAGTATTGCTTGAAACTACACCTAGGGATTCTTCAGTACTTTGGATCTAGAGAAGGTAACCAAAAGGGCTTAAGAGTCAGAGAAAGCCCTCATGCTGTCATTTGTAAATCTGTCAGGCAAAATTGATGTGGTGAGAGTAAAAATATAGAAAGAAACCAATAAATTTATAAAGAAATAAGCAAAGAAATGGGGAGGGGGAACCACTTTTGAATTAGTTCAATAATTTCATTCTTACCACCATTTCTTTAAAATTTTAGCTGGCCTTTTTTTTTTTTTTTCTACCATCTACTTGTGACAGCTAATGTGAAAATCTTATGGTGTGCATTAATTTGAATCAAATTTTTGTAATCAGTAGAATACACCGTACTTTTATATAGTCTTCATGCTATTTGTCCATCTTTCCTGACTTTCTCTGTGTGTGAAATCTGACTGCAGAGTCACATTCTGTCTCAAATGATATCTTTTAAATAAAGACTTCCCAAAACTTCAGTCAGAATCAATCACTCCCTATTGGGTATTCTTGTAAAATGTTATCTATACTTTTTCCATCTTACTATGTTATACTATACTTTATAACTGTCTCTTTAAAAATTGTGAACATTTTTCAAGGTCTGAATTGTGCATTGCTTACTTTCACTTGTCTTACAATTGTTACCCAATAAAGGTTTGCTCACATTATAAGTAAATATACAAATAGGTGCAGCTTCAATTTCCTTGAAATTATTAAAGTTGATCTTGCTTTGGAAAAATAACAAATGCCTTCCATTTTTAAATGTACTTTTAGAAATTTCTTAACAACTATTTTGTACGTATACAGTAGTTTAATTAAATGTAATAAGGAATTTGTAGTTTTAACTTGTGGTTACATATAGCATTACATATTTTTACCAAAAGAGCATTGCTTTTTACATTAGCTTTTTTTGTTGCTGTGAACAAAATACCTGACAAGAACAACTTAGAGGAGGAAAGTTTATTTGGGGCTCACATTTCAGAGGATCAGTCCAGGTGAAGCAGAACACCATGGCGGAAGGGCTTAGCAAAGCAAAGCTGCTTACCTCTGGGCAGTGAGGAAGCAGAAAGAGGGGGAGGCAGAAGCAAGATATAATACCTAAAGGCATGGCCCCATGACCTACCTCCTTCAGCCATGCTCCCCTTCCCTACAGTTAACCCCCAGTACAGTAATCCTTTCTTATTAATCAAATCAATTAATCAATTCAGTAAATTGATTAATTATGAATCCATCAAACTCATCAAACCACTGATTAGGTTATAGCTCTCATAGTCTAACATTCTCTGAAAATTTCTGCATTAACACAGAAGTTTTTTGGGGGGTGGGAGAGGGGAAGGGGAGTCATATCATTTCCAAACCATAATGATTTTCAAAGAATTTCTTAAAAGAATTGAGTGTTTAATGAATATTACAGAGTCCTTGGACAGAGAGGATTAATGAAATTGCCTAAATGTATTATTTGTTACTTTGAAGACTAGGAATTTCTAATACAAAAAGTATAAGAAGTACTTCATAACTTAAGAGCATCCACTTAAAGTTGTAAAATAGAGCTAGTTATGTTATCATTTAATGTTTCATATGAATAGCAAATTGATATCAATGAGAAACTTGAATATTTGAGACTAATGCACAAATTGTTCCTATTTGGTCTCTGTCTCAAGTTTTGGCTGTGCTCAATATATCTGGCTATAAAATTCTTTAAAATTCTATATAATTTAGAAAGCAAATCCAATGTATGTATAACTGAATTTCCCTTGAGACAATTTATTACAGGAGAAATTCCACTGACAAGTCTCTTGCAGCCCATAAGGTGCATAGATCATTCTGAAAAGTTATAGTAGGAGAAAAAGAAAAGTCATTGGGACTACATTGCCATAATTAAAGTTTGGGGGCAGACTTTCCAACAACCAAAACCGCCTTCAATTTGCCTTTTTGCCGTAGTATTTATCATTTATGAAAAGAAATTCCAACCCTTATTTTCTTGCTATAATTAGTCAAGGTTCATGGTCAAAATAGATTGCTCCCAGAATTACCACAAGTGGTCTTTGGGCAGCAGCAGAACAGTATTGGAGTACTTATTTATTTGTGTATTTAATATATAGCTTTACCCATCTTGAGGCAGAACTGCACGTGCTGGTCTTGGTTTTGATGAATGAGATGTGGTGCACAGATGGAGAAAAGGTAAATATCTCCTCAAAACAGACCTCTGTGGTTCATAAATAATTTATGAAATATTTCAATGTGCTGTTGCAGTGGTCAGAGCCAGTTTCTCATATGGAGACAAGAGCTCTTTAATCAGACCCTTTCCCTCTACAGAAAGAAGATTGGCATTTAACAGAGAGCAATAAGCCAAGAACAGGATAGGAGTATGACTGTAAACGTGAATTTCTGATTAGAAGAGGAGTCGCTTATCATTTAGAGACCTTGAAAGTTGACTGCCAATTTCCTGAGCCTACATAGTAATAGCAATGATATCTTAAATATATCTAAGTATTTTCTCCATAATGTCCTGAAAATAGTTTCAATCTATTACCAGCATTTTATAGATCTTTTTAACAAGTAGAAAGTGAGCACACACTATCTCTGTGTTCCATAATCAGAAAATATCACCACTTTCCTGGGACAAAAATACATAAGTTTAAAATTTTGGTGCTAGTACAGCAGTCACAATTTATCAATAGCACTTATTATTATTATTAACACATATCATACAAATGCATGGCATTCACGATGCTTTTTTCATACACTCAGTCATGGTTAATTGATGATGTTCATCCACTCCTTCTCTGTACCCCTGCCCCATCTCAGGCCCTAGTAATCAATCCTCTGTTTCTGCTTTCAGTCTTCTTCTTCTCTTTTAAGTTTTTACACATGAGAGAAAACATGTGACACTTGTCTTTTTGTGTCTGGCTTATTTCACTTAACATGATGTCTACCAGTTCCATCCATTTTGCTGCAAATGCCAAGATTCATTCTACTTTGTAATATTCAACCATGTATATATACTACATTTTTTGATCCATTCATCTGTTGACTAGCATCTACTCTGAGTCTATACCTTAGCTATTGTAAATAGCACCATAATAAACATGGTTATGTAGGTATCTGCTTTGTATGCTGACCTTATTTTCTTTGGATATACACCCAGAAGTGATAGATACATACTGTTGGTGGGAATGTAAATTAGTACAACCATGATGAAAACTGTATGGAGTTTTCTCAGTATTTGTATTTTTGTGTTTCCAGTGATAACTATTCTAATTGGGATCAGATGGTATCTCAATGCAATTTTGGTTTGCATTTTCCTGATTGCTAATGATATTGAAACTTTTTCACATATTTATTGACCATTTGTATTTCTTATTTTGAGAAATAAGATCATTTGCCCATTTTTAAATTGAAATACTTGCATTTTTTTTTGAGTTCTTCATATTCTAGATATTAACCCACTGTCAGATCAATAGCTACCAAATATCTTCTCCCATCTGTAGGATAACTCTTCACTTCATTGATTGTATTCTCTACGGTGCAGAAGTTTTTAGTTGGATGTAATCCTGTTTGTCAGTCTTTGTTTTTGTTTCCTATGGTTTTGGAACACTATCTAGGAACTCATTGCCTGTACCAATATCTTGAAGTATTTCTCCTGTTTTTTCTCTGTTAGTTCCAGAATTTCAGGTCCTACATTAAGTCTTAGATCCATTTTTAGTTGATTTTTTTTGTACAGGGTTAGAGATAGGGGTCAAGTTTCAATCTTCAACATGCCTGAAATACCCCAGGACCAGGTACCAGCCAATTGGGAGCAGTCCCTATGCCCCATAGACCACTGAAACATCTGGCTCAGCCTGCAGATTCTGCCTTTGTCATTCTCTCCCATTAAAATCTCAAAAAGTCTCCCCGCCCCCCACAGCCTCTCCCTCTGCCTGCAGCCAACTCTGGTATGACCCTGTGTGGCATGACAACCCACCCTCTCTTCTTGGAATTGCCAGTCATACACTATCTTTTCAATGGCAATTTGTCACCTGCAGGCTTCACCATTCCTGAATAAAAGTAAAATCTATATTGCAGAAAAGTGACCGACTTGCTCTCATCTCTGCCTTCTCTGTATTTCCGTCTTGTGTGTGTTCTAAGGATACTTATCCTTGAATTTAGGGACCACCTAGATAATACAAGATGATCTCATCTGAAGATTCTTAATTATATAACTAATGAACTCTTTTCCAACCAGGCATAATTATAGGTTCCTGGAATAAGACATGGACTTACCTTTTGGGGGACAAATAGCTCAGTACAGAAAGAAGGCTACGTATTCAGCTGTCTGGAATTTGAAAAGAGGCTCCTTTTCTTGCCTTGAGCGTGGGCTGAAAGGGAAGCCAAGAAGGGCTTTGTTTTGATATTATTGTAGGCCTTGATCTAGACACACAGCAAAGCTTTTCTCTGTTTCACCCCAGTGGAGCACGATACAGAGAATTAATTGCCTGTAATCAGAAACTGGATCATTTTTCTTGGAATATATCCATGGCTTCTCTTCCTTGAAATCTTAACAGAGTACAGTGAGGACAGTCCCTGATGGTACTCAGCCCTCAGTGCTCCCAAGGACATCATGCTCTTGTTACTGAAGCAATGTACAGTCAGTAGCCCAAACCAGCAGGCGGGAAGGACAGGCCTGGGAGCAGCTCCCAACCATGATGAAGGAAGTCAGCACATCAGGACTCCCAGCTCGATGGTCCATTGGTGGAACAATTTCGAGACCATTTCTCAACAGTTTTTCAGAGGTACCAGTAGAAGTAATCCCAGTTTCTTATGATACCAACCCATTACCATACCCTTCAGTTGCTTCTTTTGTCTCATTTCCACATTTTCCAAGTGCATTTGGGACCAATTTCCAAATGAGCAATTTGCACTTGTGTTCTGAAGATCCAACACCTAGGTAAACCTAGGGATCCTAGCACACAGATCCTCGGAATGAGATTCTGGGGATTAGATCACGAGGCAGCTACATAGCAACAAAGACTCCTTTGCTAGCTGTCATTTGAGTGGTGATAACTTCTGGCGTCCCTGGCAGCATGGTTTGTCAGTCTCACCTGTAGGAATATTAGAGAAGGGAAGAGAGGTGGAAGGGTTTCTACAGCTCAATGGAACCGTTTGGATATCCAGACGGCAATGGGTTACTACAAATAATGTGGAGCCCCTCTGTTTCTTTTCAATATCCAATAAAGCCCTGCCCTGAATATTTAATGATATTCTCCCTCCTGAGAAGGCAGAATATGATGAATGTCAAATCCAGGCTCGATTTTAAGAATGATGTTACAAAAGAGGCTGTACATTAGTTTCCTAGGCTTGTTGTAAAAAAATCACCCCAAACCAGGTACCTTGAAATAATAAGAATTTATTATTTCACAGTTCCGGAAGCCAGAATTCAAAACTAAGATACCAGCAGGGCCAAGCCATGCTGCCTCCAGAGGTTCCAGAAGAGTTTTCACTTCTTGCTTTTGTCACCACTGATAGTGATGGCATTTCTTGGCTTGTCCCTGCCACTGAAATCTCTGCCTCTGTCCTCATATGACTTTGTGTCTTCTATGTGTCTGCTATGGGCACTTGTTATTGTATTTAGGGACCATATGAATAACTCAAGATGGTCTCATTGTGAGATTCTTAATTATATCTGCAAGGATCATTTTTCTAAATAAGATCAAAATCAAAGGTTTTAGGGACTAGAGCAGAGATAGATATGTCTTTTGAGGGGACCATCATTCAACTCACTACAGGCTAAATTTATAGTTTGAAAAGGGCTTCTACACAAAGTAAGGAACTTCATTTAAAGAGAGAGAGAGAGAGAGAGAGAGAGAGAGAGAGAGAGAGAGAGAGAGAGAGTCTTGAGATGTGGAATAGGATCATGTGGATGGAATATTCAATGGACTAATTCTCGGGGTCTTTGGAAATGACTCCTTCCCATCTCAGGTTCAAGATGATGCAGTCTCTCTTGGCGCCTTGCATGAAAATAAGTCTAAGTCTGTTACATGCATCTTTGAGACTATCTTTTACTTACTTCTTGCTTTCTGTATTTATCTATTTTCACTATTTTTAAAAATTTCTTTCTTTTTTAAATTTTTTTTTTAGTTTTGATAGACCTTTATTTTATTTATTTATATGCGGTACTGATCCTTGAACCCAGTGCCTCACACATGCCAGGCAAGTGTACTACCGCTGAGCCACAACCCAGACCAGATTTTTAAAATTTTCTTAAATAAGATAGTTACATGACTTATTCATTAAAATTTCTTCAAAAAACAGTCTTTGAATAAAAAACTAGTAATGCTTCCATTTTATTTTAGTCAGAGTTTTGCTTTATTTTCGTCTATATTTTATTGGCATTTAACTATTTTTCTTGTGTTTATGTTAGTATCATTATTAAAGGCCACAGAATATTTTCTGGGTATAGATTTACCTGCATCATATAGGTATTCATTTTTTTATTTTGGGGGAGTACTGGGGATTGAATTCAGGGGTATTCAACCACTAAGCCACATCCCCAGCCCTATTTTGTATTTGATTTAGAGACAGGGTCTCACTGAGTTGTTTAGCCCCTCACAATTGCTGAGGCTGGCTTTGAACTCGTGATCCTCCTGTCTCAGCCTCTCTGAGCCACTGAGATTACAGGTATGCACCATCCTGTTGGCAGACTTTTGATGTGTAGTTGTTTATATTATAGTTCTTTTAAATATATTTGCCAACACTTTTCCCTTTGGCCCTTGTGAAGCTTTTTGAAAAATGCGTTCTTTATAGCATTTTGAAGTTTTATTTATTTTTTATTTTTTCTTCATTTTAATAAAGAAATGCTGTTGGTACTTTTTTTTAATACCTTTTGGAAAGAAGATTTTTTTTTTTGGTGGTCTTTTCTGGTTTGGAATAGGATGAGGTTTTTTCTTTTTGTTTATTTGTTTTTGGATGATCTGTGGATTCATGAATTCTTCAGATAAAAAGGGCATTTTATATTTTTAAGTTGCCAAGCTTGATATACATCCATTAGAAAAACCATTTAAGTATGTTATTTAAGTTTGGTTCACTGATGTTTGTTCAGTAGTAGATTTTTAAACACTCCTGGAAACAAAGTTATCTTTGAAAATTCAAAATCAGTTTTTGCTGCATTTCTGCTTGAATAAAAGTATGGTTTGGTACAAAATTCCTGGGTTGCTCTTTCTTGCTGCAGAAATTTCATGGATATCAACCCACCCAGTGTTGAATATGGCTAACCCACTGCCCCTGTGATTACAGATTCAACGTAGGCATCAAACTAACATGAAACAGACAGGCTTTCATCTGACAGGCATTTGGTTAGCTTTGAAGAAGGATAAGGGCTAAGAGACATCAGCTGTATCTTGGGATTCCTAGCAGCAACTTTTTTTTTTTCCAAGTAGGGCTCATGGTCCATGGCCAACTCCATTACTCTGACCCCATGGTGAGGCAGAACATCATGCCAGAAGGGTATGGAGTAGGAAAGTATCTCAGGACACAATGATAAAGAAGCAGAGAGAGCTCTTTTTTTTCTTCTTCTTCTGGTTGTATATAAAGTTTATTCATACCATTCATGTCTTCATACATGCACTTAGGGTAATGATACCCATATCTCATTCCACTATCTCTTTTACCCCCATGTCCTCTCCCTTCCCTCCCACCCATCTAGTGTTCGTCTATTCCTCCCATGCTCCCCCTCCCAACCCTACTAGGAATCAGACTCCTTACATCAGAGGTAACATTTGGCTTTTGTTTTTTGGGGGATTAGCTAACTTCACTTAGCATTATATTCTGCAACACCATCCATCTACCTGCAAATGTCATGATTTTATTCTCTTTTAATGCTGAGTAATGTTCCATTGTTTATACATACCACATATATCCTTTTGTCTCTTCCCTCCTATTTTCCAGTTTCTTTTTTCAATCCTTCCTTTTTTGACGATGGGTAGAGGTAGAGAGTATTGCCAGAACTGTATTTTCCTAAAGCCCTTCCTGTTTCTTCTTTTTCACCCTGGATCATTGCATGTGTATTTATTAATGTGTGTGATATAACATACGTGTAAAAGAATTGCGAAAGTTGCCTGTACACTTTAGTAAGTAGATGGCCAGCCAATGCTATGTAACACCTGTACAGGTGAAGTAGAGATGGTCCCCAGATTATGATGCTGTAAAAACACACCCATGCAATCATTTTGGTTTTCACTTTCTGTACAGTATTCAATAAATAACATGAGATATGCAACTTTTTATTATAAAAATCGGCTTTCTGTTAGATGATTTCTCCTACTGTAGGCTAATATAACATATCTGACCACAGGCTAGGCTAAAGTAGGATGTTTGGTAGTTCAGGTGTATTAAGTGCATTTTTTTACGTCAGATATTTTCAACCCGATAGATTTATTCAAACACAACCCCATCATTAGTCACTGAGCATCTGTATTGCCAACACCTCAGCATCTTTGAAGGGGTCCCTCCCCAATTACACCATTCCTCTTGCCCTCCAATCCCAAAATCCCCATGGGCAAACACTTTTCTGTCTGAAGTACAATCATTTCTTAATTTTGCCACTTATATTTTCATTACTAAAAAAGGTTGTCCTCCTTATTTTCTTGTTCTTATTATAGGTATCTTATTGTATCTTCAAGGATATTGGAAAAAGTTTTTAAAAATGTAACTTCTGTTTCTGCAATTTCTCTTTTTCTACTGGGTACCTTACATCTCTTTGATCCTGTTCCACTTAACTAAAAGTTTGTCTCAGATGCCTATTGATTTCCATTTATAAGAGGGATGAACCAGCACATCATTGAAAGTCTAGTATGTGTGTGGATTTTTTGGTACGTGGACTCTAAAGTGGAGTGAGCCTTTTCTATAGGGCATTAGCAAACTTCAGTGATAGAGGACAATCTCTTTCTTGGGAGGTCATGTCTGACTACACCCTTCTGGGAGGAGACAGGAGAAGGCTGGGTTCCACCACTTAAAATGCATATTATTTGGGGTTGGGTTGTGGCTCAGTGGTAGAGCTGCTTGCCTAGCATGTGCGAGGCCCTGGGTTCGGTCCTCAGCACCACATAAATAAAAATAAAGATATTGTGTCCAACTACAACTAAAAAATAAATATTTAAAAATAAAATAAAATGCATGTTATCTGTAGGGCACAATGATGCATGCCTGTAATCCCACAAATCAGGAGACTAAGGCAGGAGGATTGCAAGTTTGAGACCAGTCTCAGAAATTTGGACCCTAAACAATTTAGTGAGGCCCTAAGCAACTCTTTTAAAAGGTTCTTAGCAAGAACCTGTCTCAAAATAAAAAAAAAAATAACAAGAACTGGGGATATGTCTCAATAGTTAGGTGCTCCTGAGTTCAATCCCCAGTACCAAAAAACAAAAACAAAAACAAAAACAAAAAATATAAAAAAACCAAACCCAGCATGTTATCACTTAAGTCCTCAACTTTAGCTTCATACTTTCATAGTTCAACCAATCTACTTTGGTCCTGTGAAAATCAAAGGAATGTTACAATGAAAGCAACACTGAAATAGGTTTTCGAAATTCCACCGTGGAAAGCACTATGGACACAGGACTTCTGCAATATTCTAGCGCTTACTTAAAATATAAACTTTGGCCCTTTTGCATTTTGCTAATGGCATCTGGGAGGACATAAAGGACCAAATAATTACATAGTGCCGAGAGGCTCAAGATACACAGCAATAGCTATCCAACTCCTTTTGTTATGGACATTGCCATTCCGTTTGAACATTCTTCTCTTTTTTTCAGGCATCTATCACCTGTTTTTTGCCAACAATCAATAGCTTGTGCAAGCTCCCACTATTTCTGCCTTCTTTGGAACACTGATTTAGAACTATCTGAAACTGTCTCTTGAATCACAATTCCTGAGTCCCCAGATAAAGTCCTTTTTACTTTTACAGTATCTGAGTTTGGATTGAGTGTCAGTCCTGGATATTTGATGGGCATCTTCTGTCTAATTGCTTCAGAGATGGAACGCTGGTACACCTGCTTGGAGAACTGAGGGTGGGACTTCTTTCATACAGATATTCAACCAACTCCCTCACAAAGTTTAGCTTCATATTTGCTGATGTATCAGTGACTCCAAGTTATAAAACTTTCTGAAATTCTCTGGGTGATTATTTTTTTCTTCTAACACTTATAGTTTCCTTTATCCCGCTAAATCAGCTACCATTAATCTTTTAAATGTCAATGAAATATTCAATTTCTTGCCTGCTAATTTTGCCTCTAATTCTTTTTCTCCTGTGTATGTATATGTTTGCAAAATCTCCTTACTCCCCCTTTAGTTTATTTTCTTAAAGGAGAGTAGATTCACAAATGTGCTCAAACTACCACGCTTGACCCAGTTTTAATCAGGGTAGTTGAAAAGGAAGTCTGTGAAAAGATTTCACCTTTTCATCTATTCTCTTTGTAGAATCGCTTTAATATTTTTATTACTGGTAATGTTTTGTATGCATGCCAAAATGGGACATTAGGAGTTGTCGAGGTCCAGGGTGGTGATATTGGACATTTATTTTAGTAGTGAAGCTAAATGTTCACATTATACTGTCTCTTTAGAAGGTTTCACTCATACTTTTTTTTTCCCCAAATTAATGCAGAGATAACATTTATATCTCCAATTTTATGAGATTTTGCAGATGACATATGGTAGAAGAGACACTTTCAAAGATAAAGGAAGGTTATAAAATTGTAGAGCTCGGTTACCTTATTCATGAACACGGTTCTTCTAATCTAATAAACTCAATATCTTAGCATCAATAGGACTTTGAGATTTACCCATGACCAGTTTCTTCTTTCTTCCTTAAAGCCTTTGTTTTACTGTCCCATTTTTATTACTTTCAATTAATGAAGTTCAATTCTAAGACCAAGAACTCCTGAGGTGTTGGCCAATCACCGGATCCTCCCTACTGCCATTCTATTCTATCTGTTCAACCACTCCTCGTGGGGACATCTCAAGTTAAGGTCATTAACCTCACATCATGCTCCCTATTTCCCTTCCATTGTCCTCATTTTTCCCAGTGTGGGTAATTCAAATGTAAATTGTCTTGGTCACAAAATACAAATTCCTTGTTCACTGAATGCCCAGTGATCTGCTTTTTTCTATCATCAGTTCTTTCTGGAGGGCACGTTGACATCCTCCATTCCAAAGGCAACCAGCTCTGCCATGCTACAACCTCCTTGTAGCTTTAAACTGCAGTCTCTGAACTCCAAGGAGGCCACCAAAAAAATAAAAAAATAAAAAAAGGTTTTTTGCTTTTCCTTGTTTGACTACCTCTGCATCTCCTAATTATTCTAAAGTTGAAAGAGAATGGTGGTGTGAAGAACAGAGACAACTTTTCCACATCTTGATTTTAAAATGTTAGCCCCGAATGTTTGAGATTAGAAGTGATTTTTTTTTCCTAAACAGAGCATGGTTCCTTCACTATAAGCATCGCTGCCTAGGGAACATCTTAAGAGGTGCTCCATTGTAGCAAAAGAACATGTTCTCTTTTTTTATTAATTTTTTATTGGTGCATTATAATTGTACATAATATAGGTCATTTTGACATATTTGTCCATAAACATAATTTAGTCACTTTCATTCCACAGCACTTTGAAATCTGATGGTGCTGGAGTTAAACATGGTCCTACCTCTTATTAGCTTTATACTAGGATGGTAGGAATCCTCTCTTTATTTCTTTACTTGTGGGAACCGGATCCTATCTCCAAGAGTTGCTGAAAGGATTGAATGAAAACAATGCACTTCATATTCCTGGTAGATAAGAAGCACCTTATAAAGAGTGATACTTTTTATCATCCATGGTGTAGATTAGTTTGTGAGGATGCTCTATAATTCAATAGTGGCTTCATACCCTCTGAAAAACTTCTCTAGGATACTGATAAAAGAGTTTTCAGTGATAGTTTACCCCATTTTAGATATTTATTTGAGCTGTCTAGCTCTGAAGAAAGAAAAAGATAGTTTAGATTTTTTTAAAAAAAAAATTAGCTCATTTATTTTTCCTATTCATATTCCATATCTGAGGGGAGACTCCATAAATCTCTCACCCTTGGCTTCCAAAAACCACAAATACACTTTTATTTCTAGGGAGGAAGAGAGTAGTAGAAATTCAGCAGAAAACTCAGGTCTTCCTGTTTTCCAATACTTCCAGGCATCTATTCTTGTATAAAATCCCCAAGTATTTCAGTTAGTGTTGAATATTGGATTTGGGCCAATCATCTAGATCATATTCCACTGAAAGGTCACATCTTCTAATTTCAATGTTTATGATGCCAAGTGAAATCTATAAATCCCTGTTCAGAGTGTCATAAAATTGAAGATCATCTTCTCCCAGATGGATCATCAGGATCGTCACAGTATTTGGACAAGTCAACAGTCAATATTAAAATAGTAGGGGTGTGTGTGTGTGTGTTTGTGTGTGTGTTGAATTTTAGGTACAGCTTAAGACATTTTACTGAAAATATTCTCATGTATGAAAAACTTTTTTTCCCTTGAGATTAAAATAAATATAGTCTATTTTCTTGTAAGACATAATCTATCTTTGGGCCTTTAAACAAAAAGATTGTAAATTAATACAACCACTGTGGAAATCAGTATGAAGCTTCCTTCAAAAACTAGGAATGATGGGGTTGGGATGTAGCTAAGTGTTAGAGTGTTTGTCTCCCATGCACAAGGCCCTGGGTTCAATACTCAGAACTATCAACAGGCTAAAAGTAGACTAGGAATGGAACCACCATGTAACTAAGTTATACCACTCTTTGGTGTTTATCCTAAAGAATTAAAATCAATATACTACAGCAATATTGCATATCCATCTATATAGAAGCATAATTCACCATAGTCAAATTATGAAACCAACTTATGTTCATCAGCAGATGGATGGGTAAAGAAATGAGGTATATACACACAATGGAGTTTTATTCAGCCATAAAGATGAATGAAATTGTGTCATTTTGCTGCCCAACAAATGAAACTGAAGAAGATCATACTGAGTGAAATAAATGCAACTCAAAAAAGTCAGGGGTCACATGTTTTCTTTTATAGATGGAAACTAGATATAAAAATGTAAAAAAACAAAATGATGGGGTAAATAATGGAGAGACCAGTAGTGTAGAGGAAGTAGATAAGAACAAGGGGGAAGGGAGGGAAAAAGGAGGTATTGGTGAATGAAACTGACCAAATTATACTCTTATATTGTGCGCATGCACAAATATGTAACAAAAAAATCCCACTGTAATTTGTAATTATAACGTACCAATAAAAAAATTATTTTTGATTGTTATTTTCTCCAAGAAAGTTTTTATCTTTCAAATCAGAAGAGCTGATGATTCTTTTTCCTTAAATTTGTCCTTGGTGCACTGATGTTTTTAAAAAACTCCTCAAAATTTAAAAATTTATTTAAATCATTAAACTGCCTTATTCAAAATGAAAACTTTCCATGGTCCCTATTGTGATTTGATATGTTTTGCTAATTTCTGTTAGTAGTCTTGGATGTTTTCTAAACTTGTAAGTAATGTGCACAAACTTGTCTGGGATAGTTCTGTTTTTCATAGCTGTTGTCATTGTGCCACATATTTGCCTCCCTGTCTTTTTCCAAAGAGCTGGGTAGATCTTGGCTATCCTCTAAGATTTATTGTCTTTGAACTGCCACTTATTCTGAGCTGCTCACATCCATTAATCAGTCTGACTTACTGACTCTGGTGTTATCTACAATTGTGTGCTTATCTCAGATAGGTTGTGGCTAAAGTCCATTCATTATTTCTAGACTCTAACTTCTCTGCACAATCCTAGTTTAATCATGCTGGCAAATATCTAGGTAGCACTTATTCTTAGGGTGTTCTGTAAGAAAAAAAAATTCCATTTGGGCTCAGACTATACACTCTAATTCAGAGTCAAATCACTAAAAAGGTCAGCTGTCATTTACAAGCTATAGGCATTGCAGAATTGTACATTTTAAATGGAGAAGAATATATACTGATGGTACTCTTAAAACACGAAGAATGAAAACAATGAACACACAGATTCAGCGTATCTTTGCCTTGGAAAAATAGGTAGGCTTGGGTGGTTTCGTTTTTACCTGGTCCTCTATGGTTCATTGATTCTGACACCTAATTAAATTGATCAGCCACAATGCTGATTGCTACTAAAACAATTGTTTGTCAAATATGCTGGAAAAATAAACTTATCATGTACTTCTGATTTATTTTATGGTTTCTGTCCAGAATTAGAAGCAAAAAAGACATTTGTTTTGAATTAAAAAATGGTTTACAATTCTGCATCATGATTTATGTTGCTATAATAACCACTATATATTTGCTTGTTTCTTACTTTGATAGCCTTCATGGTATTAATTTCAGGGTTTTCCATTTTTATCGTTAATTCAATTTTGCCAATGTTTTCTTTCAACAAAGCTTGCAATTGCATTTAATTGTTTTTAAGAAAAGAAACTAAAAGTGTCAACTTTTGAAAAATATAATGCTTTTGTTAAAATCAATCTTTGTTAAAGCAAATATCATTTAGAAAAATCAAGCAATACATAACTTGCAAACATTTGATTAAAACAGTTTCAATAATGGATTTTGGGCTTGAGTATATCAAGATTATAAGTCTATATATTCTCTCAAATTGTAATAGCATGTGCTAAAAAATGTCCTTCAAAATAATAATAAAAATCAAGTAAAACCAATCAATGAAGTTACTGATGACTTTGATTCCTAGTTGACTTCAATTTAAAAAGAAGATGCACTAGTTAAATTCAAATAATTAGAAGAAATAAAAAAGGGGGGATTTTAATTTTTCTCAAGAAAATGCTTTCTTAGCATTGGTTAAACAGTGTGTTTATTTACATGCATTTTTATTCTATCATTCTGTGTTAAAAGTGAGGGCATCCTGTTTAGTTTTTTTGTTTTATATGACATTACATTAGAATAGCCAAGATATGGTTTTGGATATGATTAAATAAATATCTGCAATAATTATAAAAAAGGTAGTCTTTCCATCAGTCAAAATGATTTTTATGTATATTGCCCTACTATCTTTATTCAGCTACTTTGGTAGAAATATTAAGAAAGTATAAAAATGCAAGAAGAGACTTAGCTGGTATAGCACATGTTAATCCCCAGACAAATTTCATGGGTGGAAAAAAAAAGTACCCATTTGTTTCTTGTGAAGTCGAATGTCATGTTTATTTTTTGTGTTCTTTCATCCTATTGTGGAAACTTGGTACCAATTTAGAGTCTCCTTTGACAATGTAGGTGTCCTCTTTGTCCAGATGAAATCTAAATTCTTGAAGTCATTTCACAAGCCACATATGTGAGGTAGAGAGGCTTCTTGTCCTTAGCCATGCTCATCTCTGCACAGTGACACCACAGAGATGGATGTCACTGTGCATCCATCTCCTTTGACCTGCTCAATTACCAATTCTCAGATGAACCCTCTCTTCTTGTTACACCTCTTTGAACCCTCTCTATATCCATAACTTTGTTCCAGTTCCTTCTTTATCCTTCTTTAACAGACCAAAGCACTTAGGCATTTCCCTGACCTAATAGGGTTCTCTGGTAGAGGCCTCCAAGATATTGTCATGTAGTATTCCAGAGCCAGGATAAGATCACGGAGTGGCTGCCATTTGCCCAGACTCTACTAAGGGTGAAGGCATACCATCGGCTCTTGTACCTACCGAAACTTTCTGAAGTTTCTAGCACAATAACTGGAGGAATGTGATGCCATTTTGTGGCACACAACATGGGAGAACTCATTAACATCAAAGAGAAGGAAAAACCATAAAACAACAGGAAATGAATGGCAGTGTCCAGAGGAACATAATGTTCTCATGCTCATTCACCATAATGGATTGTCTAAGGATAGAGAATCTACTTCTGATGAAAAGTTAACTCAGGTTTTGTGCCCCAGTTGGCACTCAAATTTTTTTTTGGAATTGACTATAAGAATTTTTACATTTTTTTTCTTATGAAAGAACAAACACTTTTGGGCTGGGGTTGTAGGTGAGTGGTAGAGCGCTTGCCTAGCATGCATGAAGCACTGGTTTCAATCCCTAGCACCACATTTAAAAAAAAAAAAAAAGCCTTTCAAAATCAACATGTGTAGCTGAGCTGAGTATATGCAGGTGTGCAAATACGTAAATAAATGAACTTGTTTTTCCAAATTAGGTACTTTAAGATAGCTAATTCTAAAAAACAAGTACAATTTCATGAAGTTCATTTAAATTTCTCTATATCACATATGAATATACACACACGTTATGGAGCTGGAGCCTTCCAAGAAACAGAGGCAATGCGAAGACCCCCTGTTCAAACCCTGATTCTTGCAACCAAGTCAGAAAGGTTTCATACATGTTGCTCAAAGTAACAGGAATGAATTTATTGAAGGAATAGGGAAAAAAGGAAAAGAGACACTTTCAGGAGAGAGTAGGTTGTTTCAGAGAGGAGAGAGATAATGTGCCTCTCCTGCGCTCCAGTTTTATTGGGGGCTCCAGAGATTTCCACCCAGGTCCACTTCTTGACTTTTGACTGACAGCAGGGGATATCAGACTTTCAAGTCCCCACTGTCATGGCAGCTCTAGGTCACCTTGGTCCATACAGATTTTATGGTTAGGAGTAACTATCTTTATCTCCTAGAGTTCAGGATCTGGTCACAAAAGTCTCCTCCTTTAGAGTAACTTGGGTTCCTCTTATTAACCTTGTTTTGGGCCTGCATTTCTTGTGCAGTGAACAGGTAGTTTACTGAGGAATGTGACATATCCTGTGCACTAAAGCCAGACAGGGCTGCAGGTAAATTGCTTCTTGAAAAAGAAAGCATGTGGGGTCAGCACAGTGGGCCCATTTTATAGAATTATTCTCCTAACCTGGGTTCCCACCAGTTACACCTGACATTTATATTATATTAGTAAGGATTCTTCAGAGAAACAGAACACCCTCAACACACACACAGACTCAAATATATGTATCCATGTTCCTATTCTACCCTGAATTTCTCAACTCTTATAGTCACAATTATTTTTATGTTTACTTGGGAAGAGGGTAGTTATCAAGATTCCTCTAGAGGAACTGTCTATGTGCTCCTGACTTACAAACCTTGACTCTATCTAATCCAAGTTAAACCCAACAGTGAATGCTAAATCCATTTGTATTATGTATAATATTTTTAGCAGATCAAAAATTTCACTCCAAAACATTTAGTGAACACATACTATATGTTCATACATATAGTATAAACAACATATCCCAATGTGAAAAGAAAACAGATAATAATAGAAAATTATAAAGAATTTCAAAAGAGGGTAAGTGTTATGGGCAGAAAATAGGATAGGAATTATAGAGATTTGTTCCACAATTTTAAACAGTGTGCATGGCTGAAAAAAAAATTTTAGAGTGTTGCTAATACATTCAATGACATTTTAGAGAATATTGGACAGTCATATAAATCTAGAATTAGGAAAACAGCTATAAAGAACAGAACTGAACAGAACTGAAAATTCAAAATTAATGTACTGAGAAATATTTGAAACTTTTAAATTATGGCAAGGTCACTAAAATATATTATTTTCACAAAGACATCAATTTCATTTTGTTTTCAAGGATTAGGCAAAGGCTATTTAAATCTTCATCAGTACAGCTCACCTTTGTAGAAATGAGAAAGTGCTGCAGCTATTGGTAAGCAGGATGGAATGCTGGAAGAACAGGGATGTGAGCCAGCGCTGCAGTGATCGATTGTGACAATGGCTTTCAATTTGCTCATACTTCCCAGTACCCATTCACTTTGGTAGTATCCTCTCAGACAGACTCTGGGATTGGATAGCTAATTGCTTTGACAAATGGGACATTAGCAAATGTGATGCATGCAGCAACTTGAAAAGAATGTGCATTGAGGCTTATTTGTTGCTACTCATAGAGTCCTGAGACTATTAAAAACAAAATACAAGCCCAGAATGGCCCACTGGAAGATTGCAAACACTGGACCCCAACAGCCCAGCCAAGCACCCGTCATCCACCTGGTAACTGAGAGGTCAGATTGCTGACCCACCAGCTGACCAAGGTAATCATAGACATGAGTCTACCTGAGACTGAAACAGCCAGTTATTCTCCATTCATAGAATAATGAACTAAAAAATGATTGTTATATTAAACTACTAAGATTGGATGGCTTTTTACACAGTAAAAGCTAATTGACAGTGTATTTCAGTTCTGATAGCCTGCCATTGGCTATTTTATTTCAGAACTATTAATCTTATTCATGGGCTTTTATATTTTCCTCTGTTGAAAATATTTCTTAGAAGTAAACTAGACCTATGGAAGCGAAATGATACATCATTAGGCACGCCTTTTTGTAGACTATATAGATAATTAGGCAATATGATTGTTTTGAAGTCCCAGGAACACTTACAACTTCTAGATTGACATTTATCAAAATTTATTATGTCTAAGCAGTCTTTCTCACCTTCTCCAAATAGCTACCTACTAGGTACCACCTATCTATCATATGCATTTTCAACCCTAAGGAACAAGGCCAGCAGTAATGTTTAATTATACAAAAGAAATACATATATGTCAATTGAAATGAGACATGCTCATGATAAAATGTGATGATTATTTTCATTCAAGGACAAAAATTTAAAAACTGTCAATAAGAATTGAACTTGAATTTGCTAAGGTTGGAGGGAGCTAACTTCTACCCAGCAATATTTGAAGACTGAAGCTGGAAAGGCCAATAACCTGTTTGTCACAGGTGATAAAATTAAAAAGAAAAAAAGTCAATAAATTACTTTTTACTACAGGAGAAGTTTCTCCTTTATATGCCAACAAAGAGTTGAAATGCCAGAAGCTGTTGAGGACTAAATTACTAAACACTTATTTTATCACAACAGAATGCTAATGCCAGTGCTTGATTACAACAAGCAATCCAATTGCATGAATTTGGATTGCAAGGCACCCAGGCTTTTATATTCATTAGAAAAGTTATTGATTCTGGAAAGTTACCACTAATAAAACTACACTATTTTCTCAGGCCTGTTATATGGGCACAGACAGATTATTTGATCAATGATATTGAGCAAAAGGAAAAGCATTCATTGCTTCTAATCTCTTTTCCCCTCATTTCTAAATTGTACATTGATAACAGCAGAAACATGGAGAGTAAAACGTGCATCCCACCACAAGTTTAACGTCAGTAGCTCTATGCACAACAGAAATGCCTTCTCTGGATTCATATACCTATATATAATTTTTGATAAATTTATATTATTTGGATAAAAATTAGTAAACAATCTAGTTTTAAAAATGACACAATAATGTGATATGATAATAAAAATGCCATCAAGTTTATAAGAGGGCATAATTCTCTACTGTAAATTGATTGAGCAGAACCATCCCTGAGACATACAAGTCATTTCAATTGGCAACAGCTTGAAGTTCTTTCTTTGCAGGTTAGTGTTTTGTCTGTTAAGAATGTAGTTCTATAGCTTCTATAAAACATTATTAAATTAATTTTAATCAAATAATACTGTTTCACAGTTTTCCTACTGAAGGGGATTTTGATTTGTAAAATTAACTAAGATGTAATTTTAGTCACTTTTTAATTTTTTAAAAAATAGGATGTGAGCTATTCTGTAACTATTCATGTTGCCATTTAAATACAAGAATTACTTTGGCAATTTTTACAAATAATTTTGCTGGCATTGTGTCAGTTTAGGGAATCTTAAAAATATTGATTATTGAGTTTTCTAATCCATGAACAAAGGTACCTCACTGTTTATTTAAATATTTTATTTCTCTCAGCAAGTTTTTTGGGTTCAGTATGAACAGTTTATACATTTTTTGTTAAGTTTATCTCTAAATATATACTTTTGGTGTCTTTGTACAAAGTATACATTAAACTTTTATTTTCTAATTGTCACTAATATATACAATGTATATTGACTGTTGTATTTTGGCATTGTGTCTATTGATCTTGCTAAATTCACTCATTACTTGTAATATCTTTTTCTAGATTTTTTAGCATTGTTTTTTGCATAGAAGAAAAATTAAAGTATTTGTTCAGAAAATCAGTTAAGAAGATGAAAATTCAAACCACCATTTGGGAGACGATGTTTGCAATACATGTGTCTGACAAAGGGCTTGTTTCCAAAAGGTACAAAGAATTTACAATTAATAATAATAATAAAAAGAACAATTGGAAATAGGCAAAAGTTGTAACAGACCCTTCATAATATAAGATATATGAATTACAAGCTGATGAAAAGCTGCTTAGCATTATTTGTTTTCAGGCAAGTGCAAATTAAAACCAAAATGAGACATTAATACAAACATTAAAATGACTGGAATTAAAAACACAATAAGACTAAAATCTGGCAGAAGTGTGGGGTCAGGAGAATTCTTATATATTGCTGACAGATTTGTAAAACAACACAAATACTTTGGCTCCTTTTCTTTACTCTTAGGTATTTACTCCAAGAAATAAAACACAGGCCCACAAAAGTACCTGGAAAAAGTATGCATAGCATAATGAGAGATAACCTATCTTATCCCTCACATCACAAACATGAAAAAATAAAATACAGTATGTGTGTGTGTGTGTGTGTGTGTGTGTGTGTGTGTGTGTGTGGAGAGAGAGAGAGAGAGAGAGAGAGAGAGAGAGAGAGAGAGGGAGAGAGGCAGCAAAATAGAGATTATATTATTTTAGATAAATCTCTTTGAAGCACATATGAATTTTTTTTTTCAATTCAGTAAGATAATCTTTGGTAGAAAACTGAAAAATTCAGTCAATTTATTTATGTGGTTATTTGATGTAGTTATATTCAATTCATGTTGTGATGATATTTAAAAGCAATGAATCTTGAGCAAACTGCCTGGTTTAACTTTTGCCTCTTCTGTTGGACAGTCATTTAACCCATTAGGGACTGAATGTCGCGTCCCCCACCACCTCCCAAATTTGTATGATGAAGGCCTCACCCTCTAAGAGATGGTATTTAGAGACGGCACTAGGGAAGTGATCCGAGTTACATGATATCATGAAGGTGCAGCTCTTATGATGTGCTCAGTGCCCTCAAGGGAAGAGACACCCTAAGTGCTTGCTCTCTCACACGCCTCGCCCATATGGTCACCAGAAAAGGTCAAGCGAGCATAGAGACGGCAGCTGCCTGTGAGCCAAGAGACAAGGCCTCACAATGAAATCCATCTAGCTGGTGCCTTTTTCCTGGACTTTCAAGGAGTGGGAGAAAAAAGGGGTTTTTTTTTGTTATTTAAGTCACCCAGTTTGTGGCACTTTGTTTTGGCAGCCTGAGGAAACCAGGATAACCTCTCTGCCTAAGTGTTGTATCTATAAGCTCCTAGTAATGCTGGCTCAGTGTCTGTTGTGAGAGATAAATGACTTGGTATGTTTAAACGTGATCCAAACATTATCAAATTCAATCCCAGTGTGGGTCTTGGTTACTAGTATTACTGAAACATTTACATGCCTTGCTTTCCCTGTGTCTTGTCTCACTGCTCCTCTTATTTCTGGCTTCTTTTGAAAAGCTTGTTTAATTTTCTTCTCCTTTATTATTCAGAATTAGAATTCCTGTCCTATGTTATATTATTTTCATGGTTACTTTTATGGTTTGGATGTCAGATGTCCCCAAAGCTCACACATAAGACAATGCAAGAAGGTTTGGAAGAGAAATAATTGGGTTTTAAGTGTCTTAACTAATCAGTAAGTTATTCTCCTGATAGTGATTAACTGAGTGGTAACTGAAATGGTAGGGTGGCTGGAGGAGGTGGGAGTTGGGGTATGTCTTTGAGGTATATATTTGTGTTTGGCCAGTGGGGTCTCTCTCTCTCTCTCTCTCTCTCTCTCTCTCTCTCTCTGTCTCCTTTGTGATCATCATGTGAGTTTCTTCCTTCCACCATGATGTCTAGCCTCACCTCTAGCCCAGAGGAATGGGAGCCAGCCTTCTATGGACTAAGGCCTCTAAAACCATGAGTCCTCAAATAAATGTTTCCTCCTATAGTGTTGTTCTGGTCAGGTCCTTTAGCACAGTGGTGAAAAAGCTGACTACAACAGTTACCTTTAAAACGTAAAGATGTGCATTTGACATAAATCCTGAAGTTAATCTGTTACTTCCTTTCTTCTTGAATTCAAGATGCTTAGAACACTTTATTTCCCATCACTTCTTTCAAAGCACATTTGCAATTAACATATTTTTAAAATATCTATCTTGTTTTCATAACCGACAAATGAAAGTTTCACATTTTATACAAAGTTCACTACACGAACCCTCTCCCTTTCTTGGTGCATTTCAGATCGTCCAGGATCCCTTTCCCTTCTTTTTTGAAGGACTCCCTTAAGGAGTTACTTAATTGGGGGCTGTTTAGAAGCAAATTCTTAAGTGCTGCTGCTTTGTTGTTATTTTGTCCTCATTCTTGAAAGACACTTTAGCTGTGCAAACAATTCTGGGTTGACCGTTATTTTCTCTGAAAAACATATTTCCCTATATTCTTGGTTCATTCATCATTTTATTTTGTGGACGAGCTAGCTGTCACTCTAAATGCACCTTAGTAGGATTTGTGCTTGTTTATTCTAGGTCTCCATGAGCACTACAGGCTCAGATCCACTTTATATTATATTTGGGGCTTGGAACTGAGGTCCACATAAACAATATGGATGCAGGCTGCAAGCCAAGGGCAGACCAGTGGACATCAAATTAGCAGGGAAGATGTTTGTTTTTCCTCCACCCTCATCCAAGTCGAGACAGCAGTTAGCTGGATTGTTTTTCCATTTCTTTGGGTTCTGACTTTATGTAGATGGCCTCATATCTGAACCTCTAGGCCACAGGACTCTGGATGTGGTCCAGGGTGCCTGGTGGCTGCCTTGCCCACTGTCCTCCCTGTGCCTGTGCTCCTACTTTGCTCCTGCCCATCTGGACTTCCTTTACTTCCGTGCAGGCTTATCTGTTGCTTCAGAAGTTATATCTGATCTGCCGTGTGTGTGTCTTCATTGACCATTTTTATTTGTTATATAAACAAAAATCAGGAAAGGTGTAAAATCTCTAGTCAGTCATTTGTAAAAACAGAAATGCCTACACAAATTTACATTAATTCAAATTTATTAAGTTTAAGGGAAAATAATGACAAGAAAGCAAGTGTAGTGGATCTTAAAAAGTGTATCCTTAACTTGGGAGTTACTGTGTCAATTACATAGTTAAGGAAAAAAAAAGATCATCTTTTTTTATATTAAAAAAAAGATTTAAAAATAACATCTTCATGTCCATTCCTTGTATATCCATGAGGCAAAACAGACAATGGAGTATTATTTAAATATTATTATCTATGAGCAAATTTAAAGAAGGATGATTTTGATATGAAAAATGTGATAAAAATAAAATCTCACCTAGACTGAGAAAAATATATTATTTTCTACATGTTCTAAGATATTCTTTTATATAAAATACAGCTAAACATCAAAGGGCCATTGACTACTGCATCAATCATTTTATTTGCTGAGGCTTAAAATGGCTACTGAATTGTTTCTGCTATTTAAATATCAAAAATATCAATGATTTTCATATTTCATATCTTGTACTTTTCTCCTATGTCCTATGCCAGATGGGAAATCTTACAGATATCTCCTGACCAGATTCTTTTGTTAAATCACTTATGTTGGGATTAGCCAGTTATTAAATTCAGTAACCCCTAGTGCATCGAAAGGCTTCCTCATATCAGAATCTCATCAATAAGTTGAGTAACGATGTCATTGCGTGCCATAGATTATCAATGCTGAAAGTACCTTCAACAAGGAAGTCATCCACACATGGTCTAATATCCACACAGGGGCTCTTGAGTTACCTAGGGACTAGCAACAAACACCATCACCATGCTTAAGGGATGCTTGTGGAAATGTTATCACTGAAGTCCTGTGAAGTCACAGCTGAGAGAAGCACATCACCACCACCAACACCATCACCTTTGCAACAGCAGTGCTTTGTATTTTTTAGCACTTTAAAGACTACAGATCACATAGATTAATAAATTTAACCTTCAATGCGACCCAGATACTTCAGTCTTAAAAATATGAAGTTTGAGGCTTAGAAATAAGTTACTTACTCAAACAGACTAGAAAGTACTCATGCAAAACTGGATTCTAAATCTATATCAAGTCAATTTTTCTTTAGTATCTTATTTTGTTCTAGCTGATTATAGTGATCTTAGGAGACTAGGAAAAATTAAATCTAAAAATAAGACAACTATTCTTTCTCTATATTGAAAACTAAATAGATATGAAGATAATTTATCCAAATGAGCCAAGTCAAATAAAAACATACTTCAATTCTCTAGATATTGTAAGAAAATAGGTAAGAGAGAGCTTTGTGTGTTTAATGAAGAGTGATCGAGCATTCGTAAGATATAACTAATGACATAATATTTATCACTTCTTGGGCGTCTATTGCTTGGTGTTCAATAGTCTTGTAAGATGGTTATAATTATGCCTTATTTGCACATGAGAAAACTGACTCAAAAAAGTTAAGCAATTTGCTCAGAGCCATGCAGATAGCAAGCCCAGATCAGTCTCACGTCTGACATTTCCTGTACACAATTCTACCTTGTCTCTGTTTGTCTCCCTTTAGTTTCACTCCCATTGTCCTATTGATTTATCTCTTCTAAAAAATATGTATGTACCTTATTTTAATAAGCACATAAAATTTGTTTCTATACATGGCATAAAATATACTGTTTTTAATACACATGTATCATAAAATGGCCAAATCAAGGAAATTAGCATACACTTTACTTCACATACTTATTTTGTGCCTGTATGTTGAGAACACTTAAAAATCTACTCTTTTAGCAATTTTTAAGTATATAGCATATTGTTGTAAACTATAATCACCATGATGTGCACTAGATCTCTCAAACCTATTTACCCTAACTATAGTTGTGTATCCTTTGACCAGAGCACCTTGATTAATCTTGAGTATATTTTATTGCTACATTGCAGCAGGCAGAATTTTTGCCTTCATGATCCAGCCCCTTTTTATCCTATCCTTAGTGAGGTTATGTTACAAAACAAAGGATCTTCGTGGCTGTAAATACTGTTACTAGTCAGGTCTTAAAACAGGGAGATTATATTAAATTATCCAAATGGGCTTGATCTAATCCCATGGCCCTTTAAAAGTCAGATGAGGATGGCAGAAAGGGAAATAAAAAAGATTGATAAGTAAAAGGGTCGCTCTTATCATTACTGGTCTTGAAGACTAAGGGAGCTTTGGGCCTTGGAATGAGTGGTGACCTCTAGGAACTGAGAATGATCCCCAATCAATAGCCAACTCGAAAAGAAAGAGGTGAGTGCTCCCACAGCAATATGGAACTGAACTCTGCCAGCTATCTGAGGGAGGCTGGAAGCAGATTGTCACCTATCCACCAAAGAGCCTAAGCCAGCTCACAGTTTGACTCTCACACCACCATAATACACACATGTACACATGTGCACATATGCAATTTCAGAGCTACTCTGATTGTAGTCCTTCAGAATATGCTCTTTCTTGTGTTTAAATCTGTGAATCTCTGCATTCTGACTAAGCCATGTTATTGCTTTCATACCATTTTGAACAACTGTCTGTGTTGTCACCCTCAGTTTGTTTTTCCATTGTTACCTCTATTTTCCCCCCTCTCTTCTCTGTTCTCTGTTAGTGTTTCAGTTCCTTGTTTATTTTACTAATTCTATGACATAATTATATACACAGTCAGTTGATTAACACATGCATATTTTTTTTTCCCTTAGGAAACCAAGGAAACTCTTGGCAGTATGTAAAATGTTTGCTTTCTTAATTTTCATTGTATACTTACTGAAAAGTGGTACGTGGATGCTTCTTTCCTGCTAGATATTTTAATAGAAAAATTCCTCATTCTAGGACTGCATGAGGCTTGAGATAGGAGATAATTTGGCCTTAGGAAAAGTGAATCATTGTCATATTTGGTTTTAATTAGATTTGATATGGTTTTGTTGTTTTATTACTATCTGGAGAAAGATTATATTAAAATAAACATTTATGATTTTAGTTAGAGAAACAAAACTGCAATTCATCAGTCTGCCTATTAATACAAATTCAACAACCAAAAAGTCATGCTGTTTTTTTTTGTTGTTGGTGGTGTTAAATTAACCTTTCTTAGTTTCATTTATAGGTAGGTCCCAACTTACCATCGTTTGACTTCTGGTTTTTCAATTAGATGATGATACAAGAGTAATACTCATTCATATATTAGATGTATATGCACATATTGAAACTGTATTTATAATTTCAGTCCCCAATCAGCCACATGATAAAAAGGGTGAACAACAAATACTTGGTAGTGAATGATATGACTAAATTATAATGCTTCATAGGTTAGGTGTACTAAGTGCATTTTTGAGCTAAGATATTTTCAATTTATGATAGGTTTATCAGGATGTTAAACCACTGAAAGTTGAACAGCATCTACACATGTAAGCAATCAATCTTGGAGTCCCCCTGGATTCCTCTCTCTCCTTTACTTCCAATGTCTAGTCAGTCCTTGAGATTAGCCCATAGTTTTTCCTAAATGCTTCTGAATGATCAGTTGGGATTTTATGATTAGCTACTGCACAGAAAAACTTTTAATCATTGACACTTTACAAAAGTCTGATTTGTCCTTTGGTGGAAAATATTTTTCCTTTAACTGGCATTTGCTGACCAGATAGTAGGACTATCCTAGGAAATGTGTTGATCTCAGGTTGTTGAAAGGTCCACTGCAGACAGGGGCATTTCTACTTCTGCAATCAGTTTCATTCTCCCAAGAGCACTGGGTGCTCTCGGGGTAGGTTCTGGACTTTGTTCAGAACTTAATCAGTTTTCATGAAGAAAGGGTCCTCAAGAAATGCTTTTGAACAAATTAAATGGATCTTAAGGCATTTTTATTGATTTTTTTTTGTTTAGAGAATTTTTGAATCTGTTGAATTACTTTGATGAAATATAATAGTAAACTTTTTACCGCATTTTAACAGAATCTCATTTGTAGATTGTTGTCACCTTGAAATGATGGTCATTACATACATATTTTCAGAAGAAACAGCATCTGTTTCACAAAATAAGAACTTGAATTTATAGCACAATCAATGCATGATTGAGGTTGACTTAAACAGCCTTATTTAAACTTTTCTAAATTTGGCTACTAGCATAGTGTGAATGACCTCATAAAATGCAATTCTGTGAACCAAAATATTTTCATAAAAACTAAATGAAGTCAGAGATATTTGATGATTATTTTGTCTTAAAGAAAAATAAGCTACTGAAATCTATTGACCTAAACTGTAGTATCTTATAGTATAAAAATAGGCTATTTAAAACACACACACACACACACACACACACACACATTTCATAGCATAATTTGTCACCTAATATTTACTATTGTATGAGAATAACTCCATAGAAGTCAAGTTGTTTTATGAAAACAACTATGCAAAGAGTCAGTTTTTTTCCTTTCAGACAACAGTTAAATGTTGGAATCCATATCTTTCTTGAATTCCATTCAGCTGGTTGCATTTATGAAGTTAATCTGTGAGATTTAAGAAGATAATGGAATATATGTATTCCAGCCAGATATGGTAGTGCACACCTAAAATCTCCCCAACTCAGGAGGCTGAGGCAGGAGAAGTACAAGTTCAAGACCAGTCTTAGCCACTTAGTGAGACCCTCCACAACTTAGCAAGACTCAAAATAAAACAAAAAATAAACATTTGTTTGGCTGTATCATTGAAGTATGCTGATATTGGTTCTTTGGGATAAATACCAAGGAGCAGAATAGCTGTGCCATATAGTGATTCCATTCCTTGTTTTTTGAGAAATCTCTATACTGCTTCCCAGAGTCATTGTACTAGTTTGTAGTTGAGTGTACATTTTCCCCCACATCCTCCCTGTCATTTATTATTGTTTGTATTATTGATGTTAATAGCAGTGCAACTCATAATAACCAAGTTATGAAACAGCACAGGCACCCTTAATAGATGAATTCATTAAGAAAATGTGGTCTATATTATACACAGCAGAGTTTTACTAAGCCATAAAAAAGAATGAAATTATGACATTTTCTGAGGAATGGGTAAAAATGCAGAACATCATGCTCAGTGAAATAAGTCAGGCTCAGAAAGTCAAGGGTTAAAAGTTTTCTCTCATATGCAAAAGCTAGAACAAGGTAAAGGAAAAGACGATGGGAGTCAGGTACCTTAGGGTAAAAGGAAGACCAGTGGAAAAGAAGGAGACTGAGGTGGAGAAAGGAGCAACAGGAAAGGGGAGGAGATGCAGAATGAACTTGCCAAAATCACTCTAAATACACCACCGTGGATTTTACTTTTTTGTATATCTATAAAGCCCCAATTAAAAATAAATAGATAAATAAATAAAAGGAAGTCCAGTAGAGTAGAGGAAGGGAAATAGGGAAAGAAGGAGGAGAGATGAAGAGGGACATCAGGAACCAAAGTAGAGCAAATTAGGTTAAATTATGTTAAAACGACTCCGTAACTATAATGCACTAGTAAGAGCATTTTAAAAATAAAATAAAATAATAAAAGATAAGAAAATGCCTGGGATGTCACTCATTGGTACAGTACCCCTAGGTTCAATCTCCAGTATCTCAATAAATAAATAAATAAACAAACAAACAAAAAAAAGGGGACATATAAATGTTATTAAAATGACATCATTAACGAAACCATTGATATAGTAAAAAAATTATATAGCAGTATTAAGTAGGTTATTATACTTTAATTATATCCAACTTTTTATTAAACAGTGTAACTGTTAATACTTTTCCCCAAAATTTACTGTTGTACTGGATTCCTCTCATCTGAACATGATTTAGATAAAGCATTAAGATATTGAGTAAGATCTCTTCACCTGATTCTAGGGAATATTTTCCTAAAGAAAAATAACCCGTTGTATATTAATTATTCTAATTAATAAATGTGCATATTCTAAATTGTTGCAAGGCATTATTTCATTCAACAAACATGTATTAAATGTCTATTGGGCATCAAGTCCTAATATTCTGTCCTAAACATTAGAGAAACAATATTAAAAAAAAACTATCAAAGTCCATAATATCAGAGTTTATATTATAATGAAATAGATAGATAGTAAATACAGACTATAATGTCAAATGGGGATAATATTTTAAAAAATAGTAAAATAACCCACGGGAATGGAAAGTGATGGGGGAAAGAGTAGGAACCTGGGAGTGGCTGGGAAGACATCTGTAAGGAGACACTATTTGTGTAGAGAACTAAAATGGAAATGAAAGTCCTGCAGATATCTGGGGAAAGAGGATTCCTGGCTGGAGGAACAGTGGCATCTTAGGCTGTTGCAATGTTTGAAGAATAATAGGGCAGAAGTCACCGTGGCTGGTGAAGAGGAAAAATGTTGGCATGCAGAAAGAAGAAGAGGCCAGATGAGGCCGATCAACCATGTGAAGTTTGGCTAATCATGACTAACTAGGCGGTTGGAACTTATTTTGAATGTGTCAAGAAGCTATGGAAGGATTTTCAGCAGGTGAGTAACATAATCCTGTCTGCATTTTGAAAGGACCACTTTAGCTACTCTAAAACAGAAGTAGAAAACCCAGGTAGCAATTATTAGAGTGGCCAGGCAAGAATGGGTGTCATGGAGGAGTGAAAAGGGAAGATACTTTGTAGAGAGAAAGATACAAAGAAACAGTCTACTTGAGTTTTTCTTTGTACCTTTTTTCTTTTCTATTTTTCTTTCTTTTTCTTGTGTGTGTGCACATGTGTATGTTTGTATGCATGTGGTACTGGGAATTGAATACAGAGCCTTGCACATGCCAGGCAAGCTCTCCGCTACCGAGTTACATCCCTGGCCCTTTTCATTTTATTTTGAGTTAGATCCTTTCTAAGTTGCCCAGGATGACTTCAGAATTGGAATGTGCAATCCTTCTGTGTCAGCCTGTTGAGTAACTTGAGATTACAGGCATGTACCACCATGTCCAGTTAAAATTACAGTGTACTCTGGAAACTGCAGAAATCCAGTGTGATTAAGCTAATGGGGCAGGGTGGGGAGGGTGGAGCAGAGTAGCATGAGATGAGATTATATAAATAGGTAGAATTAGATTACAGGAGGCCTCCTAGGATATGGCACAGAGTTCTGTTGTATTTTTTTATATGTGAAGCCATTGGAGGATATAGGTACAGAAAGATACAATCAGACTTACATACAAAGTTTATTCTGTCTAGTAGAGGAGAGGAGAGTAGCTCACAGGGAATGAGGAATAAAAACTGGGACCAATTTAAGCATTTACTGCCAGAAGTTAAGCAAGGCATGATGATGGTGATGTGTATGGAGGTGGTAATGATAGAGGTGGAAAAAGTGAGTTTATGTGAGGTTTGAAGTTGGAACAGATTAGATAATTGGATATAAGGGAAAAAAGAAATAGAAGAAAAAAGATGTTCTAGTTTGGGTAACTGAGTTATAGTAGTTCAGATAATAACAAAACTATACATATAAACATAGACATACACACTTCTAAAGTCCTTTACTATTTTTTTTATTTTGACTGAACAATGTTGTGTTGTACTGTACCTTTTACTCTGAAGCACACCTTTATCACTTAACATTTTAAGTGCATGGAATATAGTAACCTTAAATAATATTTGGTTAGCTGAGCATCCTCTATATCTTATGCATCGAGGTAAAATCTATCCTTTGTAGAGAGTGGACTTCAAAAAATTTCTAAAAACTAAGTCATGCTCTTTCTTCAAAGCTGCTATTGGCTCTTCTCGGCTGCCAGCAAAAGAACCAGGGCTGCAGCAGAACACACAGGCCCTTCTTCCACTAGTAGATTTATTTTTCACATTTTTATGATTCAACTTTTCCTTTTCCCCTTCATTCAATATTGCTGTTAAAGTGAACTACACAACTGAATTATAACTTCTTAAATGTGATGCTTTTTTAATTAGTAATTTCCTGCTGCCCCTCTTTATGCTATTATCACACACTGAAGAATTTCTTCCTAGAAGTCTCTCCAACTTTCCAAGTCAAAGTCAGGTTCCATCCGTAAGCCACCTGTAACCCTCTATTATAACAGTATGTCTTTGACTTGTAATTGCTTATTTATTTTGTGTTTCTTCCATTGAGCAATAAATTCCTTAAAGCTGGAGATGTTTTCCTGTAATTTTATTCTCAGAACGTAGTGCAGTGTGAAATGCTCAGAGCTTGGTAAATACAACATTGCATGAATAAATTAGAATTACTATTATAGAGCAGAGAATAAATTTTCTATGGAAAGAATGTAGAGTGTAAAGAGTATAGGCTAAGAAAAGAGACCTGGGGAACAGCAATATTTGAAAATTAAAACAAAAAAAGGAAAGTTAAGAAATAAATGGCCATAAGGCATGAAGAGAATATTCAGAGTGTTGTATCATAATCATCCAAGAAATATAGAATTTTAAGGAATGATCATCAATGTCAAATATGCATAAAAATCATGAAAAATGACTGTGGAATGTTCAATAGATTTGGCCATTAAAAAGACTTTGTTGCCTTTATGGTACCAATTTAGCACATTGGTGGAGACAGAGCCAGATGATAGGGTGCTCCATAATGAATAGAACGCAGTGGGGTCAATCACAGCCCAACTCCAGCGTGAACTGCAGGATCATGATGTGTTCAGTATTATCCTCACTGTCCTCTGTGGATGGTGAGTCCTGGTAACTAGTGGGTAACTCCTGGTAACTCCTGGTAACTCCTGAGTGTGAACAGTCATGGCTTTTCATACACCTGAAAATACTGATGGATGATGCAAATTTGCATCACCTTGAAGAAGAGAGAAGGGAAGAAGTGTGAAAAAATCACTGGAGATGAGGTCTTCAGTAAGTGAAGTTTGAAAGACCACATCAAAAAGAGGTTCCTTGGGAAAGCGGGTGGACTCTCCAGTAGATTCCAGAGCAGAGACTGTGAAGGGACACTTGTGGTGGCCAAGTGAATACGCCTATGCAGACCTCCAGAGAGAAATACTGTTGAGCTCTCAAATGCTGTGGTCATTTTTCCCATGGGCGGCTCTCCAGTCTATGACTGAAGGAAGCAGAGATACTGAGGCAGTCTGTTCCTGGGGGTTTGGGCTTCTCCGTTGGCCCAGGTTGACTCAAGGACTCCATAGGGGCCTTGCTGACCCTTCCTTAGTTTGGAAAGTAGTTTGAGATGCTATTTTTTCCCCCCAGCCTTCTCCAGGCTTCACAAATTTATCTTATAGGAATTTTTCTTTTTTTCTTTCTTTTGTGTTGGAAGTGGAAGGATTGTGTTTTTTATTGTTCTTTATTTTATGTTTAAAATTCATTTTAACTGACACAAAACTATTTATGGGATGCAGTATGATAATTTGATACATGTATACAATGTATAATGATCAAATCAGGGTGATTAGCATTTCCATTTCCTTTCCATGTCATTTATGGCAAAATGGATGGAACTGGAGGACATTAAATGAAACAAGCCAGGTGCAGAAAGACAAATACCTTATGTTCTCATAAATCAAAACCAAAAAATTGCATATCATAGAAAAAGAGAGTAGAATAGCGATTACTAGCAGGTAGGAATTGTAGAGAGATGAGGAGAAATGGGGGTTGGATCACAGGTACTATCGTTTGCAACTACCTGTTACATATTATATGAAGAACTAGAAGAGAGGAGTTGGAAGACTCCAAACACAAAGAAATCATTACTGTTAAATATTTTCTTAATAAAATCCTTCCATGTTTAATCTTGCATTAGTACCTACTTCTCGGAGCACCCAGACTAACATAATATCTAATGGATACAGTATTCTTAATATTTGAAGAGAGGCGTATTACTGGGCTGTTTGTGATGTACTCCTATTTCTCCAAGACACATTCAGTAAAAGATCTATTTATCACTAACACTTACTGGAGTAGATTTTCTTTCCTGGGAGAAGGAATACAGTGAAATGATGTTGACTGTTCAGGGATGTCATAGGTCAAATACAGAAGCTGCCCACAGCGTACAGCCACATGTGTATATTGGGTCATGATTAAGTAGCAAGTTTCTCCCATAAAATAAAACCAAGCCCATCAAGGTGAATGTTAATGCTGATGTGTGTCATTTAGAAGTTTTGCATTGTACCTCAAACAACAAACAAGCAAAACTCGACGCAAATACAGGTTCCTGGCTTTGGAACATCTTTGAACATAGAAGGCAGAGAATAATTATATAGAAATAAAGCAAAAATAACAGTATAAACCAGACTCAGGGGCACATAACTGTAATCCCAGCAGCTGGGGAGGCTGATATAGAAGAATCGAAAGTTCAAAGTCCACATTAGCAACTCAGCAGGACCCTGTCTCTAAATAAAATATATAAAAGGGCTGGGGATATGGCTCACTGGTTAAGCACCACTGGGTTCACTCCCTTGTATAAAATATAAAAATATATATCATTATGTAGGATAGAGTCTCAAGGTTTCATAGAATGTTAGTGCTAAATGGCATGTTAAAGATCATCTCCATTTTTTTTCCCTGCGTTTAGTTTCCACTCTTAGTTTTAAAAGTTTTGAGGGGCATACTGGTGAGAGATAGTGCTGTGTGTCCACATGACCCAGGATCATATGTATGAAAAGAAGAAATATGTGTAGATGAAGGCAGAAAGACTATCCCCCTGTTCTTTCCTCTTTAATGACAATTCTGTTATTAACTGAGGAAGGACTATATGCCTTATGCTTGTTTTATATGGATTTAGGAAATCTTCATAAGACTCAAGGGGCAAATAACAAAATTCTATTTTTATAAATGATAAAAATGAAGGACACAGAGAGGTGAAGTACTTGATTTTACATAGCTAATCCCACTTCTTTCAAATACCAAAACTGGAACTGTTTATTGAACCTTAAACATCTTTTAAATGCTTATAATCATCTATCTGAAAGCTCATCTAAATTGGCTTTAGATAATTACATGTACTTATTTTCTCATTTAATTTGTTTATTACAAAAGAAAAAAAGTAACAGATGCATTTGAAAGCTTTAAAAACATTTAAACAGGTGGACCTGAAAGTATAGGAAATGAACATATTGCTGTTTGTTTATCATAATTTTCCTTCCTTCTATTTTTTGCTAAAAATCCCTCAAGTCCTTTCAACACTTGAAAAAAATGAGCATTTGTTTTATTATGTTAATATAAGCAATTTTTTAAAAAGTGTTAATTTATGCAGTGGTCAAAGTACAAAATCTGAACATCAGCAACAAAAAAGAAGATATTATAAATCCTGAGCAAATTCTGGAAATGTGTTGTGCTCTCTGGCATATGTGCTGTTCTTATATACATTTCTGATATGTGTCACCAATAAATATTGATTTTTTTTTCTATTGGTCTTAATTTCACTTTATCAGCTCCTCTGATTGATATATTTATTGAAGCATTCATTGCTATCAAGAGAAAAAAAAGGATTTAATAAACCACATATACAGAAAGGTATGGCCATAGGCTAAAAAATTAAGAAAACTAAATTTGCTTTTGAATTTTTTCCTCTCCTTCTTTGTATTATGGGTTTTTTAAATTTTAGAACTCTATTATTCTTTTTTAAAAAATTTTTATTGGTTATTCTAAGTTATACATGACAGTAGAATCCATTTTGATACAATTATAAAAGCATGGAATATATCTTATTCTAATTAGGACCCTATTCTTATGGATGTACATTATGGTGAAATTCACTGTGGTGTATTCATATATGTACATAGGAAAGTTATATAAGATTCATTACACTATCTTTTTGTATATAATTATTTTTTGGTTGTAGTTGGACACAATACCTTCATTTTATTTATTTTTATGTGGTGCTGAGGATTGAACCCAGGGCCTTGCACGTGCTACACGAGCACTCCACTGCTGATTCACAACCCCAGCCCTCATTACACTATCTTTCTATTATTATTCCTATTCGTCTTCCCTTCCCTGTATTCCCCTTTTGTGAATGCACTGAACTTCTCTACCTGCATGCCGCCTTATTGTGAGTTAGCTTCCAAATATCAGGGAAAACATTCAACCTTTGGCTTTTGAGACTCACTTATTTCACTTAGCATGATAGTCTTCAGATCCATCCATACACTGGCAAATGTCATAAAATCATTCTTCTTAATGGCTGAGTAATATTCCATTGTACATATGTTCAACATTTTTTTTTTTATCCATTCATCTGTTGAAAGGTACTTAAGCTGGTTTCATAATTTAGCTACTGGGAATTGAGCTGCTATAAACATTGGTGTGGTAGCATCACTATAGTATGCTGATTTTAAATCCTTTAAATATATACCAAAGAGTGGGATAGTTGGATTCAATGGTGGTTTCATTTCTGTTTTTTGAGAAATCTCCATACTGCTTTCCAGAGTGTTTGCACCAATTTACAGTCCCACCAGCAATGTATGAATTAACTTTTTCTCCTCCATCCTTACCAACATTTATTGTTGTTTGTAATCTTGATGATTGCCATTCTGGCTGGAATGAGATGAAATCTCAATGTAGTTTTAACTTGCATTTCTCTAATTGCTACTGATACTGAACTTTTTTTTTCATATATTTGTTGATCAGTCATATTTCTTCTTTGGAGAAGTGTCTGTTCAGTTCCTTTGCCCATTTATTGACTGGGTTATTTTTTTGTTTTGTTTTGTTTTGTTTTTGGTGTTAAGTGTCTTGTGCTTTTTCTATATCCTGGAAATTAACACCCTAATCAGAGGAGCTGATGGCAAAGATCTTCTCCCATTCTGTAGGCTCTCTCTTCACACGCTGGATGGTTTACTTTGCTGTGAAGAAGTTTTTTAGTTTGATTCCATTTATTGATTTTTTATTTTACTTTTTGCAACTCAGGAGTCCTGTTGAGGAATTCAGTTCTTAAGCTAACATGTTGGAGTGTTGGGGCTACTTTTTCTTCTAGTAGGTACAGGGTTTCTGGTTTTTTTTTTCCCACTTTGAGCACTCTTTCTTACTTTTACAATTTGTGACATAGTCAACCATATTTACATTTTGCAGTGAGATTGGTCAGAATTTTCTTTTCCCACCTCTTTCTTCTTTCATGACCTGTTACTTTGTGTCCTAAGTCACAGATTTAAGTTAATGAATGAAATATTTCAGAAGATGAGGGGGAAAAAAGCTAGAGAGATGATGATACCCTGAGACCATGCTGTGAATTATGGTCCAAATTCACAAGAGGAAGCTTCTTTACTTGGTAGATATGTTGCTGTAAACTTTCAAAGGAAAGGCAGATAACTGTCACATTGTTTTCTACTCAGGACGTGAAGTTTTAAAACCATCTTCCAGGCACACCACAGAAAAGCCCACGTGAAATTGAATGACAAGCCTGATTAGATAGATTAAGAGAGAAAAAAGTAAGACCCCACAAAGGGCCAAAGAGGCTGAGGAACTCTGAACTATGGAAGCAAGAATGTAGGAGTCTAGCCTATGGTCAGTCTAGTAGTTAAAGAAAACCAGGAAAGGTCATTTTACATTATTTTCTAGATTCTATGTGTGCATTTGATCATATTATAAGTATGTATTTTTTATTCTTGGTATGGGATTTGATCTTTCTTTCCTTTAGATGTAATAGGCTGAGCTACAGAAAGTTTTCAAAATTAATAAGAAAAGAATTGAGTATTTTAAACTGCTGAATTTTGCAAACCCTCGTGAAATTGAGTAGAACAAGAATTTCGATATTGCCTTCAACCCCTTGATTTTACTTGTGAAGAAACTGATGCTCAAAGGCAAAGATTTTTCCAAGGCCATATTATTAATGATTAGAAAATCTAATATTGGAGCCATTTCCTGATCTCTCATTCTTATTTGCCTTACCGTGATAAGGTGAACATCTTATGAGCAAAGCAACGAGATAAAGGGAAAACTATAGTTGCTTTAATGATCCACATGCTTCCTTGACACTGGAATAAGGAAAAACAGCATGGAACCACTGAACTGTACAGGTGCCTTGGAGTGGTTGTCATAATTGGTGATTACTAGTGGCTGTCCAGGAGGCATGAGGGAATTGAAGGATTGAGAATGGTGGAGAGAGAGAGAGAGAGAGAGAGAGAGAGAGAGAGAGAGAGAGAGAGAGAGAGAGAGAGAGAGAGAGAGAATGCCCACAGAAACAGGAAAGCCATTAGCAGTTGATCTGACTATAAATCTTGAAGGAGTGGAAGAAGTGTCCAATCAGCTTCTTACAGAGCTTTCTACTTATAGAACTTTCTGTATGTAGCTCTGGGTCAGTGATTTGTCTGTTGGTGTTCAGGCTCATTGCCCCCCTTCTGTGCTCTTTATCGTATCACAGGGGGCTGGATATCTGCAAACTACACGTTTCCCATTCTTTTGTGTTTGATTTCAAGTAAGCTTCTAACATTGGGAGTCACTGGCAAGAGATTGAAAGGTGAAACGAAGGACAAACATTTTTTTAAGTTTTTATTTTTCATTTTTCTTTGCAGTACCTCTGGAAATAGTAACCAGAGTGACAAGTGAATCTGTGTCCAGGTTCCTGCTTAGGTAGCATAGTTCCAAAAGCATTAGCAGCAGTGTATGCTCCAGTAGCTTCACTAGCAGCAGGACTCCTGGGCTCTGATTCCTGCAGTATCCGGAGAGTGGGCTCCTGGCTTCCTGCATCATCAGCAAGAGGGTGACGGCTTCTCAAAAGTGCAAGTGGCAGCGCTAACTGAGGCAGTGGTTGTAGGAGAAACTCCAGCATCCTCAGCAGCACCGCTGTGTGGATTTAGGGTTACACCATTCCCCTAACGATTCTTTAGCCCAAGGAACAGTAGTACAGTTCTGCTATTGCCGGTCTCTGGGGGACCTCAGGGGACCTCATCTCCTCTTTGTTCCTACTTTGCTCATTTTTGTTTTTACTTTTACAATCAGTTTTCAAATTTAATGTTTTAAATGCCTAGAATTGCTACTGTTTTCCTCATAGTTATGGTTTAAATATCAAGTGTCCCCTGAAAACTCATGTGTGTGACAATACAAGAAAGTTCAGAGGTGAAACGATTGTGTTATGAGAGCCTTAACCTAATCAGTGTTTTAATCTGCCGATAGGGATTAACTGGGTGGTAACTGGGGGCAGGTATGGTGTGGCTGGAAGAGTTGGGTCACTGAGGTTGTGTCTTTGGAGTTTATATTTTGTCCATGGTGAGGGGAGCTCTGACTCTCTGTCTCTCTCCTTCTTTCTCTCTCTGCTTCGTGATGCAATTTGCTGAGTTGCTTTTTCTCTGCCAAGCTCCTCCAACTATGATGGGCTACCTCATCTTGAACTCAGAGTAATGGAGCTGGCTATCTATGGACTAAGAACTCTAAAACTGTGAGCCCCAAATAAATTTTACCTTCTCTTGTCAGGTCTTTTGGTCACAGTGTCAAAAAAGCTTACTAAAACATTAGCTGAATACAGATTAATGAAAGCAATGTGTGATATGCCTATGTCATGCCCATTAAAAAAAACTGTAGAATATTACATTATTCTTCAAGAGTTCTGCTGGTTTTTGACTTGTTTTATTAAGTAACTGTGTCCAAAGTCTATTATATGTGGCTCCTTGATATCATCCTATATTTCTATTGTGCCTATTTTTTTAGAATATATAAACAGTGAGTATAAATAGCACTGTTAGGATTAAATTGCAGTGTGATTTTATATCAGAGCTCATTACATTGCTTTCTTAGTCCCGGTTCTTTCTGTGTAAAACTTGCATATATAGATGAACCAAGTGGTCATCTATGCAGTGAGATCAGTATCCAAGTAGTAATTAAATTTAAAAGGTATGTATTTTCTAGTAAAATATATAATATAAAATATATAATATACATAGCATTATTATATTTGCTTAAATGTTTGTTATAAAATTATTAGATCATAATGACAATCAAACAATCATGTGATATTACAGAGCAATAGATGGTTTCTATCTTTAGTAAATATTATAGAGATAAAAGACAACACACTTGGTTGATGAAGAAAACAGTCTCAAACAATTCTAGCAAATGAGAACTCTGTAGACAAAATTTGAAATGGGATAATGGCAGATACAAGGCAAATAACGGTTAAAAATATGGAGAAGAAGCAATGTAGTTTGAAATATACCATCAATCACACTGCTTTGTGTTTAAAGTTATATATTTCAAGAGAGCTCTTGTTAAAATAACAAAATTTTATATTGGAAGAGCAATTTACTATCTTTATTAAATTATACAGAGGTAATGTTCAGGTAAAACAATGTTGGACAGATTGCAAGAAATAATAGCAACCAGTGAGTCTTGAGGAGTAAACACTAAAGGAAAAAAACAAATGGGAAAAAAAACAAGAAAGAAAAAAAGAACTAAGAAAATACAACACATTCTGATGGCTAATTTTCTTTGGTTTTGAAAGGCATAAAAGAAAATAATGTTGGTGTAATGAAAGGAAAGAAATAATGGTAGGTATGTATTTAATTGTTTTCTAGTTTAAGATGATAGGGTAATTCTTGTTCCTGTGTTAAATTGAGAAAAATGAGTAAAGAACATTTATCGAAAAATGAGCATCGAATATGAGTTCCAGGAGACAATAAGGAAAGCATTCCTTGAAAGCATAAAAACTAGAATAGAGCAGAAAAGAGCAGAGGTCTCTTCACAGGGTTTCAAAGACAAGGAAGAATCTCTATCACTTTACTGACCCTGAGCAATATTCTCAGGTCACTTAAAAATCGAGATTTGATTTACTAAAGTGCATGCATCCACATGTACTCAACACATGCAATCTTTATAATATGTGTGTATATTTTCAGTAGTTACAAATTCCCTTTTAGCATAAAATTAAATGTGCTCGCAAGGTGTGCGAGCATGTGTGCGTTTGCCGCATGGGGGCGGATGCTAAATGAACATTGTCTTTTCAGCATAGCAGATCATTCCCAGGTGTGTGTGGGGGGTAGCTACATGCCATATGAATGTAAGGAGGTTCCTAAAAGTGTTCACACGGTCCAGACGTACACTGTAGATGAGCAGGTTGCACATTTATTTAGATACACAAATCAACCTACATCAATTAGCATTTTCTGTTGAGCCTCAGAGCAAGACAGAGTGAAGGACACTGAGGGATGGTAAGAAACACAGAGCGGGGCATAGAAGGAGTCATGAAACAGCACCCAGGACAGTGGAGAGGATGAAGGAAGACTTGTTAAAGGGGAAATGATAGTGATAGTCAGTGTCTCCGTTCAATTACTATTTGGGTCTTAGCCAAATATGCACAAAAAATGTGATACATTTAAAAAAAAATCTTTTAGTATAGCTGATAATGGTGATGTTGATGAAGATGATTTTGAATAAAAACATATCATGATTATAATTATCTATTCAAAGCTTATGTTGTACAAAATTAAAAAAAAATCTGATGTTCTTCATCAATTTGAGGTTAAGAAAACTCGGTATATTTTCCAGTTTAGTTTCTCTTGATTGAACGATTGAAGAGCAATCAGTGTAAAACCTAATTTCAAAATCCTTGGCAGCTATAATGATATTTTAAATCTCACACGAGGAAATTTTCATTCTAAATTGTATTCCCTTGCTTCAGAGGAATGTACTCAACCGGTTTCAAAGATCAATGAAAATAATGACACATTGGTCACTTGGATATAGAGTCTTATATTATTGTAGTTAGTCATGTTATTTCTAAAAACAAACCAAAAGCCCTAGGTGAGAGTACGTTTTTAAGCTGTTCTGAGGGACCAGGACCCTGTCAGAGACAAGATGAAAGGAAAGTAAAAGGATGCATCTCAGCATGGGACACAGATGTGCCAGGAGGTAATAGCTGTCCACTAAGGACACCCCCAAACTCCTTTCCTTCAACCCTGCTTTGTTCCCTTCTCCTAAACCTCTATTTCTAATGGAAAAGGTAAGAAAGAACTGAGGCCAGGACTGGTTCATAGGGTAATATCAAGCTTCTTTTGTTCCCAAATCCCACGTCTTCATTATGTAATAAGCATGGTGAGTGGGGAAAACTGGAAGTGAAGAGCGTGTCCACCTGTGTGTGGAACTTCCCCTCCTCCCCTACCATCCCAGGTTTTACCCAGGACCTTTCTTCCTCAAATCTACTCCTCTTGCCAGCTGTATTTTCTTTCTTTTTTTGTGTGTGCAAATGTTGGTAAGAGTTAAAAGAGAAATTTCAAAGGAGCAGTATGGAGCAGGTTTGGGTAAGGAGTGGAAAGCTGAGATGGAGAGTTTGATTGTTCTTCCTTGGCAGAGGTCAGAGATTTCATTCCATTGGGTCTTTTCACGGATCTGGTATGGAAGCCAGCCTTCTTTTCTCCACTGTCTACTGTCCAAGTCTTTCTGTATTCTCTGAGTCCTGCAATAGTTGCTGCTCCTAGAGAGTAACCACCGTATTTATCTGCTTGACCATTTCTGTCTGCACCTTGTTAAAAGTGAGGTTAAAGGGCCTAATGCAGGGGTGCATGCCTGTAATCCAGCAACGGAAGAGACCCAGGGGGGAGGATCACAAGTTCAAAGCCAGCCTTCGCAATTTAGTGAGGCCCTAAGTAGTTTAGTGAGACACTGCCTCAAAATAAAAAAAAAATAAATAGGGTTGGTCATGTGGCTCAGTGGATGAGCACGCCTGGGTTCAATCTCTGGTACCGGAAAAAAAAAATGTGATTAAAGATTAATGTAAGACAATTAGAACCATTACATCCAGAGTTGTAAGCCTCTTGGTTTGGATGAAAATTTTCTTACATTCTTCAACTCAGAACTACTTAATTTCTTTCTTTTGCTACTTCAAAATATTTCCAAGGCCAACAAAAGGTCAAGAGCCTTGAGTTTGTATAGTTTGAAATAAAGGGGGAACATTTATGTATAAATATTACACATAAATGTTATAGGTAACACTACATTAATGCAACGTTTATTTATAGGATATTCTATGTAAAAATATACAAATGTGTACATTTATATTTAAATATGTATATATAAATATATATTTATATTTACATGAATAATATAAATAGGTAACTATAGTTATATTTATATAAATGCATACTAATGTATCAATATATGAATTATAAAGTGTATATTTTAAAAAATATTATAAAATATAATATTTGTGTATAGAGATTATATATATTTATGTATATATATATACATATATATATATATACACACACATACAATATATAATATGTTTTATTTATTGTCCCTGTCCAATCTTATTGTCAGAATCAATGGCACAGCATCTCTGAAAGCTCTCACAACCGTGTTGCCTGCCAAGGTAACTCACAATATACTTCTTCCATTTGTTATTCATATAGTCAGTTCTAGTTGCAATTGCCATTTACTGATTCCCATCTGTTAGAGGTTTTTCTTGTACCCGATGGCAGTAGAAGCAGATTGGGAATGTAACAGAAAACATTTTCTTGGCATGGAAAAGGAATATTTGTTTTAATTGACAAGGTGTAACATTTATGGGCCAAAAATGAATTTTAGCCATCTCATTTGTTTTATTTCTGTCTATTCAAGACAATTATTGCCTTTAGGTGTATATACAGCAACCTCAGGAAATTATGGGAAAGACAGAAAAAAAAAAAAAAACAACTCCCAGAAGAGTCAATTCAAGCTCTTTGATATTAAAACTTTCAAAGCAACAGCAGATTTGGAGGATGGGGAGGGAGGATTAGGGTGGTGGTGGAAGTTCTTAGTATCTTAGGTGCTACCGTAATTATTCATTTGTACAAAGTAAGGAGTATTATTACTTTTTAAAAAGCAATTTACCCTGCTTGGCAATGATAAATAAATCATTTTATTATGAATGAATCTGAAGTCAATGCTTTCAAATGAGAAAAAAAATCAATCCACTATTTCTCCTTAAGAATGATCCTATATTTGATGAATATCTTTCATCTCATAATGATTTTTAAAAATCTTATTTCTTAGTACTCTCATGAGCAGTAGAATATATCGAACAGTGAAATGCTAAACACTTTTTGAGATGAAGTTGCTGTTTCCATTAAACTTATCACAATTAATGAGTGAACTGAGGATTTCAGATACATACTAAATTAGAGTAGTTTAAAGAGATATTAGAAAGATGCCAAAGAAAAGTGAAGTTGAAATTAGCTATTTTGATCAGTGGAAAGATACTATATAATCCCCAAAGGAACCAAAAGTGTTGGCAATGTTCTCATGAGATCATTTTATCACAGAGAAAAAGGAAATAAAATGAAAATATTCTATCCCATTTGTAACCCAGTCTCATTAAATCGTTGTACCATGCTAAAAAAAAAAAAAAAAAAAGGATTGTCTGCAGACTGAATCCCATTTTTCATCTGGAAAAATATCAGGTGTAATATGAAGTATCCCAAGGGTAAATGTGCTATGGAATAGGAAGGACAATTTTAATTGATACTAGTAGTTTTAAGCCCCAAGGGACACATTAAGTATCCCTTTAGAGCCACACTGTAAGAAAAGCACTTACACTATATTCCATCTTTTTTTGATCCGTGTTATCCCTTTGAGAGGTAATTTGCTCATAGCTGTTTTCCTATATTTTTAATTGATTTAGGAGTCAGGGTTAAAAGAGGAGCAGGAGAAAGGGCAATGTTTAGAAAGTGCTAAGAGTCCCCTCGGTTATCGCTCCATCTCTTGACCAAGCAGAAACGTGAACTTGTGCTTTCATCTTTTCAAACTTGCAAAAGCAAAACCTCTTATACTAAAATAATTTTTGGATAAAGGTATATCCAAGTTCAGAATTTTTTTTTTCTGTCAGTTTGATTAATGCTGTGTTGACTCTCATCAATTTCCTAATAATTGACTGGGGTCATAGTGTCTATAGGGATGACCTTGTGCATTTCCCAAGGGGTGATGGTATTTAGAGGATGCTCTTTAAAATGTTTCCCATTGACCTTTCAAATCCTGTTAATTGCTTATATTGTGAGCATTAAAAGTCAAGCCTGGCAAAATAAAGAAAACTGAAGGGAACAGATGACGTTTTCATTCCAAGGAACACATCCAGGAAGAAGCAAGGAATAAAACCATGTCAAATGTGGGCCAGGTGGAGACCTGGATTGGGCTGTAGAGAGGAAGCAGATTTGTTCTGCTTGACCCCAAGGGTAGCTGAGGACATAGTAGTCATCTCTAGGAATCTTTTTTTTTTTTCTGAAATTACTGAGACTTCCGGACATTTCAAATATGTAAATACAGGATAAGCTATTAAGTGATTAGTATACATCTGAGAAGATTCAAATACCAAGTGAGGATGAACAAGTAAAAAATTATTTCCAATCCCAAGGTTCTATGTTTCCCAGTCTGAAATTAAAAATTTATAATCTTTAAATTTCTATCTTAAAAAATAAGAAATAAGGTGAGATTTTGGTTTACAAAGAAAAATGAGGCATGTGTGTCCTTTAAAAAATCACACAGCTTAATTCATAATTTTTGTTACATAACAATTATAATATTCTTTTCTAGAGGTGTTCTTCAGTACTTCCTGCAATTAATGAAAAGATAAGCAAATTTTCTACTAAATTATTTTGGGCTTCAAGTCTATTCTGCCAAATTAAAAAAAATGTGGACAAAATTAACCTTGTCCTTCCAAAATACTTAGTTAGCTACTGATGTAAGATATGAGAAGTCAGGAAAATTCACTGGGCAGAAAAGTCGTTCTTCTTTTTATTAATAGTTATATTAAAGCCTGAACTGAGGCTAATGGCCCCTTTCTCTGTGCAGGAAATAATATTTTTGTTCATGTTTTGCTTTTATAATCAGTAACACTTTCACAGTTGCTATGTGACTCAAATTGGACAGAGGGGCCTCTGGCACAGGGTCCTTCAGTCTGAAAATAATAAGTAATGTGTAGTCTTCCAAAAGTTAGTAGGAATTTCTCATTTGCATGGATGAGTGTGGCACATAAATCAGATAAGGGGAGGTGGACCAAAATCTGAAGAGGAAACAAGGGGAAAATTTCGGAAAGTTTTAATCTATGTCTAGTTCTATTAATAGTTTATCATATCATGCATGCAGACTGAGCACACATTTGTTGAGTCTAGTATTGCCGCCAAGAGAGCTGTCAATCTGATATATATAAAAACACATAGAACCTCTACAACATGATAGAGCAACTAGGCTTGATTGATACTGCAGTTCACATAACTGCAATTATGTTCCTATTGAACATCCAAACCATAATTTTCAGTTTGGTCTTTTTGCCTTGCTATAATGATTGAGCTTTAATAATGCAAATCTACTCTTGTTATTCCCCTTAAGCACCTTCTGATGGTCTCCTAACTCCTTGAGGATACAGACGAAATCCATTCTAGAAAAGCTCCCATGTTCTAGTGCTACCCCCTGTGATAGCCCTTTTATTTTCTGCCTTAGCTATAATAAGTTCTAATGCCTTATCACTCACTGTCTGCAGAGATCTTCTATACACTGAATTTCTCTCCTAAAGTTCCCTTTAAAGGTCTAAAACTACTTATCCCTCAATTTTCATCTTTCCACCTTTTTCCCTCTCACAGCAGACTAATGTAGACCCCGGGTATGTACTCCTAACAGTCTCATTTCTTTTCAACACTAATCATATTTATTTAATGTTAAGGTCTGTAGACAAGTCAAAATAACACGTGGTATTTTGCCAGGGGAATGTTAGAGTTCGTAAACAAGTTTGGATGGTGCCTGGCAAAATGCCAGAGGGAGTGGTTTGAGAAGTAACAAAAGTGAGCCATTAAGTGTGGAGATTCCTTATTGGTTGACTGATGTATCTAGTTTATGCTAATTAAGATAAGCTGTGCAAAATGTATAAATAGCTCTGTTGTCCTACAATAAACGACTTCCATTCCTGCTGTATCAATCTACAGAAGTTATTCGTCACCCCACCCCCCACCCCCCCAGTTATTTTGCTGCAGCCGGACTGCGGCAATTTAATATGTGGCTTTCTTGCCTTAAAGCCTTCAAGTTGAATAAGGGCAGGAATTTGGTAAATGTTTTTTGGGTAAATAAATGCATGGTAGATCCATATCACTTTATAACCACAGATCTAGACACAGTCTCAGAACCAGATGAAGATCCTAGTTCCATTAAATTTCTTGAACTTTTTATTTTCAAATATGTGCAAATTTCACCTTCAACTTCCTAAAAATAAAATTCCAGAGCTGCAGATTGTATTTTCCAACTTGTCCCATGTTCTCATATTTATCACGGCTTCCCAGTGTGTGGGGATTGTGAAACAGCATACTTAGATTCGCTGTTCCAATGCCAATGGAACAGGAGTTATTGTGTCACAAAGTAGATTGCTTTGTTCCTGCCAGAGCTCTCTCTGACAGACAATATGCTCATCAGGATAGAGAAGAGAATCTGGACATTCAAACGAAGGAGTGCTATTCAAGTGGAGCTCTGAAAATAACACTTGTTGCAGAGTTATACCCTGAAGATTCTGCTGTGCATCCTTAGTTAATAATTAGTGGGACTTGTGACCTATGAAAATTATTGTGGAAAAACAAACTGTAATAACAGAACCTGAGCTCCTTGTTCAGGAAGAATGCCTTTATCCAACTAAAGTTGAACAAAATAAGAGCAAATAAGAAGTCATGGGACATTATTGTGCACAACTCACTGTTTGTCTTGAATACTTGAAAACCAGATTGAAGTTTCCTGGGGAGAAAAATTAAAGATTCAAATGTTCAGTAGATTGCAGCGACATCAGCCTTCAGCCAGGTATGTAGCATTAATGTCTACCCTGCTCTTACCTGATGGAAGGCACCATGATAGGCATTCAGCAAATAAAGAGGAAAATGGAAACAAAAATATCGGTTTTCAATGAGTTTCTGATTAGGTGGAGAGGAGAGAAAAACAAGACAGTAATCGTAAGAACCAGATTAGAATGCATGCGATGATACAGGCACAGAAATATGCTATAGGAAGTCAAAGGAAGGAGACTCGTTTGACCATGGGGAATGGTGGAGACTTCAGTGACAACATGCACCTGAGGTGGTACTGGCAAGGTGATATGGAAGAAAACAGGTAAAGATAGAAGCAAGCAGGAAACATGAGCAAAGGATAAGAAGTGAAATTGTCTCAAGAGTTAAAGAAAATCAGCTCAAGGAACAAAATAGCTCTCTGTGGCCTAAGAACAGAATGTCCAGACAGAAGAGTTTGGAATGAAAGAGGTAGATTTGAGATAGATAATACAAAACCAACAGACCTTGAAAATAAGGCTAGAAGTTTTAATATTCTACTATAGGCTTTTAGTTTTGCTTTTGGTTTTGGTTTTGTTTTTAGGAAGATATATTTAATTTTTTTCAGATTACGAAATCTATTCATTCTATGACCATTTTCTTTTGTATGAGTATTATGGATCAGGTACTTTTCTGAGAATATGGTCTCTTCTCTCGTGGATCTTACATTCTGTGGGAGCTGACAAACAATAAACACATTAAAGGGGCAGGGTGATCATATACCATGAGTGGGGTAGTGGGTGGGGGGCGGATGGAGTCCTAGGAAAATTTAGACACTGGTTAAAATATCTTTAGGGTAGGTGGTTATTAATGGTACTTCTTTTCTACTTCACAGATCCATGGGATGTCCACTATTCTTGCAGCCATATTATTTCTTTTTATATTTACCCTGCATCATGGAGTCAGAACCACTTTAGATAAATTAGGGTAAAGCACTATTTTTCCTTTTTGACCCAGCTTGCCTAATGTTCATAAAACCTTTTCTCCTATTTCCTCCCTACAATGAGCTATTCAGACATTATTTGTTTTTGAGAGTTTGTATCTGAAAATTAACTAAGGTCTTAAATTTGTAGTAAGTCTCACTTAAGCCAGGAAAGTATAGAATGCTTGATTCTAGTCTCAAGAAAAGCTAGGTTTTATGAAACAAAATAAAAATTTTTGTGGAAATTAGGAAGGGCTGCCTACTCTCAGTGGCCAAGTCTTCTGTCCTTTGAGAGGTTAAACATCTAGAATTTCATGCTAAACTATTGAATTTCATGTGTTGTTAATCACTGTTTTCCTTCTTTCTTCCTTTCTTTCTTCCTTTCTTCCTTTCTTTCTTTCTTTCTTTTTTTCTTTCTTTCTTTCTTTCTTTCTTTCTTTCTTTCTTTCTTTCTTTCTTTCTTTCTTTCTTTCTTTCTTTCTCTCTCTCTCTCTCTCTCTCTCTCTCTCTCTCTCTCTCTCTTTCTTTCTTTCTTTCTTTCTTTCTTTCTTTCTTTATTGGGGATTGAACTTACATGTTCTCTGCCACTGAGCTCTGTCTCCAGTCCTTATATTTTATTGTGAGACAGGGTCTTAGTAAGTTGTCAAGGCTGACCTTGAACTTGAGATCCTCCTGCCTCAGCCCTTGGTTGGTTACTTTTAAATGTAAATATACCATGATTTTCAAAGGAACAACACAAGGCAATACAAGGCAAGCAAACCAATTTAGGGCCAGGAAGAGCCCACACTAGAGGAAGAATAGAATTGAGGGATGAGCCTAAGAAAAGATATTGGGGAAGTGTTACAGTAATAGGTCAAGTAGGGTGGATGAGAGCAATGACAATGTGAGCACCAAGGAGGAAGTCAGTATCAGGCAAGTTAGAGCCAATGACATATAGGTCCAATGGGGAAGAAGTAAGGCTGAGTCTGAGTTTAACAACTGGGAAGTGGTGGTTTCCATGAATTATACCACTGAAGTCAAGGAAAGATTAAGATCAAAGAGGAAGATAACTCTAAGCCCATTTCCTTCACATGATAGATCCATAAATGTGTTCAACTTCAGGTTCTTTAATTTATTGTTACCCCTAGGTGATGTGCACTGGTATTCTCTGTCAGTACAAAGAAGAACAATGATATGGGACCTACACTTTCTGATTAATGTATGTACAACTCAAGAACCTTAGAGAAAAATGCTATTTGATAATTTGAAGGAAGAATATTCATCTGGTAGAAAAGTACAAAAGTGTCCTTAGAGTGATAATACAGATGACAAAATGAGGTTGCAAGTTTGTTGATACTGAGGAGAATTTTTAAAAAGACTATATTAAAATGATGGGCAGATAACTTCAAAGCAGAACAATAAAATGACTAAACTTCCTCCTAATAAAGCAGTTATATGATTTTATGAGAGAAGATTGAGTTTTGCTTCTAGTAAAATTTCTGGGTAATATGAACATGAACCAATATGGAGGGTTTGAAAGAAAAAGGATCAATATTCTTGTTTTTATTAAATTTGTTTCAAAATTAAATTTGTTTCATAATTACACATGCTAAGATGATTTATGCATTTTTAAAATAAGATAATTGACAGATGTAACAACTATTGTCAAATGAGTCACATTTGCATTTGGTTTCCAATTTTCAGTTCTCTTTAAAAAGTGCAATTATTCTTAGCAGTGAGGAGCATAAATCTCATAAGATACATGCAAATCCTCACTTTGATTTATAGGTTTCAGTGTTAATTATACTAATGCCAACTATGCTAACAGTTTGGAAATTCTTTGACAAATACCAATGTAAATGACAGTTCTAGCACATACAAATATGGATGAAGACTTGCCTGATTTTTAAAAATTATTTTACAGATATGTCCCTATAATACTTAGTCTATAACTGCTCATTTTTTCTGGAAAAATGTCATCTATAAAATTCTGGAGAGAAATTGCTCTGTAGAACAAATTGGATTTACACAAGAATAAATCACTTATTGCCAAAAAAAATGTGGAGGATGGAGACTCAAAATGACCAAGGCAAGCTAAGCCCTGTCAACTTCACCCATCCACCCACATATACCTTGTGTAGTTATGAGTCTTCCAAAGAAAGGCTTTACTAAACTCCTTTCAAACTTGTGAGTTTCTCCTCTTCCTTGAAATGTATCAGAGTATTTAGATAATTTCTTTTATTCCAACTTTCTCTTAAAAATAAACATACTTGGTAAGACTACATTTTACTCTTCAACCTTCTACCCTATATGCCATCAGTTATATTAAATATGATATTGAAGTTTCTAACATTGGTTTCAGAAAACAGTATACACCAAATATTGGGTGAATATGTAAGTGAAATTTAAGTCAGAAAATCTTGTATTTATTCCTGGGTTTATCATTTACTAGGTAATTTATTTTAGTCTATTAATGTATCTTTTAATTTTAATGTATTTTAAAGCTAACAGATTTGAATGAAATCATAAAATAGTAATTTTAACATGTATCTTAATAAACTTTTGAAACCAAGAGTCGATTCTTCAGATCATCTTGTAAGGATGTGATAAGGAATCATTCATATTCTGTGTTTATAGTCACTGGGATAGCATGTAGCTCTTGATAGATTTGCAGCAATGATTATTTCTTTACATTCGCCCCAGGTAATAGTAAAGTGTAATTGACCACAAATAGGTATCTATGGATTCAAATGCAATGATCAAATTATCTTATATGGACTAATATATTTTTATAGCATATTATGATTTACACAGGGATTTTATATGCTATTTTATTTTTAATACCTCTGGAGGTGAGCATTATCAATTTTATTTTACCAATGGATAATTTGAATGTGTGATTACATGCTTTGCTTAAAATCACATATTGCTGTGATTCAATACAATATTTCCTACTTCAATTTCATTGTTATTTATATTGTACAACCAGGAAAAAAATCCAATCTTTCTACTTAACTACCTCTGATAGTTTCAGAATCTTTTTAATTCTCTTTTCAAGATCTTAAAAAAAATAATAGAATTTATTTGCTCATCTGGACGATTAAGCAGTTTGAAGTCAGGGATTATATCTCAGCTGTTTTTCAGTCTTACAGTTAGTCCATAGTTCAAAGCCCTGGATATATTAGGCAATAATATATTCCTCAAATCAATAACATTTGCTCAATTCGTAGGATGAAAAATGAAAAACAAGAGTGACACAAACTATTAGCCAGAAATATTGCATGTCAGACTTGATTCTTATTGCATCCCGTTCATATCATTTATTCATTCCATTTATGTAGTAATTTAATTTTTTTTACTTGGAATCTTATGTTTTCATAAAAATTCATCCAAATGCTAAAGTTTAACATTGATATATCTTGGGAATAGAATTCAACAAACTTGTATTTGCATGGTGTCATGATCACAGCTGCATAATCTTTGACTATGATATAATTGAAACATGTTGGACACCACCAATCAAACTGACCATTCATTCTGGATTCCAAGATTAGCTCTGCTCCTAACTGTGACGGTACCCTTGAGCAAAGAACACTTAAATGCTTTCTGTCTAAGTTTCTACATATGCCCAATGGAGATGATAAAGCTTATTCTATTCTTTTTCCAAATGATAAGACAGTAAAACAATGGTTCTAATCACTTACCAGTGTTGTAATCATAAGCAAATCTTTATCTCCTATAAATATAGCTAGTAATAGTACATGCCTTCAAGTTTATAATGAAGATTAAATAAGTTAATATTTATAAATTATATAGAACAGTATGGAGTACATAATAAGCACTATGTAGGTGTTATGTAAAAATGTGTGTGCATAGTTTGAAAAGTACAAAAAAATGCATGTTAAGTCAATATTAAATAAATAGATGAATAAATCCCAAGCCTCTTCACTTGAGGCAAGTATTGTTCCCCCAAAATGTTAATCTAGATAGACCATATATTTCCAGGACTTGAGTCTCATTTTCCTTATCTGAAAACTGGATTAAATGATCTTTCATTTACTTATATTTCAGATAATATATAGATTTTGTATCTCCCATGTTCAAGAAGGTAAAATTAAGAAAGCACACTTTTTTACATCAAGAAAAATTGTATTTTTTTAAAATAATTTTTAAAAATTTATACATGACAGCAGAATGCATTACAATTTTTATTACACATATAGAGCACAACTTTTCATATCTCTGGTTGTATACAAAGTATATTCACACCAATTCATGTCTTTATACATGTATTTTGGATAATAATGTCCATCACATTCCACCATCATTTCTAACCCCATAACCCCTCCCTTCCCCTCCCACCCCTCTGCCCTATCTAGAGTTTGTTTATTCCTCTCACACTCCCACTCCTACCCAGCTATGAATCAGCCTCCTCATATCAGAGAAAACATTCAGCATTTGTTTTTTAGGGATTGGCTGACTTCACTTAGCATAATATGCTCTAATGCCATTCATTTCCCTGCAAATGCCATTATCTTGTTATTTTTTTAGTGCTGAGTAATATTCCATTGTGTATAAATGCCACATTTTTTTTTATCCATTCATCTATTGAAGGGCATCTAGGTTGGTTCCACAGTCTATTAAATTAAACCTCTGAATTTAATTATTGTGAATTGTGCTGCTATGAACATTGATGTGGCTGTGTTCCTGTAGTAAGCTCTTTTTAGTTCTTTTGGGTATAGTCCGAGAGAAGGGGTATAGTTGGGTCAAACTCAAAATGGATCAAGGAGCTAGGAATCAAACCAGAGACTCTGTGTCTAATAGAAGAAAAAGTTGGCCCTAATTTCCATCTCGTGTTGTCGGGCTTAATAGGACACCTATAGCACAAGAGTTAAAATCAAGAATCAACAAATGGGACGTATTCAAACTAAAAAGTTTTTTCTCAGCAAGAGAAATAATAAGTGAGGTAAATAGGGAGCCTACATCCTGGGAACAAATTTTTACCCCTCACTTCAGATAGAGCACTAATCTCTTGAGTATATAAAGAACTCAAAAAGTTAAACAACAAAAAAATAAATAACCCAATCAACAAATGGGCCAAGGACCTGAACAGACAGATATACAATCAATCAACAAGTACATGAAAAAATGCACACCATCCCTAGCAATCAGAGAAATGCAAATTAAAACTACTCTAAGATACCATCTCACTCCAGTAAGATTGGCAGCCATTACAAAGTCAAACAATTACAAGTGCTGGCGAGGATGTGGGGAAAAGGTACACTTGTACATTGCTGGTGGGACTGCAAACTGGTACAGCCAAATTGGAAAGCAGTATGGAGATTCCTTGGAAAGCTGGGAATGTACATTATCTTCTGAGAAGTGACGGTTCAGATCCTTGGCTTATTTATTGATCAGGCTATTTAGGTGGTTTTTTGTTTGTTTGTTTGTTTGTTTGTTTTTGTGTGTGTGCTTAGCTTTTTGAAAGAACGATTTTAATTGAGAGAAGGCATGAACAAACTACTGAAATAAATTGTTTATTTATAGAATGTAAAGTGCAAATCATTCTCATTTTCAAGTCTTCTTAGAGGCCCTTGAAGAAGAGGAAAGGATTAATGAAAAGCTACAGCCACTGTTATGGTATGAGGAATTCTGGCAAAAGCTCCCATGTTAGTGTAGGAATATTCAGTGGTAAAGTGGAGGGCTGTGACCTCATCAGTTCATCCTTGTTTGAATGGACTGACTGAGAGGTAAGTGTAGGCAGGTGAGATGTGCCTGGAGGAGGTAGGTGGTCACCCAAGATCTTCCCTGCAATCCTTTCACCTTTCTCTCTCTGCTTCCTAGTTGACAGGAAGGGAGCAATGTTCCTTCACCATGCCCGTCCGCCATGATGTTCTGCCTCCCTTTGTGCCCAGAGCAATCAAGTCAGTTCATCATGAATTAAACCTCTGAAAACGTGAGCCAACATGAACTTTTTCTCTCTAAATTGTTTGTGTCAGGTATTTTGGTCACAGCGACAAAAAGCTGAGGAAAACAGAAAATAAAAAATCCACCCCATCCTTTAATTACACTCAGCCTAACTCCAGTTGCCAGTTCTTTCAACCTAGGGAAGTATTTCAGTATGGCTCAGGGAAAAGGGGCACTCTAGAGCAGAACAGAACTACCACAGCTAAAAACTGACTTCCCAGATGCTGGTAAAATGTCACCATCAGCAAATACTGAGAACAGCCACAGTGATGAACTTTTAGTAAAATTTCTGGTGGCCTGGAACCAAAGACTGGGATCATGTGAAGAGGCTTGGGATTTATTTATCTATTTATTTACTATCAAAGTACAACTTTATGGTAAAATGTGCATTTAATGAGTTTAGATGAATCAATATTAATTTTGGTGAATCTCAAATTGTTTTGTTACAGAGTATTAAGATGGAGCTAAGTTTTGAAGCAGTCTTCTTGTGATTATTAGGCCAAAGATGGAATGTACTCCATAGAATTCTCCCACGTTTTCAAGTGTGTCCCAATATTCTGATAAATACTCATAAAGCAAATTTTGATGTTTAGTATTTTAAGTGAATATTTGGTGGTCTAAAAGAAGCAAACACAAATAAAGCTTCACTATGTAAAAATTTACAAAGTCAATGCTCAACACAAAGTGTGTTAAATGATACTAATTAGTAATTGAGAGGCCCAGGGTGATAAAATGCAGGATAGATAGTGAAGTAGCTAAAGGAATAGCCATGATGTCTCTGAAAGTATGTACAGTGAAGTAGGAATAGAAAATAAAGGCAACGAGGGCTTGGGTTGTGGTTCAGTGGAGAGCACTTGCCTCGCATATGTGAAGCACTGGGTTTCATCCTCAGCGCCACATAAAAATAAATAAAATAAAGATATTGTGTCCATCTATAACTAAAATAAATAAATAATAAAGACGACTAAAGTATGCAGTTCCAGTAACAATGAGCATTAAAAATGCATTCACAACATATTTTGAAAACAAATTCAAATTATGTTGAGTAGACATGAAGAAAAATTCAACAGATATTTATTTATTTATTTATTTATTTATTTATTTATTTATTTATTTATTTATTTATTTTGTGTGTGTGTATGTGGTACTGGGATTGAACTGAGGACCTTCTGCATGATAGGCAAGCACTCTACCTCTGAACAACATCCCCAGGCCTGAACTGAAATATTATTAAGTGATAATTTCATGTCCAGATTTTCTCTAATTATGATACATTTAAACTCATAAAATTATCTTACTATATGAAAGAGCAGACTAAGGGACCATTAAGAAAATATCAGACACAGGTTAGATGGACAGGGATTCTGGTTTGAGACTGAAAATTTTTCTATAATGATACTTGTTATCCAAGAAGAAAAAAAATCACATGAAAATCACACTGGTCATTTACACTTAGCTCAGTTGCCAATGTTGTGTACACACTGGGTGCTTTATTCATACCAAATTGCTTTATATATATACTTCAAGAGAAGCATTAACTCTTACTTTATTAAAACAGTGTAATAAATTCTGATTCCCATAAATAAACAAGTCAGTCTTTGAAGTAATAAATTCATTCTATTAAGTCACATCTAAATAGGTATTTTTTGAGAAAATTACATACCATTTACTTTAAAATTTTTAAAAATTATTTAAAAATTTATTCACTCATTCTAATTTGTTATACATGTCAGTAGAATGCATTTCAATTCATAGTACACATGTAGAGCACAATTTTTCATGTCTCTGGTTGTACCAAAGTAGAGTCACACCATTTTTGTATTCATACATGTACTTGGGATAATGATGTTCATCTCATTCTGCCACCTTTCCTATCTCCATGCCTCCTCCCTTCCCCACCTTCCTTTTTGCCCTATATAAATTTCCTCCATTCCTATGTTCCCCCCACCCCCATTATGGATCAGCATCCACATATCAGAGAAAACATTTGGCCTTTGGTTATTTGGGGATTGGCTAACTTCACTTAGCATTATATTCTCCCACTCCATCCATTTACCTGAAAATGCCATGATTTTATTCTCTTTTAATGCTGAGTAATATTCCATTGTGTATATATACCACAGTTTCTTTATCCATTCATCTATTGAAGGGCATCTATGTTGTTTCCACAATTTAGCTGTTGTGAATTATGGTGCTATAAACATTGATGTGGCTGCATCACTGTAGTATGCTGTTTTTAAGTCCTTTGGGTATAAAATGGAGGAGTGGATAGTTTGGTCAAGTGGTGGTTCCATTACCAATTTTCCAAGGAATCTCCATACTGTTGTCTATATTGGTTTCACCAGTTTTCAGTCCCACCAGCAACGTATGAGTGTGCCTTCCCCCACCCATCCTCACCAACACTTATTATTTGTATTCTTAATAGCTGCCATTCTGACTGGAATGAGATGAAATCTTAGAGTAGTTTTGATATGCATTTAACATGGTGATATCAATATTTATTCATGGAACCTAGAAATGTTTTGTTGCAATAAATTCATACAGTTTCCTTAAAGGGAGGAGCAATAATGGACTATTTAAAGACTATTACCTAATATTACATGATTAGGACTCTTTAAATATAAAAATCAGTGTGGATTTTGGGTGTTGATCAACAAACATGATTAGTTCAGAATTATTCAAACTTTTAAGATAATAAAGTTTACTTGGAACAAATGCAATTACTTAAAAATTAGGATTAGTTAGAAATATGATTTAAAATTTTTCTCTAATTTATTATTACAATTGCATTATTACATACAAACATGCCAAAATGTCAACATCTATACTTTATTTATTCTTAAAAAAATGTAAGTCATAGTAAATAACATAACCAATATTAGAACATAAGAGACAAAAACTGACACCAAATCAAGGAAAATTTTCTTTAAAAAACTATTAAAAGGTAAATTCATCTAGTGAATACTCAGAAAATATGTGAACATTTTAGTTTTCTTTGTTTTCATATAAATGAAAGTAGAATCTTACTGGTTTGCAGACAGAGGCTCCACCTCCATGATCCAGTGATTCAGAACATGGGTTTAGGGTCAGACAGAGACCAGTGCTACTGTCTATTCATTGCTATAACATTGGGAACTTGCCCAAACTTTGACTTACTTATTTTTAGGAATAGTAATAATTATTAAGACTGATGAGAAAAAAAAATAGGTATGTATGAATGGAATAGAAATAAATTCTAAAATGCCTTCGGTTCTCCCATATTCCTTAATAAATGTCTCTTTTGTCAATTTCAGCATTCAGTGAGTGCAGAGACTTAGAGATGCTGTTGCCCTTGGGAACATGCAGCATGTTCTCTCATACAGCAGTTGCTGCCTAAGCCAGAGAAGTGGGAGTATCATTTTTTTTGCATCTTCTAATAACCCAAAGGACCACCCTGGGGGTTTCACTCAGCACAGCTCTTCTTGATTCTTCCCAATTCTAGTCACAATGAAAATGGCTTTAAAAAAGTAGAGGAGAAAAACAAAACCTTAATCAACTACAAAAAGCTCTTGTGGCTCAGATTTCTAAAGTAATCAAGTAATAATGTTAAAGTTTCTAAAATCACCTAGCAAAGAAAGCATGACTCCCCCGGGCCCAGCAAATCAACTGTTTTAACACCCCCTCCCTTTAAAGTAGTGGTAGTTATTTAATGAAAGTAAGTATTTTAATTTTACGTAGTTTCATTTTCTTAAATATTTTCCTATTGAGATTTTATGATTTCACAGGAATTCATCATTACTGTGCTGTTTCCAGCTTGTCCAAGCTCTACATCGGATTTTGTTTGTCTGAATATTATTTTCATGACAAAATAAGAAAACAGGCTTGTGATTGGTTCCACATTTGCAGGATATTCTAAAAAATAAAATCTTTCTTTTTATTTTTTGTTCATAGTTAATATTTTTCTTTGAGAGAAAAACATTTCTCATTTAAATGTTATCAAATGTATCCCTTCAGTTATTTACATACATTAACCAAATTCACATGAACCCATTATTTAAATAAAGATAATTGAGCTAAACTAAAATTAATATGTTTTTGGATAAAAACTGCAACAGTGAAAGATGGTAACATTAAATGGTGCTTTCTTAAAATTTTCTTAAGAACATGAAATATTTCCAAAAAAATATTATTATTATTTATTTTAAGGCTATTCCACGTTGGTAAGAAATACTTGTTGAACAGAATAGAGAAAGGTTAAATGAAAATTATATGTCCTCTTTCACTCTTGTTCTGCTTGTCATAGGATTCAGCTTCTTGAATAGATTCCAGTTGTTTTCTACACATAGAAAGTATATTATATAATAATGTAAAATCTATCACAAATGAAATATCACAAACACACTTTCTGAAGGTTATTTTTAAATTAAAATATCTTTTATATCATGAATACCTACTCACACTGCTGCTTATATTTTTACCTTATTTTTGGTGACATTTTACATACAATTGTAGTATTTTTTTTAAAAAGTGTCTTTGCAAGGATATCTTTCTTTGCAAGGATATCTGTATCTACCTATCTGTATATATGAAACCAAGTAGTCTCCAAAGACCATTTCAATTTGCATGCTTACATGATAATATCAGTGGGATAATATCAAAAGGCTCATGTTACTGCAACATGTTTAACGTTGTCATACAGCAAAATTCCAACTCTTGGTCAACCGACTCACTTAAACTAACCACAGTGGTTTCAAATGGAAATAATCATCTTTTCACAAATCACTTTTACATGTCTTGCCTCATTTTCTCCTTTGCCCAGGTTTGTAACTATTTCATTGGTTTTTCTGCAATTTTAGTATGTCAGCACATTAGCCCTGTTGTTCATATGTGTTGTACATATTTTCTCCAATTTATCATTTTCAAAAATGCTTTTGTTTTTCACTAGGTAGTGGGAGAATTTTAGTGGGATACTTTAGACCACTTTATTTTGGTTTCATTTGCTCAGAACATCTCTCTCTGTAGATTTCTGCATCCCTTTTTGGTTTGTGTACATCACTCAGAGAGGATGTAGGCATGTTTCAAAATGAAGCTCTTGAATTCACAGATTTTTCTTTCATATCTCTCAGTTTAACTGTATTAGGCCAGTGCAGACTTGGATGCACTTTTCTTCTTTGTTTTACTTCTATACAATTTTCCTTCCCTGTGTTTGACCACCAGGGTTGGGATTTGTGCTGAAGTAAATAATGATAATGAGCCAGGGATCTTTCCCCTTAAATCCTAATAATCCTCCCTCCCCTCTCTTAGAGAATGTTGTGAATGTTTTCTACTCCTCAAACAAAATGTTCTCCACTTCCCGTGGCACAATCACATCAGCTTGTATCCTCTAAACTTTAATCTCCCAACCAGGATCATTTTTCTTAAGTCCTCAGGACACTGAATTTCTCAGAGACACTGACATTATATTCAGAATGTAAGAAGTTAGTGTTTTTTCTCTTTGTCCTTTTTTTAGTTTCGTCCAGAAGTCTCTGTATTCGGAAGATATCTTCCGTGTTCCCTAGATCAACTTTAACCCATCTTCATATCTGCTTTTCATTTTGCTTACATAGTTGACATCAAAGAGAGGAGATACATAACAATAGTTTAGTCTTCCAGAGGCTATAAATATACTTAGGTTATTGGGATTTATACAGATTTCAAGGAGAAAAAATAATTTCACAACTTATGATAATATATAATCATAAATAGATATTTGATTTGGTTGCTAATATTATCACTAGAAATTTACTCATTTAATTATTGCACTTTTGGTCTTTTTTGTGATGAGATGATTTAGGAAAGTAAGAGGCATAACTGGTCACGCATGTAACCACAGTAGCAGGCATAGCTCGAAGGTGCTGGTTAATTGGTTATACTCACTTCATGCATTATTGTGAAATAACTTCTCTTTATGAGCTTGTTACATGCTGAGCTTCTTAATGATCAAAGAAAACAGGTGCTGGCTCGAAATGCTGACCCAAGCAGTGCCTGTTTTCCTGTTTTACCATATGAAGCCATCATTTAAAATGCTGTCTTCCTCTTTCAATGGTGGAGAAGCCAATGGATATATAAGCAGGAGTAGAGTTCACACAGTGTCAAATTCCAGAGGATAGTAGATGATTTCTCCTCCCAATTCTGTTACTCTCGGCCATTCATGCTTATGTCAATCCATGAAGCAGGAAATGAGGGCTGCAATTTTCATTATGATCAATAATCCCTCAAAAGTGCATTTAGAGGATTGTTAGCCTTCCAGAGTCATGAATTAAGTAGAATAACAGAAGGTAGCATGTCAAAAGACCAACAGCAGCCCCCAGGCTACATTTGCAGTACCGGTTCTGCATAATTTTCCAGTTGGTTTGCAATCACGCATGAACCTAAAAGAACAAAAAGCTAGAATTTTTTAACTGTAATCAAAATTGTATCTGCAGTTTCTATGTACCTGTCTTTTAAAATGGCATTTTAAAGACCCCAGATGTACATAATGATCTGTTTTCAATACACATAAACAAGTCTTATGACTGTAAATGAAGGCCTTACTGCTTATCTGCTACTGTGGGTTATGTAAACCCTGTAAAATTATATAGATGTCATCTAAACTTCAGATGTAAGATTCCTATTCCCAGAAGCAAATACACTCAACTACTCAAAGTGAATGTAACAATCATTAGAACAGAAAAATATATTTTCCAATAAACACAGATTCTTTAGAATTGGCATTTACAGAATCAGAAAATACCAGTTGTCTAAAGTTATTTGACAGTCAGGGTTATGGGACCTAGAGACATCACAATGCGTTGAAGGTTCTCCTGATAATCTTTATGAAATGCATGTCCACCAAACCTGCTGAGGCTACAGAATGCTGACAAAGGGTAAGGAACTGGAGAAGGAAAAGCTTTGAGGGCTAGAAATGCAGTTTTGTGGTACAATGAGTGCTTAGCAAACCCAAGGCCCTGGATTCAATCCTCAGCACCCCCACAAAAAAAAAAAGTATTGAGAAGATATATGAAGGCAGGAAATCAGATAAGATGGTAACAAATCTAATGAATATTTTATTCTCAGTGTCAAAAATGCATCCTGAAAACAATTCATTTGCAATAGCATTGATAACCACAGGGTGCATGCTTTGCTCTGCTTCGGCTTAGAATTCTGGAAATTAAGAAAAGGGAGTAGAAAAGTGTTATTGTTTATTGAGAAGCTGCCATGTGTCAGACATTGTATAATGTGTCCACAAACTCATCACAGTAATTATTGACAACACGTCTTGCAATCTATATATTATAGTCACCATTCTATGAGAAAACCAATTGAGGATCATGACAGCAAATTGTAAGACAGGTATAATTCTGGTCTAAATAAATCAAACAGCTCACATATTTTATCCACCCTGTGTTAGCTCTATGACTGGAAATTGTCAGAAGATAGACAGTGAAGGACTAAGGACATCAGTGTTGCTAACGTGTGTTTAGATGTAACCCTGGTCCAGGCAGGGTGGAGGAAAGAGTGAATCCGATATTAACTTTCCTTTCTGGAATAAAATGGAGGGAAAGGGAGAGTGGAAAATTCAGTGGATTCATGGAAAACAAATGAGAATGTAGATGTTAGAAAGAGAGAAACAGTTAAGAGGCAAAGCAATAACAGGTGATAAAATTTCCAAAGTATGTTTCAGGGTTTGAATTGCTGAGGCTGAACAGATATAAAGATCTTTAACCTATATTGGGGTGGACAAGTGCTTATCCCTTGTGGCTAATTAGGGATAGAGCCTGGAAAATTATAATTTGAGTCTTTTGCATTATTTAGTGTGTCATGCCATTAAAATGCCCAGTGTCTCATAATCAGTTATGTTCATTTAATAGAATCCATTATGTTCATTCATTAAAATGGAATTTTACATGCATCTTGTTATCTAAGCACTAGCTTATAGAATGAACATGTTATTAATAAGTTATAGTCTCATCACTAATTTGGGATGGGTTGCTTTTGTTCCCAAATTTGTAAAATGGAAAACTTGTTTTTTGTTGATTAAATATTTTGGAAGATATAATGATCAGATATAGAAAATTATAGTTCTGAAGAAAAAGTTCCTCAAAAATAACTTATTACAATTTCTTAATGAAATATTATGTGAAAAAGATAATTTAAAATGAATGATTTTTTTTCATTTTCAGTATATTTGTTCAATTTATGTTTGTTCCCTAAAGTATCATTATTCACATTGAAAAGATCACAGAAATATGCTTTAAAGATTTTGTTCACAAAGATAGGCTTGGAGCATCTTATTTGCCTTAGAATTTAATGTTATGCTTGAAAAACCAGTTTTTTGTTTTTTTTAAGAGCTCAAGCCAATTATTTCAATTTTTAAAAATTATTAGACTAAGAAATATTTTATATTAAAATATATCTTCCCTTAGCTTTTCACAATAATATTGAAGAATAAAGTTTACATACATCTTTTTCTGTGTCAGACATATGAGTTATAAATAAGTGTAATTATTAGAGAAATTAATTCTTCTTGCCTGTAAGGGACAAAGTATACTTATTTCCATGTATCAAATACGAAAAATATATAATGTATATTGCTATTAAATGGGGAAATCTCACTTTATATAGTATTTTTATCTTTTTTGCCCTAAGTTACATAGTTTTTCTTCCATTCCTTAATGTGAAGTTACTTTAAAGCAAACAAAGCAATGGGCCAAAATAAGAAAACAATGGCATAGTCTCTTCTTGATCATTTCTTCTTCACTTCATCTTGTTTTCAAAGTACTTTTGTCTCCAAAAGAAACCAAAACACCTTACATATTTATGTCAAAGGACATGGGCCTGGGATACCATGGGTCTTGCTAAAGTTAAGTTTTTTCTTTAGTCAAAATCAGTTATTGCTAAAAAAAATTTCCTAATCCATGATTCTTAGAAAATTAGACTTCTGTTTCAGGAAGTGAACGATACCTTTCAAAACATACCTAGTTCAGCAAACTTAAATATCATCAAATATCTATTCATAATGACCTCAATCATGAAAGACTACCTAATGAGACTAGTCTTCTAGATAATGAACAATGAGATTCTTCATACAGGGAATTTGTTAATCTGTGTGTATTTAGATGCATGGAATGTTTCCCACAAAATTATTCTGTCATCTTTCAGTTTAGTTTGTACCCTGACATCCTATTGGTCTTAAGCTTTGCATCTTATCTTTCCAGAGCTCATATAAATATGCTTTAGAACCTCTCAATATTTGCTCCTTTTGCATACCATGATTTTATATCTTTATTTTTGGAGATAGGAGATGGCACTGATGTTTAATTGTATTTCATAAAAGTCAATCAGGTTACCTTTGGGAAATTGTCAAAATTTACCCTTGGGAAGTCATAATGACCAGGTTGTAAATACATGTGGTACATATTTAGTATTTCCCTAGACTCTGTTATTATTATTGCAGGTATTAAGACAGTTTTCTGGAGGATACACCAATGACAACAGGTTCCTACACATTCAAATTTCTGGGAGGACCTTCTCCTTATTACCATTCGAAAAATCCACAAAGGACAATCACATTTTCTGATCCTGAGAGAATGTTATTATAAATGAATGTGCACCATATTGCAATATTTTTATTAGTACCAGCACCCACAGAAGAATAGCTCAAACTTTATTTGTACATTATATAGATTCATAATTCTTTATGCATTTAAAGGAATGAATTTTTAAAAAAGAACTTCATTACTTACTGATTTTTACATTTTTGCAAAATAGTCAATTTAACCCATGTGGTGCTTAAATCATCATTTTTTTTTCTTTTCTATTAAAGGATCCTAAAATTTCCAAGCATGCTATTTATACATGGGCTTAATTTTTAAAATGGCCATTTTAAATTGGAACTTTTTTGTCCATACCTAATGTTAAAATTCAGGATAATATATTTAGCACTTTTTGGATAATTTCTCATGTACTTTTTTTTTTGTCTGAATATAGGCATATTTTTCATTTAATGCAAAGAAATTTCAACTTACAATAGCATATTTAAATTTCCAATGTTTTCCTTTTTGGATGCAATTTTATGTAAAGGAATGTAGCATTTATCTCTGGCTAAAACCACAATTTTGCTTTTGCTTCATCTGTGGTCAGTGTGTTTAAGGAATTCAATTTATGATACCTTGTGGGAGTTTTTTTTTTTTTTTAGGTGAACTGTATATCAAGTAGTTTTGTGGTTTTTGAAGGAACTTCTTGGCATTCAGGGCCATTTCTTGCGCTGTACAAATCCTTCGTGCTTTCTGGGGAGCAGACTACTTAAAATTCATATGGAAACATTAGATGTAATACGTGTATTTGGAATAACCACTGAACTATTTCTCTATTTAATTGAGGTGGTCTGTGCTCATTCATGGTGTCACACTGCCAGCTATTTTCAGTCTACCAATTATTTCTTTGGGGGACATGGTAAAATCTTTGCTTCAGTAAATGTTTCCAGTTTCTTAATACAGCAGTTTTCCCTTCTCCTTCCAGCTTCTAGTGGGCAGACAGAACAAGAACTGCTAGCTGTTGAAACACAAGCGCAGCGGGAGAGCTCACACCTTCCCCCAGGAACTGAGTGAAACTTGATGCTCAAATTCAGTGATTGCTGAATTTTAATAACTGCACCCATTCTTTTTTTTTTCTATCATCACATTGAGGATATGTCCTTGAATATTCAGGAAATCAAGAGATTGCTTACATTCTGGTTATCGTGCTAGAAATTCAGGGTTGTATCCCTGGGGCAACCATTTGCATTTCTTCCCTTAGCTCCTAGGATTCTGCTGTTCACCCTCTTCTTGCAGAGTGTTTCCAGGTATTTCCCCCAAGGGAAGGATGAACCCTGAACTGGCACATCTTCTATTTCTATGTTCCTCCTCCACATCTGGGATCACAATGAGAAAGGCACCACTGGCAAGAAGATCAAATGCATGTCCAAAGGTCAGGGTCATGAGTTCAAGGAACAGGTGTCAGCAGGTCACAACAAAGGGCTGAGGCTAATCTGCCCACCACAGTGGACACACCAGGACTTCTGCAGGGATCCAAGGACCCATTCATCTCCTGAAAAAGACCTGGGGTGAATTCCTCTTATGTATCTTTTTGTCCCTAGAAAATCTCTGAAGGCATACAAGTAAAACAAAAATACACTGATATCTTTCCTATTAAAATAAACTCTTTCTAATTTTCTCTCCAACATTTATAAAAGGACAGAGGCAGGTGATCTTTTAAAGGTCAGAAAAATTATTCCCAGTGACCTCCTTCGCAAGATCTGTGTCGGCGGGTTCATATCCTGCTTTGCGATGTGGACATACTTGGCAGTAACTATCTCAGAACTTCAGTCAAAACTGAGAACAGGAATACCCGTTTTAACATGTACTCTAACTGAAGTCTACAGAAAAGAGAGGTTTGTTATTTTCTAACGTAGGCCAGCTCTTCCTAATGAATTAACATTCCAGCAGAGAGGAGGATGATTTAGAAATTCTGATTAATATTTTATTTTCTTCCAGTCTCAACTGTCTCCCTTTCGTTTAAATATTGAGTCTACTTAAAATACAACTCCCTATTACATTGTAAAAATTGCTTTGGAATAACTAAGTCTTCTTAGGTAAATCCTCAATGTTTCACTTTTCTCTTGTTCTTCTTCCCCAAACAGTGGGTGTGTCTAGGAAGGGGACTCTCTCTACCTCTGCAGCGGGAGGTGAGCGTGTCCTTGGATCCAAGAAGCACCCTGGGATGTCATTCTGGAGTTGCCAAGTTGGTATCATTTAACCTTTGTCACAATGTGCTGGTACTGGCCCCTGGAGCCCATGCCACACATTTGAAGTCATTACCTATGGTACTATCTTCATCTTGACTGCAGGCTTTTCTGGTTCAAAAAAAAAGCCTGGTCTCCTCTGGTCTGCACCTCTCCCTAGGATGTATGGGATTTTTATTATTGTTATTATTATTGTGGTAAAAAGCACATCACGTGACATTTGTCATCATAACCATTTCAAGAAGACAGTTTTTGGAACATTAAGGATATTTACATCAAGGGAAACAAATCTCCAGAAGCCCTTCATCATGCAAAACAGAAACTATATACTCAGTAAACAAAAATTCTCACTGTCCTCAGATTCTGGTAACTACCTTTCTCTTTTCTGTTTCTATGGTTCTCCCCTACTTCAGATTCCTCATTTAAGTGGAATTACACAGCATTTGTCTTTCTATAACTGACTGATTTCAGGTTACATGGTATATCCAATGTTCAGGCACGTTAGAGAATATGACAGAATTATCTTTCTAAGGCGGAGTATAAATTGTATATCCTACACCACAGTTTGTTTATGCCATCAGCCATTGGAGGACATTTGAGTTTCTTTCACCTTTTGGCTATTATGAATAGTACTGCTATGAATGGGTTTAAAATATCTCCTTGAAGGCTTGGTTTCAATTCCTTAGAATCTACACCCCAAAATGGGACTGCTATATCCTAGGTAGTTCTACATTTAATTTTTTAAAGTGCCACCATACTGTTTTGTACAGCTATTGCACCATTTTTACATTTCTACAAATGATGCACATGGATTCCAATTTCTCCACATTCTTACAAACTTGATATTTTAAAAATAAATTGGAATTGTTTATATAAAGCAAAACCATGATAATAATACATAATGGCTATGCCATAATCTTTAGCTCACACATTTCTTTGTAAGTAAACCTCATTTAAGCATACAGAGGATAAGCTCTTTGACTATACTGCCTATTTCTTAATACTTTAGTATCTGCAGAAATAGCTTCGACCTATAATATAAGCAAATATCCTATTTAAACATTCTCAGCCTGGACTTCACCTCTGTACAATAAGGATTTGTAATATTGACTTCAAGGATAATTCTGCTAGATTTTCTGGGTATTACTATTATTATCAATAGAGAAATTCAATTGCCCTGACTTCTTACAAGGACATTGTCGGAAAGTCTTAGGTCTTACAGTCTGAATTTCAGACACTTTTGCTTTAGAGCTAACAATTCAGACGTGATATCCCCTAAGCATTGGGCATTCCATGATTGCAAATCTGATGTGAAACACCACCTGATCTCTGAACAGGTCTCCACTAACTACAAAATCTATCAATATGCCAACAATGGTACCTAACACAGCCATTTTGTGTATTAGAAAAGATTCTTAAAATTATGACTTTTCCTAGTTTTCATAGTACATAAATGAGCCAATACCACTACATGAGTGTTTTGATTCCTTATATGGTATTCTCCACTATTTCCTACATTATACATATTTTTAAAAAAATTTATAATTGTTACTAGAGTATAAGAGTATCAATGGTACTACATGGAATATAGTACCAGTGTTTCATTCCACTGAATAAATCAATATTTTAAAATATGCATTAAAAAAACCCAAACTAAGAAACTTTCGTGCTTTTTCTGTTTTTTCTTTTATCAGCTTTTTATTATGTGAGGAGTTTGTGGTAGGCAGAGGATGGCCCCCAAAGATGGCACCATACTAAATCCTGGAATCCTGGAATACATTAGTCTACATGTCAGGGAGACTTTCATATATGAAGTTAAGGTGCTTGAAAGAGGAGATTATCCTGGATTATTTGGGTGGAAATAATCCAATCACAATTTCTTACTTTGAAGGTGGAGAGTCCATGAGCCAAAGATTCCAGACAAAGGAAAATTTGTTTCTTTTGTATTATTACCAAGAAGGGAAAAGTTGGAGCTCAATATCTCTACCTGCATTGTGTCTTGAATCTTCAAGTACAATGAACTTGTACTTGAAGATTCTCCCCTAGAGCCTCCAGAAGCACAACCCAATTTACTCATTGATTTTTTTTTTTTATGGAGGGTCCCACGGATTGAACTCAGGGGCCCTCAACCACTGAGCTACATCCCCAGCATTATTTTGTATTTTATTTAGAGACAGGGTCTCATTGAGTTGCTTAGCACCTCACTATTGCTGAGGCTGGCTTTGAACTCTTGATCCTCCTGCCTCAGCCTCCCGAGCTACTGGGATTACAGGTGTCTTCCACCACACCTGGCCACTCATTGATCTTTGTTGAACTTCTAACTTACAGAACTGTCCGATGATAAAATTTATAAATTTGAGCCACTAAGTTTGTGGTAATTTGTTGTGGTAACAATAGAAAATGAATGCAGTGAGCATTACCCTAAATATCATTACATACAGGCATAATGACTTAATAACATTTTGTACTCAAATTATACTTCTAAACAAAATGACTCTTTGGTTTTGGTTTTTCAGTGCTATTGTGGGAATTCCCATAAATTCATTAAGGATTTTTTTTTCCTTTTACTTACCTGAGAAATCTAAAGACACTGGTGTGTGATTTGGGACAGATATCCTCAATGCATAACCCATCAGATAAAGTACAAAGTGCTTTTGAATAAAGTAAGATTTACTGGAGGAATTGTCTTGTTGACAGTGAGCTAAATGAAATTCTCTCTGAAAAGCACTAGAGTGGGCACCCTTGGGTTAGGAGTTAAAGCCTCTGATAATCATAACCTCTGGCACATAGTTACACACTAGTAATGGAAATATCCTCTTGGGAATTTCAGACTTGTTACCATGGATCTTGTTTGCTAACACTGACTGTTTTGCCTAGCTGCTTATAGAAACTCCATGCTGCAACCCATCTGTTCCCTCATCAAAGTGGTTTGGGACCAGCAACTATTTCAGACAATTTCTATAACTTCTGATGTCTCATTCTGCATGTGAATGTTCATTGTACTTGAATTTTCAAGGCACAATGCAGGTAGAGATTCAGCTCCAACTTTTCCCTTCTTGGAAACAATACAAAAAAAAAAAAAGATCTGAATTATTTTTGTTCAATTCAATCATTCCACAATGTGTACATGTTTTAACACATCATGTTGTACATGATAAATATATGCATTTTTGTCAATTAATAACTGTTAAAAAGTCTGATTTCTGAGACGTTGTTTTTGTAGCACCCATCACACCAAAGTTTATTCCTCATTATTAATTCCTCATTAATTTTATGGGAGATATTTAATTGTTATATCCAATTGCTATATACTATCTGGTATATGAGATATATCAAATGAATGCTATTTGAATTAATTAATGGTATGCTTCTCATCAGATCATTTCTTTAGGTTTAAGACTGACAAAGCATGTATTGTCTTATCCCATATTACTAAAGAGCAGATCCTTGTAAAGATCTTATCATCCTCCTATGCATCAATGACAGATTGTTCCTCTGGTCTGATGGGGGTTGTCATCCTTCATTCTGTCTTTGAGTGAGTCCTAACTCCTTTTCTCTGGTTATCTCATCTTGCCTTCCTGAGAAGTTTACCTCATTCCTTACATTCTCTTTCTTCCAAATCTTCTGTCCCTGTCCCATAGCTATATTGTGCTTCTCAAAATAGAAACAAGATTGTTTTTTAATTGGTGCATTATAATTAAACAGAATGGAGGATTCATTATGCCATATTCATATATACACATAACATAGTCTGATCTATCCCATTCTGCTGTGCCTCCCCTTTCCCTTCCCTCCTCCTTCCCCCACCCCCTTGTTTTACTCTACTGGTCTCCCTTCTAGTATTGTTATTGTTACTCAGTGCATTACAATGATATATAAGTTTGATATTCACTCTAGTATATTCATACATGAACCTAGGACAGTTTGGAAGACTTTGTTCTTCAGCATGGCCCCATCACCCCCACCCTTCCTTCCTACCTTTCAGCCTTCTTGCCTTATCATAAATGCAATCTAATCTAAAGAATAGCCTTAAGGTCTTCTTCTGTCATTCCCCAGTTCTTGTAACTAAAAGAGCCCTCTTCTTCTCTGCAATTGACCTAAACCCAAGTATCAACTACTGCTAACATGCATTACTACCAACTTCCTTTCTGTAGCTTCAGATATTTAACTGTCTTTTGTAGAGTAGCCAAAGGTACTTCTTTCTATATTAAAATATACAAAACTGATTTTTACAAACATGAGATTATGATGCTTATTCCTTCTTATATATTTGTCAATCAATAAATGATAGCACTTACTATCCTGTTGTTTGGGGCAGAACTTTGAGAGATCATTTCTTTCTCTGTCCTTCCTATAAAAATCATTCTCTCTCATTTACCACTACCCCCAAATCAAAATTGTGCATATATTTTCAGTGAATCATTTATTTTTTCCGTTGTGTCATTTACCTATATTGTTTCCTTCCTTATTTACATCAACAAAATCATTCCACAGGCAGGTCTTTGGGTAAAAGCCAAAATGGAGAGCCAAGAGCAGCCAAATAAAACCCCAGAAGTCCTGGGCAGAGAAGCAGACACGGCATACAATGTTATAGAAAGAATCACATCAAGTGGGTATTGACTGTCGGACTAAAGTCCACTTACCTGTAGCTCTGGAGGGCCCAAATGATTTGCTACGAGAATGTCTGCAGCTTCCGAGGACCCTGTGCCCAGCTCCTGGACACTGGTAATGTTCCAACTTATCTCCTTGCTTTCTTAACTAACATTAACTTTTTGATATATACTCTCCCATTATTCTTGTCAGAATAACGTTTGATGTAAATTTCACTCACTGCTGGTCATACTAGTAAACATTTTAAAAGCTTTGAGTGACTCACTAAAGGTATAGGCCCAAATTCCTGTCTGGTGAGAAGGGTCTATGGTTTGGTCCTGCCTTTATTTCCAACATGCTTACCTCTTCTGAAGTTATTATGGACCTATCTTCATCCAGAGCAAAGGCCTTTCGGTGTCCCTAGTGAACCCTATTTTCTCTATGTTCCTGCCCTTTCTGTTCCCTCTCTCTGCAATAGTGTTATCACTGTTCCTGCCAGAATCAATTCAGAAAAGCCTTTAAAGAAAGCCACTGCAATACACTCCTTGACCACCCAGTTCATTTCCATAAGTCTCATCCCTCTCTGTGTAATCTGATCTACTTCTCCTATTACACTGTACAATATTTGAGCACACAGATCATACCTATCATCCACTTATCATCCATGGATCTTCTCTCTCTCTCTCTCTCTCTGTGTCTCTGTGTCTCTGTCTCTGTCTCTCTCTCTCTCTCTCTCTCTCTCTCTCTCACACACACACACACACACACACACACACACACACACACACACACATCTATTTTGTATTTCTACTGTCCTTCACAGTACCTGGTGCACAAAATACACTCAACATGTTGTTTGTCAAATGATAAACTAACATCCGGAAGCTTTTTCTATGGAGTTCAGTCCACAGGGCATAGCAAGTTGAGCTCTTGGATGGCGGAATGAGCCCTACTTAATTTTCTCTTTCCCATAAAGATTGATAGCATGTTATGCTTGCAAATTACTAAACAAATAAAGTCAGAATGACACAGCTACTAAGAGTATGGGTTTTCGTGAAATAAATTTGAGTTCAAGTTCTCATTCCACCCAGTTCATGGAAAAGGAACTAGAACCACAAGTTCACCGTACAATTCTCTCCATCCACTTACTTCTATGTGAGTTTCTTTCTTCTTATTTATTCCTCCCTTCTTATTAATTTTTTTCTGTTTTATTGCTTATTTTTTCATCCCTTTTCTTGTCCTTTCCCTTCATCTGACTGAGCATTCTGTAAATCCATGAGTATGTCATAGATGTTTGGGAGTTTTAAAGTGTGTATGGTTTGCCAACCACAGAACCTCTTGAAAACAGCTGAAAAAACACCAGAAACCCAAACTAAGGGAGAGAATTCAAATACAGGCCAATAATGTCAACATTAATATAATCCTACATATCATAAAAACAGTGAAACACAGACTAAGGCTAAAATTGTTATATTTTTTCTTTTATTTTTTGTAGATTCTTGTTCTATTTTATAATTCCCCCTTTCCTCTTTTTTTTCCTCCCTTTTCTCTTTCAAAAATCATATTTCAGTACTATTTTATCTTAATATTTAAAATACATTTATTTTATCCTATTAATTATAAGGGAAATGGAGATATTCTTTGGAGTAGGACAGGTACAAGAAGTTCATAAAAATGTGCCCAGGCCAACTGGTCTGTCCTTCACCTTTAGGGAGCTACAGAAGTACACAGAAGGCTAATTTGTTGTGATTCTCTTTGTAGGAATGGGAAACGTGGGAGAAATTTGAGTTTCTCTCCCTGGGTCATTTCTTCTATTATTTCATCATCCCTACATTTTCTTATTTCTGTTGTTACATTTTCTTATTTCTTTTTCTTTAAAGCACAACAATCCAATAGTGAATTTATGCTCCTTTTCTTCTTGCTACCTTGATGCCATTGGGGAAAAAAAAGTTAAGAATCCTGCTGTTGATTGTTTCCACAGGTTAAATAAGTTCAATTGCAAATATTTTTCAGTGCATTTAGGGATCCATAAGAATTTATAGGTTTCCCTGTAACAAATGACTGGTTAGTTGAACCAATGATGACACGGGAGACTGTTTCAGCAGAAGCAATCCTGGCTCATTCTGTATCATTTTCATACACTGTGAATCCCATCGTTGAGGACCTCGGAGTATTCTGCTAATTTTTTTTTTAACTACAACAAAATCTCCTCAGGCTATTTATGAGATGTTTCAGCTCTCTTATAGCAATTGATATCAACTAACATTGCTTTAAATTTAACTAATAAAATGGGAGTAGCAACATATATCAGTATTTTTTTTAACAAAGGTCAGTACCTATATAACCTTTACTGAAGTCTATTTTACTTACTTTTTAATGATAATTTAAATCTCTTCCATTTCCCAAACAGGTCATTTTGTCTTGCCACTAAATTAAAGAGTCTAAAATTTGCAGAGTGTTTACAATATCTAAGAAAGGAAGTTATTTGGAAGCACATGAGAGGTGATGAGAAATCCCTTTCACATGAAAATCAAGCCACCTTCACTGAGAAAAAAAAACATGTAAAAATTGAAATTATGTACTAAAGATGAAGAGAAATTGAAAGTCTACTATCTGATGACAGAGCATTGCTTCAAAATAAAATAAGTTTGTGGTATTCTTACATACTTGCCTTCGAGTAGCATTTGGGCATTCGGGCATTTTCATTAAACATTGGTTCTAAAAAGAATATGGATCATCATGATGTCAGTGTTCTGAGACTTTATTTTCTTTTTAAAAATAAAGAGTGTATCTACAATATATGAGCTAGGAAAGTCACTAGTCCCTGAACACTTCTGTAAGATGCATGTTTCTTTGCATTTTATAGATTAAAAAACAAATTATGAAAATATCTTTGAAAGAAAACAGATAAACAACAGTCAATTCTTCCAAGTGTATTTCTTTCTTCCTTTTTTTTTTAAAGAATAAAATCAACCACTCTTATAGAGTGGAGTGTTTGCTAATTCCCTAGCTCCTCTGCTGTATGCAAAAGAAGAGAACAATCTGGTTGTGTGAATCTATTTATGAATATATTTATTCAGAAAACTTATCTGAACCCTCTCAAGAGAATATCCTATGAAGAAGAAAGTCCACATATATTGTCATTTCTCCCACAGGAAATTTGTCTTTCTTTCTATTAATAATAGGAAAATAGAATTGTCAACTGCTTAAAACTTACCCCTTAGTTCAAGTAGAGAAATAGGTTTTGAGATCAGATGAGATTAGGTTGTACATTTTCTTCAATTGTAATTTTATTTGTAAGCTATATTGAGGTGTAATTTGTCAACAAATTTTTCACATATTTAACTGTATATTGTAATGAGGTCAGACATATGCATATACTCAAGTTTAAATAAAAATCGCACTTTCCTTAAATTTGGTGCATTAAAATGTCACATTCAAAACAATGTCTCCTAAAACAAACAAAAACCCAAAGCCTCATTTTCCCTGTGTTTTAATTCTTTTATTTTGGTAACATTTAAAAGACTTTCAAAGTTTCTTCTTCATGTCTTTTACATTAGTGGGCTATCGGTTTAAATGAGGCAAATTGTAGCTGTTAGTCATTATGAATAATATTACAATCATTAGTAGTAGCAAAACATTTCCAAAATACATAGATATAGACATAGATTTGTAGCATTTTATCTTGTGTTATGTGTATTATTCTTGCTTCTCTAGCCCAGTTTTTCAAACTCACAGAAGAGAAATAGAAACGTGTACAAACCTCATGTAAGTTGCAAGCTAATACTGATTTCAAATACCCCCATGTAATAATGAAAGGAAAATTCTACAACAAAGGAATTTACATAAAGCCTAGTCAAACTGAAGACATAAAAACACATCTGCTTTCATCACTTTAATTCAGAATTACTAGTCAATATTATAAAAACAGAAGTACAACGTAAAAATATTGGGAAAAAGGCATACATTTATGATGGTATATAAGTGTGTTAAGTATGTGTTTATAAAAGTTCAGGGAATCGGTTTTTAAAATCTACTGAAAGAAGAGTTTGGTAAAAATAGCAATGTCAAAATAGGATTACCAAAATCAATAACTGTGTGTGTGTAAATTATTTGCTTAATATCTGTTGAACTGCTTTGTGATAGTCACCTGTACTAGGTAAAAAAGAGAGTTCTGATCTCATTCAGCTTGTGGGAGGAAAAAGATGATATGCAGGTAAACATGTGATTATAAATTCTGAAAAAAATCACTGTGAAGAAATAGAGTTATAATTAACTATTATTGGGGGATGGAATTTAATGTAGACAGATGGTCAGAAGAGATTTTGTTAATGGTTTACTTGTAAATTGGGACATAGTGAGAAAGAGCCAGGCCCATAAGAACTGAGAATGATCACCCAATTCAAGATATGCCAAGTGCACAGACCTTGAGGCAGGGAAGAGCTGGACATGCTGTGGAGCCTTTGGGGAGTCACTGTGCTTGGAAGTGGTGAGCAAGAAGGGGACAGACGTCCCATGAGCATAAGGAGGTGGCAGTGGGCATTTTTTTTTTTTTTTTGTAGAACAGAAACCATGATAAGGTTTTAAAAAGATAATGATGATTTTGTGGAAAGCTTTAGAAAATACAACAGAAAATGTAATAGGAGATATAAAATAGATTCCATTTTCACAATAGTAACAAAATGATAAAATACACACAAATGAATCTCACAAGAAATATGTGAGACTTACATAAAAATATTGTCTTTTAATAGGAAATATGAGTGAGATTTGAACAAATCCAAGAAACGTCAAAGTTATTGCAATGGCATATTTTAAAGACTTCAGTTATCTTCTAATGAATTATTCACTTTTATCCAATTCTAATCAATACTTACACTAGATTTTTAAGATGACAAAATAATTTGAATATGATCGTAGAAAAAATAAATAGGAAAGAGTGACTGAGAAAAATGTGAAAAGGATTAAAAATAAAACAAAAATTGTTAGACATATAGGTGAAACATCTAAATACATACTATTTGAAGTGTGACATTAGTGGCAAACTAGATAGAGTAATAGAAAATAGGATATATTCTAGGAAAAGATTAATATGTGAGTCTTATATAGAGAGATTTTACTAGAGGTGGCATTTTAGATTGATGGAAAAATGATGAAAATTTGAATAAAATATAAGTGGGCATTGGACAAATATTTGAGAGAGAGAAAGAGAGAGAGAAAAAGAGAGATAAAAGAGATACAGACATCAAATTCCTTTCTTTATTTCACACACAAAACTAAATTAAAATCTGAGTAGCTTACAGAATTAGATATTTGTTCAACAAATTGAATAACCAAATAATATCTAGGTCAAGACAAATATTATTTAGGCACAAAAGAAAAAAAACAGATGAATATAGCTAACAAAAATCATTAACTAAACCGAGTGTCTATATTCTAATCATAAAGAGCCCTTCTAAATAAATATACAAATAATTATTAGAGACTAGAATTTCCAAATCACAAACTCTTTATATGAGTGTTTTATAAATGTTGAAAAACACAACTGCATGGGAAATAAAAATAAAGCTTAGCTAGAGTGACTTCAGTTTTTACTGACACAGTTGACAAGAGCAAACCCAAATTAAAGTACACAGGAGAAATACAGGGAAAGAGGGACCCTCATAACTGGCAATTTTGTTTCAACTACTAGAATATAATTTGTCAAATTGGTATTTCATCAAAATGCTCACTCACTTCGTAACCATAATCCCATTGCTAGAAAACTATATATAGGCAACTATTTCTTTCTTTCTTCCTCCCTCCTCCCACTTCCCTCCTCCCTCCTCCCCCCACCCTCCTCCTCCTCCTTCTTCTCCTTTTTTTTTTCCTTCGTACTGAGGATTGAACCCGGGGTGCTTAACCACTAAGCCACATCCTCAATCCTTTTCTATTTTTTTTTTTTATATATTTTGAGACAGGATCTCACTAAACTACTTTAGAGTCTTGCTAAATTGCTGAGGCTGGCTTTGAATTTAAGATCCTCCTATCAGCCTCCCAAGCTGATAGGAGGATTTCAGACATGGGCCACCATGTTCAATGCAACTATTCTATAAAGAGATGTTAATTACAATATTAAACATTATAAAGTTGGAAATATACCAAATGATCATTAATAGCAGCAAGGCAAAATAAATTTTGGTAATGACAGTAAACAGAACATTATATATCTATTAGAAACTGAACTGTTAGAAAATAAAGTAAATGGGATGGAAATACATTCATAATTTTTAAAAGTGTGTAGTCATGATTTGTGAAGGAAAAGTTACAGAAAATGGTAATGATAATGGTGCCAGTTACCACTGGCTTTTGCAGCCAGAATTAAGTCTGGAGAATTATCCTGTAGTAAAAGAGATGATCTACACAGGGGAAGTTCTAGTGTGAATGCTGAAGTTGGAGAAAGATGAAGCAGAGATTCAATTAATGTGGGACTTATCAAAAGGCAGAGAGAACGTATAAAGGATAATTCAAGAACAACTTTCCTCCCAGAAATACTGCATGCACTAAAGCCCTTTATCCACAACATTCTCATGGAATTGGAAATTACATGGACTCTGGGCATTCTGAAGGCTCTTCCCCAAGTCACCCTAGGACAAGACCTTCCATGATCTCCTTTGCAGAGAGACTGCTAACACCCTCATTCTGCAAATGTCCTGTGAGGAAGAAAACTTATTTGGTTGGCAAGGAAAACTATGCCAGTGACATGTATGTAACTTTTTAATAACTTGGTAATAAACATGACTGACTAAGGCAGGAAATACCAGATGATATAGGAAAAGCAAAAGAATGAAGAAAAAAAAAAGCATCACAGTTTTTTTTTTCTTCCTTTCTTAAGGAAATGGTGTATGTGTGTCTTCATATATTTTTGTTTTTAATCTGTATTGAAACTGCATAGTTTGATCCAAATGTACATTTCATGCACTGAGAGGAGGAAATAAACCTCAATGACCTCTTTTCTCTTACATTCCCTCTTATTATTTGGTCACAAGTTTAATTCCTTTCAGGCTCCAAAAGTAGGTGCCAACTTCTGAGTTGCACAGATTTGGGGCAATTGGGCTCATAAGATAGTTCATGCCCATGGATTTTCAGTTTAATGCCAAGTAATTGAAAAGCAAAGGGTTTTTGTTATTGTTGTTGTTGTTTCAATTATTTATTATTAACATGACAAAAATTAGGAATTGTAGGATTTATATCGTTTTCAACCATCTCTACTGCTATAAGACATGGGCCATATATAAACCACACATTGTAATCACTAACATTTATCTTTGTTATTGTCACCTGGTGTCTTTATCAATGTCAAAATAAGAATCTTTAAAAAAAAAAAATAAAGAAGCCCTACAGTTGTCCTGGACCAAGAACAGAGGTTTTACTAAATGAACCATATCTCTGGATGACAGAGAACGGGCAACAGAAGCATCTCTGACAGCTGTTGCATGATGGAGTGGGATAAAGGTCACTTCCTGCAAATGTTAGGGTTTTTAAGAATCCCAAGGGCACTGGAGGGACAATTCAACTCAACAAGCAATCAATCATATTTGAAGCATATGAAGTTTCTCCAAGGACCAAAGGTCAGCATTTAATGCCCAAATTCACCCAATTGTTCAGATGGCTTGGAATTAAACAGACTTCATTTCAGAAAGTTTACATGGATTGATTTACATGGAGCTGAATATGAAGTCAAGAGGGTTTTTCTACTTCCTTTGAAAATCTTGAAGATGAACACTAATATGATAAATTAGAATATTGGGAATAAAAGACCCCCCCCCTTAAATTTGATGTCTTATTATCTAAGTAATTAATGTAGATATATCATTTTTTTCTTAAGAAAGATTAGTTTTACAGAAGCTAAAATGTATTTAATAATGTACTGGCTTTAAGGAATCTATGTTAATAATTTTAAGTGCTAAAGAAGTAATAAAAAGTGATATTATGATAATTACTATTTAGCTTCCTACTAAGATACTTAGTTGGCAATTTAATTTTAAATTACCTGGTTTTATCCTAGATTCATGTATTATTAAATGCAATTTTGTTTAAGCTACTGTATTAAGTGTTAGGAAAATATGAAAATAAAGAATACAACCTTGTTCTTCAAGATACTAAAATACTTTTATTGAGAATGGCAGGCTCTTAATTGACCTTAAGTATTTATCGCCCCTCCTTTTTCTTAATTCCAAATGTTATTTTGAAATACGTTGCCTACAAGACATTGCAAGATAATAGAGTTCTGTTTGCTCTAGTTTTAAGTCAGTGAGTCCTAATGATAGGCACAGTACACGGTCCAAATCAGGAAAATGACCTTAGGACAATAACACTGACTGATGCACACATGTTATTCAGATTTCAACAGCTTTTAAATGCATACTTTTCTTTCTCTCTTTTGTTTTCTGTGTATATAATTCTTTGAAATTCTCTCACACACATGCATATGTTTAACCATTATCTCACAATCTGTATTGCAACTAAGATACAGAATTATTCCATCTCCAGAAAGGTGCTCCTTTTAATTACATTCTCCCACTAACTCTAACCTCTGGCAACAACTTATTTTCAGAGGTCTCCATCACTATAATCTTAGCAGCTCAAGAAGGTTATATGAATGAAATAAGATAGTAGGCAACATTTTGAATTTATCTTTTCCCATTCAGTATGAAATCTTTGAAATCCATCTATATTATTGTAAGCTTCACTACTTTGTTTATTTGTATTAGAGCACAGATTTTTTGTCTATTTAGTTAAGGATTATAGGGGTGGCTTTCCATCTTGGGCAGTTACAGATAAAGCAGCTATGAGAAGTGGGTACATTTTACTGTGTATCACATCTTCATTTCCCTAGTATATATACCTAGGAGGACAGAGATGTATGGTAAGTCTATTTTTAACTTTTGGAAATTTCCAAACTGCTTTCCAAAATGACCATGCCATTTTGTATTTAGATCAGCAATATATAAGAAATCCAGTCGTTCAGCATCTTAGTGCGTAATGATGTCAGCATTTTTGTTTTAGCCACTTATAATGTGTGCAATGGCATCTCATTGTATGTTTAATTTGCATTTTCTTATTGGTTAAAGATGATAAACATTTTGAGAGTGGAGAATTCTTTTTACATTCTTCATGAAGGTTCTGTCTCCAACATGTCATTTAAAAATATTTCTCCCAGTCAAGGGCTAGTTTTCAGTCTCTTAACAGGATTATGCACAGAGCAAAACTTTTTTTAAGTTTGATGAATTCCGGATTATCAATCTATTTTCTTTGATTGTCTGATGTCATGTCTAAGAACTCTCTACGTAACCTTAACACTGCAAGATTTTCTACCTGCTTCCTTCTAGAAGTTTTCTATCTTTACATTGTACATTTAGACCTACTTTGTGCTTTGAGATAGTTTTTGCATAATGTGTGAAGTTTAGGCTTTGGCTTTTAATTTTGGCCTGTGATGTTTAATGTTTTAAAAACCTTTTGTTGAAAAGGCTATCCTCCCTCTGCTGAATAGTTGGACTTTCCTGAGGGTCCATTCTGGGTAATTCATCCTGTCCCACTGATTTATGTGTCTAACCTTCTGCCAAAAACCACAGTGATGACAACTACGAACATTTGGGTTGTTAAACATCAGCTGAACCTTAGGTTATTTCCCCAAACTCTTCCCTCTCCACATCTCCCTGGCTGGGGTTCTTCTTTTTGGTCCTTTGGCCAGAAATCTGGGCATTTGGTTACTTTGCCGTTCACTTCCTGAAATTGTGGCTGCTCAAAGCAATAGACAAAGAAGAAAAACAAAGCAGGGGTTTTCTTCACCCTCTTACCTGGGAGGAAAATTCCCCTGACTCATAGTTTCAGGCTCCATCACAAGCAGCAGCTTTCATTGCCTTCATCCCTCATCTGTAGAATTGCCAGGAGCTGAGAACAGAGAACACTTGGGGAAATGGAGGCTGTCCCCACTGTCTCTGAGCTTCAGGGGTCCACTTTCGCATTCCTCAAGCCAGAACCAGAAGATCCACTTGGAGCTCTCTCTGATGTTGCAGTACCTGGCGGTCACTTCCTGTTTCTCAACAACTTTAAGCCCAAACCAGAAGAACCTGGAAGAGAAATGGAACTCTCACTACCGCTCTGACACCAGTGTGTCAGCTGCTACTTAGTTTACAGAGCCTCAAATACCTGCTCCATGCATTCCTTCCAGAATTAAAGTTTGAAATTCACAGGGAGAGGCAGAATAGGGTGTGCTTCCTCCAGCTTCCTGGAGCCAGAACCCAGCACTTGTTCAATCTATCATCTACCTTTCATAATAGAGGTTTTGGGTTTTCTTTTTCTTTTTCCTTTCAGTATTCCCAATCATTCAAGCCATAGAAATTTAAAAAGTGAACGTGAGCAATGGGACTTAATTGCAAAAAATTACAGATTTTCAGGACTGGAGAGAAGCTTAAAAGAGTTTTATAATCAAGCCTTTCAGCGAACAAGCTAAGATTAAATGACTTGCCCTAAGTCGTTCTTAGCCCTATGATCTTTCCGCTGTGTCAAGTGCAATACTGACGAGACACAAGAAGTGCCATCAATTTCTCCTTTTTCATTATACTTTTTCAACATTCTATCGGGGGAGACTTTTGCATTACCTTGACTGAGTTACATTCACAAAATCTGCCTGTTATGCTGAGTTTATTTTTGAATTTAGATAAAATTTTATGTAGAAATATTAGTGATATAAAAATTACAAATAGTATTTGTACTCCGACATTGTTTTAGTTAATTCTGTTGATATTTTGGACAGATAGGCTGTTTCTGTTGTATTTAAATTTAAACTTATGTTATTTCAAACATTTTGAAATCTGAATGAAAAGATGTAAATCGGAATTAATGATTTTTTTTTCCTTTTGGCCTCATAATTATAAGATTAGTGTGAAAGCAGTTTTTCTTACAAAGAGTCAAAAAAGAAAAAAAAATATGTTACTCTTTGAAAAATAATGAAATAGCCCAAATGCTTATATTTTCTATTTCTTTATCTATGATCATTTGGTTCCCTTTGGCTCACCAATTAATGCACACATGTACACATACAAACACACACTGAACATTTGATATAATAATATAAATAGTACATGTAAGGTAGTAATAAGGCCGCGCACATGGTGGCACACGTCTATAATCCCAGCTGCTGTGGAGGCTGAGACAGGAAGATCACGGGTTCAAAGCCAGCCTCAGCAACAGCGAGGCGCTAAGCAACTCAGTGAGACCCTGTCTCTAAATAAAAATACAAAATAGGGCTGGGGATGTGGCTCGGTGGTCGAGTGCCCCCTGAGTTCAATTCCTGGTAGCCCTCCCAACCCCTGATAAAAAAAAAAAAAAAGATATAGTAATGAGGTAAGGAAATGTACTGTTGTTTTTAGCAATGAAGATGCATATTCAAAATTGTGCTGGGTAGAGATGAGATTTTAATATACAAGAAAAGTGTTAAAATTCAGATATAAATATCTTTTATATTAGATAATTTTGGATTAATGTATATAATAATAGGGATCAACTAAGCAGAATTGACACATGATGCTTGAGTTGCAACAATGGAAGCTAAATAAATGAGCCCAATCTAAAGAAGAACTTTGAAGAAATAAGCAATAGAGGAAATTAAGAACTGGAATATAAGCAAGAAAGACAAGACAAGCCCAATAATATATAAAAAATCAAAGATTATTGGTCAGGAAGATTGCAACAACCATAGAATATATATATATATATATATATATATATATATATATATATATATATATATATATATATATATATATATACCTTTGTTTTATTTACTTATTTTAATGTGATGCTGAGGATCAAACCCAGGGCCTCTCACGTGCTAGGCGAGCACTCTACCGCTGAGCCATAACCCCAGCTCCAAGAATTATTTTTTAAAAATAGAGAAATTTGAAAGATGAGATGTAAATGGGAAGGAAAAAACATGAGTTCAGCTGAGCTAAGCTAATTTAGAAATATCAAGGATACGATTGCAAAGAGGCCCAGATAAAGGGTAGGATGTAAAGTTATCTTAATGGGAAAGTGATTTAATTTTAAAAAGTGAGTGAATTCATAGCCAAAACAAAACAAAATATTAATAATTGGAAAAAGGCACTTGACCAATGCCTCTGAAATTTCTCTGCGTAGAGTTTTGTTCAAGTGATTCTGACCCAGAAGCAAATAAAGGATAACATTCTCAATTCTGTTCTGAATCTATTAATAGCAGTGTGAAGGCAGAGAGTAACTTAGAAAACATAGGCTAAAAGGAAGTCTCTAACCATTCTTTTTATAATTTTGGAAAATGTAATAATGATGATTTCCTGGGTCAGATCCTATAAGGTTTTTAATGGCAAAAAAGAGGGCAGAACTAGTGAAATGACAGACAGATGTCAAACAAAAGCAAAGTGAAAAGCACAAAGTTCCTGAAACCAGGAAGAGAGTCACCTGTCAAAGGAGCAGGTGACTAGCCAAGAGACCTGGAGAAAGCTGTAGGTGGGGGAAAGCCCTGTCCAGGAGAGCACTGTTGGGTCCGGGAAAATAAGAGTGACACTCTACAACAGGTGGCTTGCTGCATAATGACAATTAACTCAATGATCAACCATGTGTGTGCTGTTGGTTCTATAAGATTATAATGGAGCAGAAACATCCCTGTCACCTGGTGACATTGTAGCCATCATGATGTCAGAGCACAATGCATGACTAACGTTTGTGGTAATGCTGGTAAAAATAAACCCACTGGTCTACCAGTCATATTAAAAGCACATACAAGTGTGTGCTTTAAGTTTGTAATACTTGATGATGATAATAAATGACTGCCACTGGCATTTACTATACTATACTTTTTATCATAATTTTAGAGTCTACTTCTACTTAAAACAAAACAAAACAAAAACATGCTCTAAAACAATAGGCTCATACAATAGGTGATGATCAGGCTTCTTGATTGCATAATTTTTTTTGCTTGATTTCAATTCATGTTGTTTTGCTTATCACGGCCTTAGGAGATATCGGCCATGCCATATGTATGTCCATATATCCCATAAAGCTTGGGTGTGTAGCAGGCTGGATTGTCTAGGTTTGAGGGAGTATATTTTATGATGTTCACATACCAATGAAATTGACCTAAGGATCAATTTCTCAGAATGTGTCCCTGTTGTTAAGTGACTTACAACTATATTTGGAGATCAATGGGACAAATGGCTAGACCTCAGGATAAAGAACAATGGTGAATGAAGAGTGATGTGATAGTGCACAGAGAACAAAGTTCCAAAGCAGTGACAGTGGAATTGAGGAGATAAGATGACACAGGAAGAATTGAACATTATAAAGGATGAAAGGAAAAGTTGAAGAGAGAAAGACTACCTTTAACAAATCAAAATTATAAAATTTTAAAATTCATGTTCAAATTATCAAAAAAGGTTTTTTTTTAAAAAATTCTTAGAGTTCTTCACAACTGGAGTATTCTATCTTGATTATTTATACAGATATCCCTGTTATATTATCTGACCTAAATAAGAACATTCAAGAGATAATATCTTCTGTTTTCTCAAAAGCCCCACACCAATGGTGAAATTACAGACATATGCAGCAAGTTATTTTAGCTTCAAAACCACAGTAGGAGGGGAATATATTTGGGTTTCAGGATCATTTTTGATGCCTCTGAAATTTCTCTGCATAGAGTTTTGTTCAAGTGATTCTGACCCAGAAGCAAATGAAGGATGATAATATTCTCAAAACTGTCCTGAATGTATTTAATAGCATTGGGAAGGCAGAGAGTAACTTGCAAAACATAGGCTAAAAGGAAATCTCTAACCATTCTTTTTATAATTGGGGGGGAGGGGAATGCAGTAATGATGATTTCCTGGGTCAAATAATCTCAAATGCAATTCATCTGGAATAAGTATAATTCTCATTCCTATGGACAATCAAGCAAAGAGATGTTGATCTGGCATCAGTGGAAAATTAATTATCTAGAAGTTTAAGATATATGAATTTTAGCAGCTAAATTAAGAACGAGTGACATTTAAGAAGCATCAAGGTTAAATAGCACTGCAAAAAATCCTAATAGATTTGTTAAAATAGTAACAAATGTAGAAGTAAAATAACTATTTCATTTGAATTTTAGGACACACTTTCCTAAGAAACACTAGTGAATTTAAAAGTATAAAGTGAAAACTGATTAATTTGCATGAGAAATATGACAACACAATTTCTCCTTTCACCCTTCTTTCCCTCAGTACATTCATGTGTGTGTTTGTGCGTCTATGAACAGTTGCTTATCTAACAAGTTTTCTATTAACATATTAGACAGGAACACCATAACATCAGTTAGTATTAGCTCATTTCTAGAAGCTAAAACAAATAAAAATTATTAAAATTTATTCACATACCCCCCAAACACACTAAGTTTTTAAGGACTAGGTAATTGTCTTTCTGCCTATATTTTTCAGAAGAAAGAAGAAGAAAAAAGACATGCATTCTTATGAAAGAAAATCTCCTCTCTGTCAGAGCAGCAAAGAGTCAATTCTCAACCTGAAGACTTCTAAGTATCTTAAAGCAAATGACTGAAGTGGTTTCACAAAATTGCTATGTCCTATTTTTGAGAATGAAAAGCCTTTTCCATCACTTTTTTACATTTGTAATACATCTGAACTTGATATCATCCAAACTTACTGGAGAGCTGAAAATGTAGTAGTCAAATCTCTAACATGGGTAAGTTTGAATGAATAGTTCTCCTAAGACTTTGTAAAATTTGTCCTTCTCATGGATATAAACTCTTGAATATGCTGAGTGAAGCATAAATGCTAACAAACACTTTTCAAAATACTATTTCAGTAGGTTCCAGAATAGCTGCAATACTCAGAATTGGACTCTTCTCGGCTGGATGTGGATGTGTTTCATGTTACTTGATGTTCTGACTTTGTCAGATTTCTGAATTGGGTCTCAGATATGTCGAGTACCAGTGACATCAATTTTATTTCTATGTTGCCCTCAGATATGGAGCACACTCCTAGAGTTGACAATAGTATAAAAAAGAGATAGGAAACTTTAAAATGTTTAGTTTCCCACATTAACCAAATTTTGAAATGGGTGTTTCCCTATGTGAACTCAAATTTCCCAATGCTGACAAGCATTATTTTGAAGCAGCATTCTCCAAATAATATGGAAATGTTGTCTGTAAATGTATTTAGTTGAAAATATCCTAACATATACTGTAATTCAATGATTGACATAAAGAGAAATCCCAGAATTTTTATTTCAGGTTTAAGTTTTCTGTTTGATAAACTTAGTTTTCATAACATAATTAAGATTCTGCCTTGACTGTATATATGACTTATGGATAGGTAGTAAACTAAATATGAACATTGGAAATATGGTCTTTTTTGCTCACTTTGAAAAGATTTCAAGTTTTCTTCTAAAGGAATAACAAATCTGAAAGATCAAGTTATTCAAGGCAGGTACATTATTATTTTCTGCTACGGTTTATTCAAGCAGGTAGTAAGTACTCAAGAACCTGAACATTCTTTGCAAGGGTAGCTTCAATTTTCATCAGCAAAGGCCCAATTTGTGTCAGAGGGTAAAACTTTCGAGATTAGATCTGTTCAACAAAGCCATTAAACAACTTTCAATATTCTTGCTCTCTCACATTTACGACACCAAACTTTTACAGAGATAGACTGTTCGAAGGTTTCCCTAATTATTTCCATTATTATCCAAGAAGGATTACTAAACCTCAGCCTCTCTTGTAATTCTCAAAGTCTAAGTGCAAATTATGAGGCAATCTAAAATGTCTTTCTCTGGCTTTATGACCTGATTGTTATTTAGAGTCTATCCAGCAGTGAACTTGAAGATCATGTAAATGGGTTCTTTGGGAAAGTCACTGTGTAGCCTAATAATTTGTTTTATACAAAGCCAGCTAAAATTTATCATCATTCATGAAAATTTTTATCAAAGCTTCTCAAAAGCAGGCATATTATTATACTAGTTCCACTTTAGCTCTGAAAGAAAGCTTATCAGGAATGCTATTATTAAGCCATACATGTCTTCTGTAAAATACGTTGTCTTATTTACACTTCATTGTGCCATCAATTCATGTATTGTTTCCCTTGGTTTGGGTATCTTGTATGTCATAATCAAAATTGAAATAACTCTGGTAAAATGTATAGCAAGTACCTAAGTTCAGACTCGGAATAAAACTACAATTTAATTTGCATAAATACATACAAATTTACATGGACAGAAGTGACCTACATTCACTGTATGCATTATCCACAATGCTGACTGCAAATGTATTTGTCAAGATATTCACAGTTCATAACATGGTGAGATAAAATGTAACTAAAGGCATTCGTTCACTAATGCAATATTTATTGAACACATTTGTTAGGTCCTAAGACATATTGATGAACAAGTCACATGTACTCATGAGGAGTTTATAGCTCAATGGGAACAAAGACAAGCAAATAATTTCAATTAATTAAATAAATCATAATAGAATTTATTCAGGGTATTACTGGCATACCTTACCCAGCCTATATTGCCAAGGGAATATACTAAAGATTGAGCAATTCCTAAGTCAGAGTTGACAATTCCATAAATGTCCTGGAAGAAAGAGTACCAGTCAGAGGAAGCCATTGTTTTAGGACTGGTGCAGGGTAGATTTAAGATCACATCATATCAAACTTCATATAGAGTTTGGTCTGCACCTTGATGTTCAGATGTATCACTGAAGAAAGAAGAAAGAATAAGATTAAGGAGGCTTGATTAGAGATGAAATGATACTGTGTTAGATTATGCTGATGGATGAAGAGGAAAAAACATAAAATATTAATACCTGAACTTATTTCCAAGTTTTTACATGTGTTACTTTAAAAATATTCTGTGGTTTGTAGATCTATGATTCGTAGCAAAGTTATATCTAACTGTTAAACACAAATTGCTCACGTCACCTCATGTTCCTAGGTTGTTTGAGCTGATAACTCATTTCTCCTTGTCTTTGAAAATGTGACTAAATAGTATCCCTAATCATACTCACATAATATTCACACTTGTGCAAAAGTTTATGTGTGTTTGTGTGTGTGTGCACATGTGCGCCAAAAGATTAATAAAGACAATGAATAATTTCATTAATGTTAGAAATGTGTAAGCTGCTGGATGTGGTGGTCCAGGCCTGTAATCCCAGCAATTTGGGAGGCTGAGGCAGGAAGATCGCAAGTTCAAAGCCAGCCTCATCAATTTAGCAAGGCCCTAAGCAACTTAGCAAGATCCTGTCTCAGATAAAAAAAATAAAAAGGGCTGAGAATGTGAGAATGTGGCTTAGTGGTTAAGCACCCCTGGATTCAATCCCTGGTACCAAAAAAGAAAAAAAAAAAAGAGGGAGACAGAGGCCAACAAAATAGTGTCATTGTGAACACTAAAAACAGAGATAAAAACTGAAGGAGAACCTCATTGTTATACAGAATACATATATGATGTTGTAATGAGAAAAAGAAAAAAAAGTGTGTCATATTAGGTTGGATACAGAGAAAGGATGGGAGAGGAGGGAAGGAGTAGGGAGGATAGGAAGGGCAGCAGAATAGAATAGACAATATGATTGATGTATGTACATTCCATGTATGTATTATATATCAAAATGCATTCTACTGTCATGTATGACTAAAAAAATAAAAATTAAAAAAAAACAGAGATACTAAGAAGTGGATTGTTAAGGGGACATTCCTGTACAAGGGAGGATGTATGATAAATGCAAGAAGAGAGAGGTGATTAAATAAAAATCTAAACTATTTAAGCTGTTGCCTATTTGTAAAAACATAGTGCTCCTATGGGAAGGCAAGAGTTCAAATAGTGAGTGTGTGTGTGTGTGTGTGTGTGTGTGTAAAATGAAAAGTGATAAAGTGTTATTCTAGAAAGCAATATAACCAATGGAAAATTTATTCAGTTAGAAAAAGAGAAGATGAGGTTCTAATACCAATATTAGTGCCTGAGGCACGACATGCAACCTCTTTGGGCATCAATTTCCATATCTGTAGAATGTTCTAACACATCCTACTATGTATCTCATGTGGAAATTCTAAAATGAGATAATAGTTTGGAAGTGGTTTTAGAAAAAATATACATACCAGGGATTCTACAATAATTCATTGTAGAGAGTGACTTTTTTTCTTTTTCTTCTTCTTTTTTTTTTTAAGAGTCAATGAAAGGCAGGGGGATTAAAATTCATTTCAATTACATGGGGAAAAACTGTAGTGGAATGGGAGGCTTTTAAAATTTAAAAAAAAGCAATATTATATAACTACTATATGTGATCCTAAGAAACTTTATTAGATTACAGAAATCCATGAAGTTATATATTCTAGAGACTTGTAGTCAAAAGTAACTCTCTTAAATGCTTCTTTCTCCACACATATGCCTCACAGATGCTGTATTTCAGACAAGGTCAATGTTTTTGTTATATACTTTTACATTGTTATTGTGACTGTTTTTCTAGGTCTGTCAATAAAATTTGGCCTCACACATTGATAGCACATTCTTGCAATTATATTGTAATTCTCACATAGTAATTCTAGCCTTTTTGCATATACAAATCATCCAAATTTATTATATCATAGCTACAGCACCTCATGCATGTCTTGAGACCAGTTAGGCCACATAAAATGAGATTTAATATCCAAAGAGCTAAATGTAAATAATGCTGAACTGTTAATGTGAGAGAAAAAAAATAATTGAAAATATGCTTTTACCGAATCCTCCTGCTATCAATATGTCCACGAGCTGCAGCGAGAAGGAGAGTTTACAGTGATGTGCTTATTTTCCTGTTTATCCTCTTGTCCAGTTGTTGACTAAATACAAAAGGATTAAAAACTCAGGGAGGACCAGTGGTTGATACCAGAGTGCCAGGATAATTCAGAAACTGAAAAAATGTGACCTTGACAACCTATTAGCTGGGCTTAGTAAGTAATGTGAAACATCAATGTTGGTTTTCTCTCCTCACTGTGGAGTCAAACACCAAGAGAAGCAGGAACGAGCAGGGCCAGAAACATCATTAGTCAGGGCAATTCAAAGTGTGGGAGGACTCCAGGGCTGGGCGATGTCTCTCCACATTGGCTGTAATTCCCTGCCCTGTCTCACTGCCTGGGAGCTCACCCTAGACCATTCCCCTGGGCTACTGAGTGCAAGCATTCTTAGGAGGCTGCAGCAGGATACAGTCAACATGGCTACTTCAAGGAAGCTTTGTTCCCAGCTCTGGTCAACAAGAGAGAAGTGGAGGTTACAATAAAACTAGAGAGGAATTTGGAGCACAGTCGTGTTTTCAGAGACAAGGAGTTAGTAATCCATGGACAACATGAATGCATAGGTGTTTTTCAGCTTTGCAAGAAAGAATGAAAAAGGTGATACTTGGGGAAAAAGTAGCAGCCAATAAACATGGAAGAGTATGGAGATATTAAACAAACAAACAAACAAACAAAAACAATCACAAAACTTCCAGCCTCTCAATGTTGCCTAGAATAAATCACACTATTATGTTCTTGGTGGAGAAAGTGAGCCCTATATGTCTGGAGATCAATTCTCCCTCCATAGAGTGCCATGATCTTTCATCCTTACAAGTTAAAAGAATCCTTGAATGCATTCCGTTTCAGGAGGACATTGTTGTGGCACATCAGATAAGCAACATCTTCCAAGCCCAGAACCCAGTAATGGATCTAGAACACTTTTCTCTGTCACCTCCACTTTGGTCCTATTACCAAGCTCTACCAATACTGTTGCCAGAAATAAGCACAGAGAATTAGGTCAGCATCCACTCTCCATAAAAGTGGACAAATGTGACAAAGGGGGGCTGGCTGTCAGAGTAGATCACATGTCTTTATAGCTTGGTGCTTTGACTCATAGTGCAACCTTGTCTTCTAGCAGGGGATACCAACTTTATAGAAAGGGATATGATGGGAAAGAGAATTAATACTATTGGAGAGAAAGCACTTAAATTTATGCACAAACACAGCTTTTCTTAACCACTGTGTCATTAATAAATTAGTTATGAGTTGAGACCTTAGCCCTCAGAGTAACCAGGCAGGGACTATGGTCGACAGAGCACCCATGTCATCTCACAGGACGTAAGAGCCTCTTACAAAGGTGGCAATTTTCTGGAAGCATCATAACACCACCAAAATACAATTCTGCTTCTCCCATACTATTAAAATAGGAAAAAAAATCAATTATTATGTATAATAAATGAATGACAAATCATTGAATAAATAAATACACAAATAGTGAATTCACAGATAAATCTATGCAATGAGTCAAAATATTTTAAAAACTTACAAAAGATGTTTAGTCTCACTAAGAAATAGAGGACTGTATGTTATAATAGTAACTGGATTTTTTTGACTATCAAATTACTAAATATTATTGTTTGATAATTTCAAGTATTAGCGAGGGAGAGAGAAATGGGCACTTGTAAACTGGATAAAAATGAGAACTGACACAACCTCTGTGGAAGACAAACTGATAAAATTTAAAAGAATGAAATCTGCATGCACTCTATCGCTAAGGATTCCATTTGTTAGTACGCATGACAGAGAAAAGAGCCCTACATTTTCAAATAGTCAGAGATAGCAGGCTCTAGAGGACTGTCTACAGAAGGATATGAATACACTTTTTTAAAAATACACCGTAGAAGAAAAAACATCATTTTAAAATGGCAAATTAATCTACATGTACTGACATGGAGTCATAATAATTGCCAAAATCAAGGTTCAAGGTACAAATGATTCGATGCCATGTACATGAAACACACTTTTATTTTTTGGTACTGGGAATTGAACACAGGAGTGATTTGCCACTAAAATACATATTCAGCCCTTTTTATTTTTTGTTTTGAGACAGGATCTCACAAAGTGCTGAGGCTGGCCTGGAACTTTCGATCCTCCTGCCTCAACCTCCCAAGTTGCTGGGATTACAAGCATGTATCACCGTGCCTGGAAAACATTCTTTCATATACATTTCCACATAAAACAATGTAATATATTCCTAATTGTCCCTAAATTAAATAAATTTAAAGAAATTCTGGAGGATGTATGACAAATTGTCACCTGTCATCTGGAGTGGACAGAGATTAGAAAAGTTGAACAGAGAATATTTAAGCTTTATCTATAAGGTTCCTTTTGCATGTTAGTTGTTTAAAGTTAAGCTTTATTTCTCAACTGAGTTATACTTTTCATAATGAGACAAAATTTTATTTTTTGTTTTTAATCACTTATTGTCAGATATTGAACATCCACACATTTAATATAGTGAGGGAATCTATACTGAGCTGATAGCTAGGATTATTTGCTAGCTGAGTGACTATCTTACAAAAGTCAAAAAGAAGTCAAGATTTAAAGTAAAAAATTTCCACAAGACTTTAGGATTGCTGACAAAAGATGAAAAATGTGTTTATTAAGTAAGGTCAAGTGATGACTATACATGTGAGCCTGCATGTTTATGCGTATGTGGGTGCATGTGGTATATGAGCACTTGTTCATATTTGCAAATGACTTGCTCATCATTTACAAATTATCAAGTGAGGTCATATGTAAACAGCAAAAGAATGACTATTTTTAAGTTCTATAATAACAGAGAGAAGGATGCTGTATCAGATCTAAAAATGCACAGGACACCATAGAATTTTAGAGCCCAAAGGATATTTGATGCATAGTTTCTTGGTAAGAAAAAAGAGACAAATAAAAAGTTCAGTACTTTGCTAGAGGTGACACTGATATTTGGTGGAAGAACAAAGACCTAGAGTCACCTTAGAAACGGAAATGTTATGCAAATATCAACCTCAAAGCTTTGGGAATATTATCAATTTTCATAGGTTTATCAATCTTTATAGGTTATAGGCAAATGGACATTATACCATTTGATAATGTTAGTTCATTAGAGTCTCAAAAGATTCATGACTCACAGAAGATACAACTGCTTATGCTGAATGATAAAAAATAATATTAATTGTTATATTCACCTTGATTTTAAAAATTAAAATTCCTTTTCTACTTTTCACAGTCAACAATGAAGTCTATGATGCAAAGAAAATTTGGATTGTATTGAAGACATTTACCTCATAGGTTATTGTAGTAATTTCTTGTAATAATATATGTAAGTGTCTAACAGAAAGTGACACATAGGGTTGGTCTGTGGGGGGAACTCATTATATTAGTAAGTTTTATTAGGTTTCTAGTGATTCAGCATATGTCTCTAAAATAATGGTATTTATGAACTCAAGACACTCCTGTCATGAATAGCAAGAGTTAACCATCTAATAGCAAAATAGAGATAACATGTCCATGTCTCAGGTTGCTTTCTGTCGCAATAACATTTTACCAGACACTGGGTATTTATAAAGAAAATAGGTTTATTTTGGCGATAATTCTGGGTGCTTGGAAGTGCATGATTTGGACAACCATGTCTGGTGAGGGCCTCGTGTTATTTCAACTCATAGGAAAAAGTGATGGAACAAGTAGACACATGTGAAAGAGGGAGAATATGGGAGGTGAACCTGCTTTATAAAAACCCATTCTCATGTTACTAATCCAGTCCTCCACCAAAATAAGCAATTATTCATGCAAAGAAAGCCTAATCTACCTATGGCCCCATAACTCAAACACCTATGAGGCCCTGTCTCCCAACATTGCTGCATTGAGGAATTAAGCTTCCAGCACATGGATTTGGAGTCACAAACCATAGCATCCTTGCATCTGTTTAACCTCAACACAGTTCTTCATTCTCATAGTGTGGTTGCGAGAAGAGTACACAATCATTGTGAGAGATGGCTAATGGTTCTAAGGATTGCCTGGATTCTCTAGGTGAATCTATTCTAGATCACTAGAGTGATTAGAAACTAGCCTGTAACAGTAGATGATGAGCACAGTAACAGAAAATAAGCTACAGTAGTTTGGGTAAGCAAGCCATCTGTGATCAATCAAAATTCAGTAATCTAAATTTCAGGGATCAGCAACTACCACAGGAATCAGAACCATGTTTTCTGGGACAGAGTCATGCTTTTCATGTAGGATTATATAAAATAAGTGGGAGGAAAAAAAAAAGGCTAAACTATTCTAATCCCCAATTCCCTTTCCCTTCAAGGAACAGTTTAGCTGTATCTCCAAATATCTCTAAAATTAAATCACATAAATACTGCTTTGTTGAACTTTCTGACCTGGTATTATTTAAAGCAGTTGGATTACCCATATAAAAATGAACTAGGTGTATAGCTCTAATTAGCATATGACTTCCATCATGACTGCGTGTGAAGTAGGTGAAGTGCTAATGTTAGCACTCCTGCTTTTCAGTTCTTGGACCCAAGTCTAATTGATCTCAGTGCAGGTCAAGTCACCTTGCACTTGGATACTATCACCTATCCCATCCCCAAGACTCTATCATTCTGCCCAAACAAAAATGTCATTAATCAGGGAAATGAAAAGTACAAATTAAATATTTGCATTTCCCAACATTAATGTGCCTGATCAGTCACACTTATTCATTTCTCAGATACACTGCTCTTCTATCTACCCAAAGTTCTATTATAGGGATTTCATTATAAACCTGCCTCTACTCACAAATTTCTATTGTTCTAAGAAAATATTCGAAAATAGTGGAAGTTGTGGTGAGACAGTGAGGCCTTGATAATATGTTATGAATTGAAAAAAAAATAGTACAAGCAGTGTTAAAACTTTCCCTAATAAGCACTGCAAAATCACTTAGATATCATTTTATTTTAAAGACTATGTGTGGCTTTCTCTCAGCTCCAGTGCCATTTCTAGTAAAATGAGATTTTCATGAAAGATATTAAAAAATCATGTTGTATTTAAATCATGATATCGTTTCAATCTTTCATCAGACTGGGTCATTTCCATTTAGAAAATTTGATATTTGCGAAGAACATTTTTGTATCAAAAAATGACTACGTTTGCTTCAATTTCAAAACTTAACTACATGCATGCAAACGAAGTTTCTCTTAAGTCCCTTAAAGTAAGCACACATCTTCCTTTATTCTTTAAGACTATCCTACCTTGCTGTGAGAGGTGGTACACCCTGAACCCCAGTGATTTAGGAGCCTGAGCGGAGGATTGCAAGTTCGAGGGCCGTTAAGCACCTTAGCAAGATCCTGTCTCAAACTATGAAGGACTGAGGGTCAGCTCAGTGGTAAAGCACCCCTGGGTTCAAAAAAGGCTACCCTACCTGAAATATCTCCTTGGAAAGTCGGATATAGCTATAGAAAGAACCAGAAGGTGCTTTATTAAGTGATTCAATCTCACCATCATGGATATGCACATAAATATTCCCCTAGGGTATTGAATTAACCCATCATATTTTTTCTTAACCCAGAGGGAGATAGTCTGTAGAGGTCTGAAAGAACCACAGAGGTAAAATCAATTGATTAGTAGAGCTCTTAAGACAGAAACAGGGAGAAAAAAGATAAAGTTAAATTTTTGTCTGATGCAAAACTGGTATAAGGACATTTGTTCCTATACCCCGAGATAGGGAATTATGAAAAAGGAAAATCTTTATCAAAGTTGCTGATGGTTTGTTTTAAACGCATGATTCATTAACGTTTCCTTCTTTAAAATTCACCTTTTTATAGTAGTAATTTATATTTGTATGCATTTCTTTTCATCTTACAAAGAACTTTGTATACACTATGACTTTGAACTCTCAAAATTTTGAGGGTAGAGAGCAAGTTTTACCTACTTAACAATAAGGGAAATCGAGTTTAAATAAATATCACAGATTAAGACCTCAGCCATGTGCCCTGTATCATGTTTTACTGAGCTATTTAGGCCTTATGTTACTGTTTTAGAAAAAAAAAATGACTCACTATTCTATAAAAAATTATATTCTTTGATACATAAAGCTTCTTAGCAGGAGAATGCATCAAATTTTCTTTCCCTGTATAACAAAATAACTTTTGAACAGTGAGGATAATATATTTAAATTCTTATGGGCAATGTTTAGCAAACAATTAAAAAGAAGAATTAGAAATACCACTAAAATTCATACACAGACACATGCATACACATTCTCACACACTAGCAGCACACACTTGTAAAGACTCAAAAGACTTGAAACGTATGTTTCCCATTTATCTCAGACTGATGAGTGATCCAGCCCAGCCAGCTGATATGTCTCCCTAGAGAATGCATCTAAGCATGATTCCCTTTGTTCTCATCCTACATGCTAGATTCAGTCTTTCTTAGCTCCACAAACAAGGACAAGCATGGATAACTACTCCATGCTTTCCCTCCTTTTCTTTACATCAGCCCAGAAAGACCTACCTCTTTTTAATGGCTATAGGAATTTAAATTTATTTGATCAATTGGACATTTAATTATTTACAAATGAGTTTTTTTGTGCAGATATCACTTAGAATGTGGATGTTATGTTCATTGCATAAATTCTTAGAAGCAGAATTATTAGGCAAAAAGAATTACTTATTTTCAATTTTGAGAAATATTGCCAAATTGCTTCTATGGACATTGTATACCTTCATGTTTCCACCAGCAATGTATAATAGTGCATGCTTTCGTCATCCTAATAATGCATTTTATTATCAAAAATTTTAATCTATACCAACCTAGTAGTTAATATATATTCTATGATTTTAATTGGTTGAATTTGAACTTGTATCTTTTTCACTTTGAGTCAGGCTGTGATTTCACACAGGCATATTATCTTCCATATTGGACTACTGGTCTTTTCCCAAATAATTCATATGAAAGTCTACATAAAGGCATTAATTTGTTAGCTCTTAATGGAATTATAATTTTTTCAAGTTTTAATCTTTCTTTTGTTTATCGAATTATTTTTATGTGGATTTTTAATTTTTATGTACTTAAACTTGTTTATGTATTCATTTTAGAGATTTTTGTTTTATTACAAAAGCCTTTTTAAATACTCAAATTTAAAATTATTGTTTTATAATTTATTTCATATTTCACATTTAAATTCTGTAATTTATTTTGGTATAAATGTGAGATATGTATCTTTGTTTTTTTCAAAGATAATACTATTACAGTCTATATATAAACCATTTCCCCACAGTAACTTAAAAAGACACCTAGATTATAGAATAAACTCCCATACAATAGCTCCATTTTATTGTTTATCAAAACTACATTATAATTTTTCTCTACGTATGTACTTATTATAGTATCAATCTTACTATCTGTTGTTAGCTTAATATTTCAAATTTTTTTGAGTATGCACTTTATATAAATATAATATCTCTCTCTCTCTCTCTCTCTCTCACACACACACACACACACACACACACACACACTCATGTTTCCATAAGGTTTAGGAATCAAGAATTACATTGTGTATGTCCATTTCCTAGAAAATATTAAAGTAGATTGAAAAGTTGACAGCATATATCTGAAATAATATATAATTCATGAATAAAACAAGAAAATTTCTTTTTAAAAAAGTAGATAAATAAATTATTTTTTGTAGTTCACTACCTCATTTCATTTCAAACTAAGAACTAACATATTGGTTTTTTAGGGATCAGCTAGCTTCACTAAGCATAATCTGCTCTAGTGCCATCCATTTCCCTGCAAATTCCATGATTTTGTCATTTTTTTAGTGCTGCGTAATACTCCATGGTGTATAAATGCCACATTTTTTTATCCATTCATCTATTAAAGGGCATCTGGGTTGATTCCACAGTCTAGCAATTGTGAATTGTGCTGCTATGAACATCAATGTGGCAGTATCCCTGTAGTGCGCTCTTTTAAGGTCTTCAGAGAATAGTCCGAGAAGGACAATAGCTGGGTCAAATGGTGGTTCCATTCCCAGCTTTCCCAGGAATCTCCATACTGCTTTCCAAAAAACAAATACCAAATGTCTTCTTTGATATAATGAGAGCAACTAAGAACAGAGCAGGGAGGAAGAGCAGGAAGAAAAGATTAACATTAAACAGAGACATGAGGTGGGAGGGAAAGGGAGAAAAAAGGGAAATTGCATAGAAATGGAAGGAGACCCTCATTGTTTTTTTTTGTTTTGTTTTGTTTTTTTTTTTAGAGAGAGTGAGAGAGGAGAGAGAGAGAGAGAGGAGAGAGAATTTTTTTTTTAATATTTATTTTTTAGTTCTTGGCGGACACAACATCTTTGTTGGTATGTGGTGCTGAGAATCGAACCCGGGCCGCACGCATGCCAGGTGAGCACGCTACCGCTTGAGCCACATCCCCAGCCCGAGACCCTCATTGTTATACAAAATTACATAAAAGAGGTTGTGAGGGGAATGGGATAATAAACAAGGAGGGAAATGAATTACAGTAGATGGGGTAGAGAGAGAAGATGGGAGGGGAGGGGAAGAGGGATAGTAGAGGATAGGAAAGGTAGCAGAATACAACAGTCACTAATATGGCATTATGTAAAAATGTGGATGTGTAACCGATGTGATTCTGCAATGTGTATATGGGGTAAGAATGGGAGTTCATAATCCACTTGATTCTAATGTATGAAATATTATATGTCAAGAGCTTTGTAATGTTGTGAACAACCAATTAAAAAAAAGAAAAAAAAAGAAAGAACTAACGTATCGGGGGAAATATGTGGAAATATCTAGGCATTACTTTAAGAGAAAGGAATTTTATTTCCTAGCAATTAAGTCTAAGTAGAACAATGGGGCTCTTTAAGGGATAATAAAAGGCATGTATAAATTAGCTTTTCCTGAAAATTAAATGTTGAGAAGTATTTCTAAAGGTTTATAGTTTTATGTGTCTCCTTTATATAATTTGAGGAGTTAACAATGAAGCAGCCATCAATAAACATTTCTCAGGCAAAAAGAACAACATGTAGGTATGTCACTTACTGATAAGAAGATGACATTATGTTTAAACTTCCCCCAAAACTAAAAAAAAAAAAGGAACATCTTTCAAATACAAAATTGTGATAAGGTTCACAGAGTCTATAATGCTTGATGATTAAAAATGTAACTGCATGGCAACTTTTCCCTTAGCAGATTAACTTGATTTTTGCAGAGTGAACTATAAAGCTGCCTTCAGGTATATTTTTAAAGATTAAGTAAATTTTCTTAAATGAATATTTGATATGATGATCAGCATATGAAAGAAAAAATGCTAACAATTTCTGTTTGGGAAAGTTATAAATAGTTATCTTTTTCTGGTCAGTTATAACTTATTGGTTGAATTATATTTTTAGTTGAACTTTATCTTTTTAAATCACTTATTGGTATAAAATAAACAAAATGTATCTTCAAGCAGATGAATGAATTGTGCTGTTGGAAAACTTAATAACTCCTAGTTAAATCTGAGGGAAATTAACATTTTACTTTTTTGCATGGTCAATATTTATGTACACAGACATTAGAAAACAAGCCTATTTTTTCCAAGATTTTTCCTTATCTAAGTGATAAAACCTTGACATTGGCATAAAAAAAAAGACTCTGTTCGCATATCTAGTGGTGTAAATCCAGGTCACCCAATAGCAATGAACTCAACTGGATTTAAGAGGTAGGAGATTCAGGTTACAGGTCCTTTTGACCAAGATTTAGAACTATAACTTTATTTGTTAAAATACTTTTCTAATGCTTATTCTGGATGCCATATTATGAAGTAGACTTTGCAAAAGAACTTGAGGTCTTGATGAGACTGTAAAAATTTCTTACAATTTCTTTGCAATGAAATCCTCATAATTAAATTATATATTAGAAAAATTCATCCCAACAGTTTGGGAAGCCGAGGCAGGAGGATCATGTCTTCAAAGCCAGCCTCAGCAAAAGTGAGGCACTAAGCAACTCAGTGAGACCCTATCTCTAAATACAATACAAAATAGGGCTGGGGATTAGGATAACTGGGTCAAATTGTGGTTCCATTCCAAGGAATTTTCTAAGGAATCTCCCTACTGCTTTCTGTAGTGGTTGCACCAATTTTGCAGTTCTACCAACAATGTATGTACGAACGTTTTTTTTTTTTTTTTTCTCACATCCTTGCTGACATTTATTGTTGCTTGTATTCTTGATAATTGCCATTATTACTGGAGTTACAATCCTCAGTCTATACCCAAAAGACTTCAAATCAGCTTACTACAGTGACACAACCACATCGATGTTTATAGAAGCTCAACTCAAAATAGTCAAGCTATGGAAACAACGTAGGTGTCTTTCAATGGATGAATGAATAAAGAAAATGTGGTATATATACACAATGGAATATTACTCAGCCATAAGAAGAATTAAATTATGGCATTTTCAGGTAAATGGATGGAACTGGAGACTATTGTGCTAAGTGAAATAAGGTCAATCCCAAAAACCAAAGGCTGAATGTTCTCTCTGATTTGTAGATGCTATCCCAAAACAAGAGAGATTAAGGAGGGGAATAATAGAAATAGATTGGACTAGACAAAGAGTAATGCAGGGAGAGGAATAGGAAAGACAGTAGAATTAATTGGTCATGACTTTCCTAGCCTTGTGTTTGCATACACGACCAGGGTAACTCTGCATCATGTACGACCACAAGAGTGGGAAGCTAATAGAATAAGATATAGTTTATGTATGTATATTCTGTGAAAATACATTCTACTGTCATGTATAACTAAAAAATAAAAAAATAAATAAAAACAAAACAAATAAAAAAAAATAGGGCTTGGGAAGTGGCTCAGTGGTCAAGTGCTCCTGAGTTCTATCCCAGTACCTAAATAAATAAATAAGAGCCACCACAGTTCTGAGGAGATAAGAAAATCCAGGCCCACTCTAGATAGGGTAGAGGGGTGGGAGGGGAAGGGAAGGGGCGTGGGGTTAGAAATGATGGTGGAATGTGATGGACATCATTGTCCAAAGTACGTGTATGAATACACAAATCGGTGCGAATATACTTTGTGTACAACCAGAGATAGGAAAAATTTGTGCTCTATGTGTGTAATATGAATTGTAATGCATTCTGTCATATATAAATTAAAAAATTAATAATTGAAAAAAAGGAAAAATTCTCTATTTTCTTGCTGACATGAAATAGCATATATAAGCAATCATAAGGGAATAGCTGTTCAGAAATCTGCATGCTTTTTTTATAAGATATGAATAATATATAGATTTACTCTAAAGAATATTAGGAGAAGTATGAAACCAATGTTTTGAAGAGATATTCCACAGATTCACTGCTTTGTTATTTTGTGACAATAGGTTTTCTTTTATAAACGGACTCGCACTTCCCTCTAAGAGAACTCATTTGAGCTATTAATTCAGGTAAGAACATTTGGCACTTTGGAAAAATCATTTAGGAGAGACCCTAAAATATTTTTATAGTGGCTAATCTCATGGGAGATGTTGGTAAATGTGAAACAGATATTTAAAATTCAAGAACCTAATGTGAATTTCCCAAGTAGGTTGAAGCATACAAATACTTGACACAGAATAAAATAGAGAGGTTGGATTTGTCTGTTCATTAAATAGTCAGATTTTTTAAATTCCAATTTAGTTATCTAAAAAGCCAGCCTGAATTAATTGAATTCTATTACTTAAAATGTGTAATTGTACCTGAAAGATAATTATTCCTGATAATTTATTGAAGTAACATAGTTTTCACCTGCCTCTGAAATAATGTGGGAAAACAAAGAGAAAAATTAGTTCATTTAGTCCACATGGAGTGCTACAGGAAAAATGAAAAGAAGGAATTTAAATGTCCTTTTATATAATTAGTTGCTTTAAATGAAACAAATTTCAAATGTCAGAAACAGATATAAGAAAATGTTCATTTTTGTTTCTATTTTTATTTTTTATACATAGAAAATTTTAAACAACAAAAAGGATAAAATCAAATAGTTTAGAAAATGTGGAATACTGAGGAGTAATTGCAGATGGCATTGTTTATAAATTACATAGCGAAAGCAGATGAACAGTTGAGGTCAGGAGAGAGAGTTGACTGACAATTTCAGGTCAAACCCCACTCTGTGATTAAAAACTTTCAAAGCAGTGGAGCTTCACTTTAACATTACAGGCTATCCTGGGGCATTTATTTCAAGTTAACTTATCTCAGATTCATATCAAGAAGGTTAAATATGAGTCCAGAGGAACCTTACTAAGTAGTATTTGTTAGATGATGACTATGAAGTAATTTTACCTACTTCTTTGTCACATACTTTTTATAAGCAAAAGACCCCTGAACTCTCTCCAAAATCTCCAAGGCATACAGGAGGAGCTCCTGAAAGAATAAACTCAAAATAATTAACTTAAAGCATTAACCAAATGAAGATTAGTTTTCAAGCTGCTTAGTCCTCTTTTTGTTAGGTATTTCTATGTAGTATTCTGTCATAAAATTTTTCTAAAGTATTCCAAGTAGTAGAATTAAGATAATATTAGCTAACATAAATTGAGGGCTTATTATGTCCTTGGTATTTCTCTAATAAATTTCCATAAGTCTCATCTAATCTCTATAACATGTGAAGGATTCACTATTAGTATTACTATTTCACAAATGAGGAAACTGAGGCACAGGAATAGTACTAACTAGAAGATCACAGCCTTTGTAAATGGAATAGTCAATTTAAAAATCCAGGAAGTTTGAGCTGGCCAAACCTATACTATGCTACACGACACTTTCATAAAAATCCTCAAAGAAAAATTTGATTTTATATACCAGAAAAAATCATTAATGAAAGAATAGATAGATTAGATTTTTGAAAATATACCAAATGACGTGTTCCTACTATTCCAGTTCACAATATACCATAATAAAGCTATATTTAAATAAAAGTAATTTTCATAAAGTTCTCCTAATGTGAACTTCTTAAATAACCTGAGCTAGTCATCCTGTTTGGTCACTACCAGAAATCTCAATTTTAACTCATGGAAATTCTGGATGAAAATACATGTGGAAAGACACACAGAAATGAAATCCTTTGATAGTAGATATATTTCACGTTCTCTTTTTCATGAAATACCAGAATATATGTGACATATGTATGTATATGCTGCCCAATAAAAATGTTTATTTTTACCCAATATGTTGTGGTTTGGATAAAGGATGGTCATCAATATTTTTCTTCCTTTCTGTTTCTTTTTACCGATGCCCCTTAGTGGCTTTTGTGCAGCAAGTAACACTGATTTAACAAATTCTGAATTACCATCGCTTGTTATCAACCACTTTGGCATTTTTTTCTCCTTGATCTCAAACCTCATTGTCTTTTACTGATGTCTTCTCAACTTTGCTTTTATCAGGGATCTATAAATCAAATGCTCTAACACCAATCCATGTGAAAAAACACAGGACGAGGAGCATGAAAAGCCACCGTAGGTAAGGATATGCCTTGTGGAAAATAAAGGAAGGTCGGGCTGAAGCAGAGGTAGATTACAGCTACCACCCCTGTTCCTTCAAATGGGAAAGATGAAGTGAGAAATGCTGTCAAAAACTATACAGAAAATTCAAAACTGTTTTAGATTGCTAAATCTTATTTAAAGCATAACAAGATCCCATTAAAATTTTTCTCTTGAGAAGCCCCTGCATATTGAAGCTTTGCCACTTAGAACTGTTAATGGAAGATGTGAGGTTGGGAGGGGTCAGGTTTACCCAGGAGCATTCCAAGTAAGGACAAATGAATGTTGGGACAAACTAAAAGGAGACAGATTGAGGGAGATGGCAAGAAATTGCTGGACTTGTCTCACCACGTCAACTCCAGCAGGTTCAGTTTTCATCTAAACATTACTGATTTCCCCACATTTCCCTTTGCCCTGTCTTTCATGGCCTCACTACCCATCTTCATCCTCTAAATCCAGCCCATTTGAGTGCCACACTTTCCTATTTAACCATTTTTTGCAACTTCTGAGCTCTTAGACCATAAATTCAGCTGGATAACTTCTAGATGCTCCAGTGCCCAATTGAGCCCAAGCTCCACCCCTGTGCATTCCAACCTGAATTGATTCAGATCCTTCAATTCATTTTCCGGGACTTTCTAAATTTCCTGACTTCACCAATACCAAGAGAATGCTGCTCTCAGAATCAACTTCAAATTAATCTCATTCTAAATCTTCTCTTATATAGACACTTCTAGGGAACTATGGCAAGTTCAAGGGCCCAAACCATCCCAGACTCCTTTGTACCTCTGAAAGGGACCTTGACTTCTCAGTAAACAACTTGGCCACCACTAATTTCAACGTAAGGATCAACAAAATTGTTCTCATGCTTCCTCTGTGTTACCTTAACCCTACTTAGTCACAAACACATATTTAAATCATGGGAGCACTTAATCCCATAGCAAGGTAGTCAACTGTAGAGAGAGGTTATTATACAACTTAGGGGGCCCATTTACTGCCCCCCTCCAGTTCTCCCTCTTGCCATATTTCTTCAGGTTTATTAATTTATTCCGTTGCGGTATATATTTTGCTAGCTCAAAAGTCTTTTATAATTCAAAGAGTAGGACACAGAAACAAAAAATCATAAAATACAATGTGAGTATATGTACATGATGTATTTATATTTATATGCATACATTATATACACACACATAAATTGAAATAAGTTGCAAATGGGGATATAAATTAAAAATAGGCTAATAGAAAGTAAATTTTCACTATGTTGGAATTTTGTCAGGAACCAACCCTGAATTTAACCATAGCCCCATATTGGTAGAAAGAAAAAAGAGAGAGAGATGGTAAAGGCAGTTCATTAGGCCCCAGGGTTCCTCTGTGTGAGGTCTTTCAGGATTTACCTCTCACCCTCTTCTTATGCATGTTAATCGAATGCTACGTTCTCAGACTTGCAGAAGCAAGTAATATATAGATGAAGTGGGTCAAGGAAAGAAAAATAGCAGTTGCTAACATCAGTGATAAACTAATGTATACTTGCCAGGAGTCAGTCATTGTTCACAGCTGGAAGATTCCTGCCTTATAGAAAGTGGATTGTGTTGCCAAATCTCAGAAATGTTCAGAAGAAGCCACGTTACTGTTTTGATATTTCAAAATTTTTAAATGTGAAGTGTTATGGTTTAGATGTGGTGACCCCTGAAGGCTCACATGTGAGACAATGCAAGAAGGTTTGGAGGAGAAATGATTGAGTTATAGCTTTAACCTGATCAGTGAATTAATCCCTGATGGGATTAACTGAGTGGTGACTGGAGGCAGCTGGGGTGTGGCTAGGATTCATTGGGGACATGGCTGTGGGGTATATATTTGTATCTAGCTAATGGTGTCTCCCCCACCACTTCCTGATCCTCATGTGAGCTGTTTCCCTCTACCACACTCTTCTACCATCACGTCCTGCCTCACCTCTACCCCTGGGGAATGGAACCTTCTGTCTATGGATTGTGACTTCTGAAACCATGAGCCCCCAAATAAACCTTTCATTCTTTCCAATTTTTCTTGTCAGGTGTTTAGTTGTAGCCGCAATGAAAAAGCTGACTAAAACATTATTTGATTAAAAAAATGATACTTCAGAGGCAGTTGGCTGTGGCAGACCAAGCCTGTAATCCTAGCAGGTAATCCTAATCTGGAGGCTGTGGCAGGAGGATCACAGGTTTGAGCCAACCTCAGCAATTTAGCACAACCCTCAGCAATTAAGTGAGATCCTGTCTCAGAATAAAAAATAAATCTTTAGGAAACTGGGAAAGGAAAGATTCATTCTGAAGGAGCCTCGTGTAGTTTTATAGTTTCTGAGTACACATTCAGAACATTGCCCAAGTGAGAGAAACTAAAATATAGTAAGATTAATAGCCTAGGAAGGAAAAGTTTTTTATTTGCCCTCACACAGATGTACACACATGTGATGACTGGGTATAAGATCAAATCAGGTAACCAGAAAGAATAAATATAGAGATACCCGACAACTAGGTCAAGAAGGGTAACATCAAATATGCACATTTTGAGTTTTTTATCAGACATGTACTGGGTACCTAGTAAAGATGATTTAAAAAAAAAGGCACCAAACTGAGATTACAATTGTGGACTACCACACCCAGCTGCCTGATTTTTTTAATTAATGTAAGTAACACAAGTAATTTATGTCCTTGCTTTAAGAAATACATGAATTAATTGTAACATTACATTTGAAAACCAAATTATGCATGATAAGTGTTGATCATATACTTGTGATTTTATTCAAAGAGACATAGCAGAGGCCAAATGAGAAATATAAATATAGTTATTGACCTATTGTGTTGGTGACAAAAGAAGATTAGTCTTTTCTCTAGGAGGTTGGAATTAGACTTGCTGAAAATATTCATTGCATACCAAATTAGGCCATACATTGTATTTCTGTCAGTGAATGTTTTCCTGGGTTGCTGTGTGAGTAAAACAAATTGAATGTGGGTTCAATGTATATCATTCAGGAACCTTCTTTCAAAAGTAATTAGGATCTTACTCACTTGAGACCAGATAATTACATTTAATGTAATCTTCAAAGAGCCCCTAAGGACTGTTCTCCATTGGTAAATGCATAAGAAGTAGAACAAATTGACTTTCACAATTACTGAAAGTTAGGAGAACTAGGGATAGAGAAAAGAATAATGAACCAAAAATTAATCTCATAAGACTGATAACGATGAAATATATTTTTCTAACCCAGCCCTTAAGGGAATTTTGTCCACTGAAAATATTGAATGGCACATAGAAGGATGTTCCACAAAGATCCAGCAAATATTAGAGCTGAACTCCAGCTGCAGTGGTCAGCACAGGTTAATTGGGTGACCATCCCAGTCTGGCTCTACATTAGACCTTGTATAGATGACTGAACTCTACTTCATTCATGGAAAAATACATGTCTCTCTGAGCATCATCTTGTGCTAAATGATAAGATCAGGATGTACAGCACATCACTTCTGGACTCAAAATGTAGTTGCAGTCTCAGTAATGTCAGATCTAAGCCCAACTGGCTATCACACACTCATAAATTAACTACCAGACCCCACATTAAGTAAGTAGACACAGAAAAATGTTAAGAGTAATATAAAATTAGAACAGAAGAGATCTTGGAAGGAAAAAGAAAAACTTTGAAATTATAAATGGATCAATTTTGCTAATAATAATCAGAACAAACACATCTAGTAATTTCTAAAAGTGAGATATCTTACTTTGGGTTATACAAAATATTTCTCAGAAATTATGCCCAGATAATGTTTGGTAGACATTTTAAACTGAATAACTTTGAAATCCTGTACTTAATCTATTTTTATTGTTATTTCTCCATTATTTGGTAACAGATAATTGATTAAATCTTTCCATGTTGTGCCTAATAATTCACATTCAATGACACATTTCACTGTCATTCTCTGAATGCACCCTACCTTAAAAAAATCAGAAATTTTGATTAAGTAAAAAACTCTATTTTAAAATTTTACTCTGTCAAATTCTGAAATGTACTAATAAATTTACAAAAAATTATGTCAATGATAACTGTAACTCAACCGTTTTTATTTTCTTATTTTAAATGAAATTTATATGTTGTGCTGCAGATGTTAATCTTTATAAATTAACCCATGGTTATGTATTATGTAGTTGAACCATATTGCCATGCTCTACCATGACCTTTAAAATCTGAGCACATGGAATATTGTTATGTGCTTTCAAAACTTGGCCTTGTATGTGACCCATTTTTAGCTGAGAATTTTTCAAACAGTAAGCCTGTCGTGCACCACACATGTACGCGGACACCCCATGGACAAAATCATGATGCTCTGTGTCTTCCTGACAGCTTTGTCTCCTTCCTGAGGGAGCCTTTAATGGGGTCACTCTCTTATGAACTGTCCTTTTTCAATTTCAATTTCTTCCAGATGATGCACATACTATTCTTGTATTGTTTTGTGTTTTTTTTTTTTAAATTAGATTTAGAGTTGGGACTACTATTGTGTATTTTGCTTCTAAGAACTGTCTCCCTCCCCCAGTTCTTAATTGTTTTACGGAGGTTTGGTAAATAAATCAATCTATACATGTTAGAGTGTACCATTTGATGTTTTGACACATGTAAATATAATTTTTTAAATTGATTCTTTTTCTAAATACGTGACAGTGGAATGCATTACAATACTTATTACACAGAGAGAGCACAATTTTTCATATCATTTCACCAATTCATGCCTTCATACATGTACTTTGGATAATGATGTTCATCACATTCCAACATCCTTGCTAACCCCCTGCCCCCTCTCTTCCCCTCCCACTCCTCTGCCCTATCTAGAATTTGTCTATTCCTCCCATGCTCCCCCTCCCTACCCCTCTATGAGTCAGTCACCTTATTTCAGAGAAAACATTCTGCATTTGTTTTTTGGGGGATTGGCTCACTTCACTTAGCATTATCTTCTCCAACTCTATCCATTTATCTGCAAATGCCATGATTTTATTCTCTTTTATTGCTAAGTAATATTCCATTGTGTATACATGCCACATTTTTTTAATCCATTCATCTACTGAAGGGCATGAGGTTGGTTCCACAGTTTAGCTATTGTGAATAGTGCTGCTATAAACATTGATGTAGCTGTGTCCCTACTGTTTTTAAGTCCTTTGGGTATAGACCAAGGAGAGGAATAGCTGGGTCGAATGGAGGTTCTATTCCCAGTTTTCCAAGGAATCTCCATACTGTGTGTGTCCTCACCAAAAGGTGTGTTGATCCTTAACCATGGGATCTTACTTGAAAATAGGACACTTATCTGGGAATAGGGTAATTGCAATTGCAATTTATTAAGATGAAGTTGGACTGAGGTGGACTTGATACACTCCAACCCCACTGGACATAATTTTTTTAATAGGTGATTCCTAAGTATTTTTATAGTCTGTGGCTCATCTTTTCTTTCTCTTAACAATGTTTTTGAGAGGTAGATATTATTAATTTTAATGAAATGCCTTTTTTATTTTAATGGATTACATTTTCTGTTTATGTATTCTTTCCTACCTCAAAGTTATAACAGTATTTTCTTCTAAAATTTTATGGTTTTTGGCTTTATATACAGATATATGGTTTCCTGGAGTTTTTTTTAATGCTGTGCAAGTTATGAAGTGTTTTTTTGTTTATTTGCTGTTGTTTTATGTGTGGATCCCAATTTTTCCCATTTTTTCTAAAGATATTATTTTCAGTAAAGTTACCTTTATGTATTTGTAAAAAAATCAAGTCATGATACATTTATGAGTCTACTTTTAGACTTTCATCAATGTCTTTGTATATATTGTTGCAAACATCACAGTGCTTTGGTAACTATAATTTTATGTTCTTTATTTTTATTTTCTTTTTTGGTACTGAGAAGTGAACACAGTGATGCTTAATCCCTGAGCCATATCCCAGCTCTTTTTAATTTTTTTTTAAATTTTTGGACAGGATCTCACTAAGTTACCTATGGCCTCTCTAAATTGCTGAGCCTGGCTTTGAACTTGCAATCCTCCTACCTCAGCTTCACTGGTTTACAGGTATGAGCCTCTGCATCAGACATAATTCTTGATTTCTATCAGTGAAAGATCCACTCTGTTCTTTTGCAAATTTATTTTGACTCTTTAAAAACCTTTGCATTTTCCTATGAGATCTATTTTCATTTATATAATTTTGACAAGGGAATGTTTAAACTTTTAGATTTTTGTTACAAGTAAAACGTAATGTCATTTAATGCTGTCCCATGCAAAAAATCTCATCCAACCTCACCATTCTAGAACATCAGAAATAGTACATTGTATCTCCATACCTTATCCACCCTGATGCAGCTATGCATTCTGGAACTAATGCTATAGCAGTCTTGGTATCTGAATATCAATGCGTTATAGTTTAAAATATATCTCTTGATGGATGATTATTGGCAAATGCTCTTGCTTATCCACTGTCAACCTTGCTTCTTCCTCTAATCTCCAAAATGAAGTAAGTCCTTTGAAAGCAGCAGAGATACTTGCATTTCTGGATTAATACTCTGTTTTATTTATTTATTTTTCCCAAAGACTTTCCTGTTCCCATGAGTCTTTCTGCCTCATTCTTCCTTGTTGCGAATAGAGATCTCCATCAATAAGTAGGTTGGAAGTATAGTGCCTGTCTTAGTGTACTCAAAATGGAAAAGATTGAAAATCAATATTTAGACATTTATTTTTCTCAAATACTATCACTGTTTTATTCCAAATCTTTGAATTCAGAATGAATCTCTTTGTGATTTACTCCTTCCCTTTCCGTCCTTCCTTCCTTTTTTCCTTCCTCCCTCCACCTCTCCCTCCTTCCCTTTCTTTCCTTCCTCCCTTCCTCCTCTTATTATTTTTTCATTTCTAATTCCACAGCAGATCTCTGATGGCTTTCAACTTGAAGTAAGCTTTATTTTTAAAGTCCTGTTTGTTCACTGAACTGAATATTCACACAATTATTATAGATTATAGATTCAAGCCGTAACCCGCATGTTTTCTTCCAGAGTTTTTGTTATTTTATTTTTCAAAATTAGATCTAAAACCTAGCTAGAATTCTAGTGTGTAGGTGTTGGGGAAGGGGGGTGGGCTCATTTTTATTTGTTTGTTTTTTTCACATGGATATATAATTGACCTGGAACCACTTATTGAAAATGCTATTCTTTCAACCACACTCAATAGACCATTTTAAACTTCCTGATATTCTTTATTTCTCTTTTCTATCTTTTATCAGAGTCTTATTGGGAGCTTAACAAATTTATTATTTTCATACAAACAACTTTGGTCCTTGAGTTTTTCTATTGCATCCTTTTCATTTTGTCAAATTTTAATTTAATTTTTGTATTTCAACTTGTGTTTGCTTCTAATTTCTTTCATAATTAACTTGTTGCTATTGTTCTAACTTCTTTAAAAAATACTTTCTTTTAGTTAACATGTGCATGTGATGTAATACCTATCTCTAAAATATAATTTTACCTATTTTTCAATACTTCAAGATGTATTTTTTAAAATTAATTTTTGTCACATCATAATTATACATAATAAAGGAATTTATTTATGTCATATTTTTGTATGCCTATTAAATAATTTGATCAACCTCATATTCTAGTACTTTCCCTTTCCTTCCCTTCTATCCCCTGTCTGGTCCACTTATTCTACTCTCTACTCTATTGGTCTTCTTTTTATTTTCATGAGGCTCTACTTTTTTATGCCATTTTTGTCCTCTCTGTATAGCATCTACATATGAGATAAAACATTTGATCCTTGACTTTCTGAATCTGGCTTATTCCACTTAGCATGGTGTTATTTTTTTTTCACCCATTTACCAGAAAATGACATAACTTAATTCTTGTCTATGAGTGAGTAGAACTCCATTGTGTACATGTACACTGTTAGATGGTTACCTAGAGTGTTTCTATAACTTGACGGTTGTGAACTTTGCTTCTAAATCTTTCATATGCACATAGTAATATAGTATGCTGATTGTAGAGCTTTTGGATAAATACCAAGGAGTGGGATACCTGGGTCATATAATGGTTCTATTCTAGACTTTTGAAGAAGGTCAAATATTTTCTCTGATATGAAGATGCTAATTTATAACAAGGAGAGGGGGCTAGGGAAGAATAGAGATACTCTGGATTAGGCAGAGGGGAGTGAAAGGAGAGAAGGGACATGGGAGTAGGAAGGATAGTAAAATGAATCAGAGATTATTACCCTATGTACATGTATGATTACATGACTGGTGAGATTCTACATCATGTACAACCAGAAGAATAAGAAGTTATACTCTATTTATGCATGATGTGTCAAAATTCATTCTACTGTCATGAATAACCAATTAGAATAAATAAAAAACATAAATAAATAAAAAGAATTTCCATACTGTCTTCCAAAGTGGTTGTATTCATTTGCTGTCCCACCAACAATGTATAAAGTGTACCTATTTTCCAGTGTCCTCACCAGCAATCATTGTTATTTGTGTTCTTTATGATTTCCATTTTAATTGGAGTGATATGAAATCTCAGTGTGGTTTTGATTTGAATTTTCCTGATTGCTAGCGATGTTTAGCATTTTTTCATATATTTGTTGGTCATTTGTATTATTTTGACAAATGTCTGTTTAGTTAGTTCCTTTGCCATTTATGAATTGGGTTATTAGGTTTTTGGAGTGTTACATTTTGTGAATTTTAAAATATATTCTGGATATTAATCCCCTAATGGAAAAGTAGCTACCAAAGATATTCTCCCATTCTGTTGGCTCTCTCTTCATCATCTTGTTTCCTTTGCTGTTCAGAAGGCTTTTAACTTGATGACATTTCACTTACTGATTTTTGGTTTTATTGCCTGAGTTCTGGAAGTCTCATTAATAAAGTCATGCATGTACCAATATTTTTGTGTTGACCCTATGTTTTCTTCTTAATAGATTTAGTGTTTCTGCTCTAATACCAAGTTTGAACCACTTTGTGTGAGAGATATGGATCTGGTTTTATTCTTTTACATATAGATATCCTGTTTTCACAGCACCATTTTCTAAAAGACTATCTTTTTTTGCAACGTATGTTTCTGTCACCTTTTTCAAGGATCAGATAACTGTATCTATGTGGATTTCTTTTTTATCTTCTATTCCATTAGTCTTTTACTCTAATAATGAATACACTTAGAAGGGAATCAAGAAAACAATTCCAGACAGAGGGGTTGGAAGGGAAGGAAGGGGGCATTGGGTAACTAATGATGAGGGAATGTGATGATCAGTACTATCTAAAGTACATGTATGGAGACACAAATTGGTGTGAATATACTGTGTATACAACCAGAGATATGAAAAATTATGCTCTATATATGTAATAAGAATTGTAATGCATAATGCTGTCATATATAAATTTTAAAAATACATAAAAAAAGGAAACAATTCCATTCTCAACAACCTAGAAAAGTAGCTGGGAATAAATCTTTTTTTATTATTTATATATGACAGCAGAATGCATTACAATTTTTATTATACTTATAGAGCACACTTTTTCACATCTCTGATTATATACAAAGTACATTCACACCAATTCATGTCTTCATACATGTACTTTAGATAATAATAACCATCACATTCCACCATCATTAGTTACCCCATGGCCACTCCCTTTCCCTCCAACAACTCTGTCTTATCTAGACTTCCTCTATTTCTCCCATGCTCCCTCTCCCTACCCCACTATGAATCAGCTTTCTTATATCAGAGAAAACATTCAGAATTTGTTTTGGGGGGATTGGCTAACTTCACTTAGCATTATCTTCTCTAATTCCATCCATTTACCTGCAAATGCCATGATTTTATTCTCTTTTATTGCTGATAAAATGATATTTCATTGTGTATATATGCCACATTTTTTTATCCATTCATCTATTGAAGGGATCTAGGTTCCACAGTTTAGCTATTGTGAATTGTGCTGCTATAAACATTGATGTGGCTGTATACCTATAGTATGCTGTTTTTAAGTCCTTTGGATATAGACCACAGAGAGGGATAGCTGGGTCAAATGGTGGTTCCATTCCAAATTTTCAAAGTAATCTACACACTGCTTCCGATATTGGATGCACCAATTTGCAGTCCCAGCAGCAGTGCATAAGTGTGCCTTTTTTCCCACATCCTTGCCAACACTTATTATTGGTTATATTCACAATAGCTGCCATTCTGACTGGAATTAGAGTGGTTTTGATTTCTCTAGTTGCTATCAATGATGAACATTTTTTCATATATTTGTTGATTGTATATCATCTTCTGAGATGTGTCTGTTCAGTTCCTTGAGCTATTTATTAATTGGGTTATTTGGTTTTTTTTTTTGGTGTTTAAATTTTTGAGTTCTTTATATACCCAAGAGATTAGTGCTCTCTCTGATGTGTGAGGGGTAAAAATTTGCTCCCAAGATGTAGGTTCTCTATTCACCTCACTGATTTGTTTCTTTTGTAGAGAAGAAACTTTTTAGTTTGAATACATCCATTTATTAAATCTTGATTTTAATTCTTGCACTGAAGGAGTCTTATTTAGGAAGTTGGGGTCTAATCCCACATGATGAAGATTAGGGCCTAGTTTTTATTCTATTAGACACGGATTTTTTGGTTTTATTCCTAAATCCTTGATCCATTTTGAGTTTTGTGCATGGTGAGAGATAGGGGTTTAATCTCATTTTATTGCATATGGATTTCCAGTTTTCCCAGCACCATTTATTGAAGAGGCTATCTTTTCTCCAAAGCATGTTTTTGGCACCTTTGTCAAATATAAGATAATTGTAATTTTGTGGGTTAGTCTCCGTGTCCTCTATTCTGTACCATTGGTCTATCAGTCTGTTTTGGTGCCAATATCATGCTGTTTTTGTTACTATTTCTCTGTACTATTCTTTGAGGTCTGGTATAGTGATGCCACCTGCTTCACTCTTCCTGCTAAAGATTGCTTTAGCTATTCTGGGTCTCTTATTTTTCCAGATAAATTTCATGGATGCTTTTTCTATTTCTATGAGGAATGTCATTGGGATTTTGATTGGAATTGCATTAAATCTGTACATTGCTTTTGGAAGTATAGTCATTTTGATAATATTAATTCTGTCTATCCAAGAGCAAGGTAGATCTTTCCATCTTCTAAGATCTTCTTTGGTTTCTTTCTTTAGGGTTCTGTAATTTTCATTATATAGATCATTCACCTCTTTAATTAAGTTGATTCCCAAGTATTTAATTTTTTTTCAGGCTATTGTAAATAGGGTAGTTTTCCTTATTTCCTTTTCTGAAGATTTAAAGATAAGCATCATATGATAATCTCAACATTGTAAAGGCTATCTATGGAGGATTTATCACTGATATACAGAAACGCCTTTGATTTGTGGGTATTGATTTTATATCCTGCTACTTTGCTGAATTCATTTACGAGTTCTAGAATTTTTCTGGTAGAACTTTTAGGCTCTTCTAGGTATAGAATCATATCATCTGCATATAGTGCCAATTTGAGTTCTTTTTCTATGTGTATCCCTCTAATTTCTTTCATCTGTCTGATTGCTCTGGCCAGTATTTCAAGAACTATGTTAAATAGAAGTGGTGAAAGAGGGCATCCTTGTCTTTTTCCAGTTTTTAGAGGGAATGACTTTAATTTTTCTCCATTTAGAATAATGTTGGCCTGAAACATAGCATAAATAGCCTTTATGATGTTGAGATATTCCTTTTATCCCTAGTTTTTCTAGTGTTTTGAACATATAGGGGTGCTGTATTTTGTCAAATGCTTTTTCTGCATCTGTTGAGATGATCATATGATTCATATCTTTAAGTCTATTGATGTGATGAATTACATTTATTGATCTCCGTATGTTGAACCAACCTGTATCCCTGGGATGAATCCCACTTGATTGTGGTGCACAATCTTTTTGATATGTTTTTGTATTCTATTTTCCAGAATTTTTTTTATTGAGAATTTTTGCATCTATGTTCATTAGTCTAAAGTTTTCATTTTTAGATGTGTCTTTGCCTGGTTTTGGAATCAGAGTGATATTGGCCTCATAAAATGAGTTTGGAAGTGCTCCATCTTTTTATATTTCCTGAAATGAATTGAAGAGTATTGGTGTTAATTTTTCTTTAAGGTCTTGTAGAACTCAGCTGTACATCCGTCCAGTCCTGGACTTTTCTTGGTTTGTAGACTTTTGATGGTATCTGCTATTTTGTCATTTGAAATTAATCTGTTTAAATTGTGTATATCATCCTAATTCAATTTAGGCAAATTATATGACTCTAGAAATTTTTCAATGCCTTTGATATTTTCTATTTTATTGGACTACAAGTTTTCAAAATAATTTCTAATTATCTTCTGTATTTCTGTAGTGTCTGTTGTGACAATTTCTTTTTCATCATGTATGTTAGTAATTTGAGTTTTATCTCTCCTTTTGTTTGTTAGAATGGCTAAGGGTCTGTCAATTTTATTTATTTTTTCAAAGGGCTAACTTTTTATTCTTTGAATTTTTTCAATTGTTTCTATTTCATTGATTTCAGGTATGATTTTAATTATTTCCTGTCTTCTGCTGCTGTTGATATTGATTTGTTTTTTCTTTTTCTAGGCTTTGAGATATAATGTTAAGTCATTTATTTGTTGACTTTTTCCTCTTTTAAGGAATGAACTCCATGTAATTTATTTTCCTCTTAGAACTGCTTTCATAGTGTCCCAGAGATTTTGATATGTTGTATTTGCATTCTCATTCACCTATAAAATTTTAAATCTCTTCTCGATGTCTTCTGTAACCCATTGTTCATTCAGCAGCATATTATTTAGCTCCACATGTTGGAATGTATTTTATTCCTTATTTTATCATTGATTTCTAATTTTATTCCATTATGATCTGATAGAATGTGGTAGTATCTCTACTTTTTTATATTTTCTAAGAGTTGCTTGTGTGTATATGGTCTATGTTAGAGAAGGAACATAGACCATATACACACAAGAAAGTGTATTCTCTTGTTGAAGGGTGAAATATTCTATATATGTCAGTTAAGCCTAAGTTATTAATTGTATTATTGAGTTCTATAGTATTTTTGTTCAGCTTTTGTTTGGAAGATCTATCTAGTGATGAAAGATGTGTGTTAAAGTCACCCAAAATTATTGTGTTGTGGTCTATTTGACTCTTAATCTTGAGAATTGTTTGTTTGATGGATATAGATGCTCCATTGTTTGGGGCATATATATTTATAATTGTTAAGACTTTTTGGTGTATGATCCCCTTGAGCATTAGTATTTAGTGTCCTTCTTTCTCCTTTTTGATTGACTTTGGACTTTTGGTATTAACATGACTTGGTTTCTCCTATGATCAGATTTTCCTTTAGAGTAATACCTCTGCTGATTTTCACATGCATTTTATTTCCTCTTCTTGAAATATTTTGCTTAAGATGTTCTGTAGTGCAAGTTTTCTAGTTGTAAATTCTTTTAACTTTTGTTTATCATAGAAGGTTTTTATTTCATCAGTCTAAAGCTTAGTTTTGCTGGATATGAGATTCTTGGTTGGCATCCATTTTCTTTCAGAGCTTGGTATATGTTGCTCCACAATCTCCTGGCCTTGAGGATCTGGGATGAAAAATCTACTAAAATACGAATTGGTCTCTCCTTATATGTGATCTGATTTCTCTCTCTTGCGGCTTTTAAGATTCTATCCTTATTCTGTATGCTAAGCATTTTCATTATAATATGCCTTGGTGTAGATCTGTTGTAATTTTGCACATTTGGTGTTCTGTAAGCCTCTTGTATTTGGTTTTACAATTTGTTTTTCATGCTTGGGAAATATTCTGATATTATCTCATTGAAGAGATTGTGTATTCCTTTGGTTTGAAAATCTGTAACTTCCTCTATCCCAATAACTCTTAGATTTGGTCTTTTGTTGCTGTCCATAATTCTTGGATATTCTCTTCATGGTTTCTAACTTTCTTCACTGTATGATCAACTTTATTTTCCAAATTCTGTACTTTGTCTTCATTATCTTTCTTTGAAGTGATCTAGTTGGTTGGTTATGCTTTCTATTGAGTTTTTTATTTGATTTATTGTATGCTTTATTTCAAGGATTTCTGTTTTGTTTTGTTTTTTCAGAGTCTCTATCTCTCTTGAAGTAATATTTTGCTACCTGCGTTTGCTATCTTATCTCATTGTTGGAGTGGTCAAATTTTGCCTGCATTTGCTCATTTAGATGATTCTTTAATTCACAGATCATTTTAATTATGAATAGTCTGAACTCTTTCTCTGACGTTTCATCAACTTCACGGCCCACGGGTTCTGTTATTGTAGTATCCTGGTTTATTTGGGGAACTTTGCTCCCTTGTTTTCTTCATGTTGTCTATGTGTCTTCCTTTCTTGCAGTGTGGATCTGAGATATTAGAGTTTCTTCCCTATATTCTTGTGGAACCCATGAAGATTGTCTGTACCTCTCCTTGGTGTTGGGCTTCCAGACCCTGCGGGATGTCCCTCAGTGTATGCTACTGCATCTAAAGGTGGTGGCGGCAATAGCTGAGGTAACTGGAGTTAATAGTTAAGATGGGAGCCACGTCTTACAGAGATGGAGCTAAAAGCATGGGCCTCACACTCCCTTTGGGATGCCTGTTCTGTGATGCAGCTGCTTCTAGGCCCTGTCATCAAAATGTTAGGGGCTACTGCATGGGGAAGGCTATGGTGATGACTGCAGTGTCCTAAGATGGAAGTGGGTTAGGCTTAGGCTTCCAGGTGGGGATGGGGGCTGCATGAACTCAGACCTACCCTAGATATGGGTTCTGTGCAAGTCAGTGTGGATGGATCTGGGCTGCACCTGGGCTCCCACAGTAGCCTGCTGGTCAGAAGAGGTGATCCTGTGCTGAGGCTGGGCTCCAGAGGGTGCCTGCCGGTGGAGGGGAGGACCCTGGCCTACTGTGAGCCTGGATTCCGTTCAAGCTGGTGTGGGCCATCTGGGCTACGCCTGGGCTCCCATGGTAGTCTCAGGAATAAATCTTAAGTAGGTGGAAGACCTCTACAATAAAAATTATTGAGCACTGAATAAAGAAATCACAAAAGACCTTAGAATATGGAAAGACCTCCAAATTCTTAGTGGCAGAATTAATTTCGTCACAATGACCATATTGCCAAAAGTTTTTTAGAGATTCAATGCAATATGCATCAAAACACCAATAATATTTTTCACAGAACTAGAAAAAAAATCAATACTAAAATTTATATGGAACAATAAAAGGTACACAATAATACTGAGAAATAAGAGTGATGCTGGAGACATTGTAGTACCTGATCTCAAATTATACTAAAGGGCTAGCATCACAAAAACCTTACATTGTCATAAAAATAGATATGAGACCTATATTTGTGAAATTCAATTCAAGGTTTCTTATTTACATTGGGTTTTTCTTCTTTTATTGAGGGGTTATTTAGAAACATTTTGCTTAATTTTAAGAAATATTGGCCTATTTGATCCATATTTTATTGTTGCTTTCCAGAGTAACCACACTGTAATCAGAAAACAGGTTCTGAATTATAGTACTTAAATTTTGTGGACCTTGTTTTATTGCTCAGATTACAATAAATTTGGATAAATGTCCACGTAAATTTCAAAAGCACCTATTATTTTTCTACTTTGTGCTTTACTGCTTCAAATGTGTCAGTGAGATCAATTTTCTTAGACCTATTTTGCAGATCTTCTATATGTTTGTTAAAATTTTTTTTTTTGGTTGGTCTATTACTTATGAGAAATGTGTGTTAAATGTGTGTTAAATTCCTGTTACTGTGGAATTGCCCATTTCCCCTTTTACTTTGTTACTCTGTTATATGTACATTTGGAAGTTACACCATAAGTTTTATACAAATTTATAACTTTAAAAATCTTCTTTTGGGTTATATCTTTTTAGTTAAAAAAAAAAGTCACTATCTCTGGTGATGCTTCTTGCCTTAAAAATCTTCCTGGTTTGGTATCATCATAGCTACACAAGAATGGTTTTTTTTGGGGGGGTAGTGCTTAAATGGCATATTTTCTGTTCTTCTCTTTTTAGCACTTTTACTCTCTTTCACATTTATTTTTAATATCATTTCTCTTCTGTTTGAAGAACTCCCATTAGTATTTATTTTGACATAGGTCTTCTGGGGATGAATTCTTTTCACTTTAATTTTATAAAAGTGCTTTTATTTCCATTTATTTTTAAAGGTGTTTTGCCAAGTACACAGCACTATACATTAGTAATTATTTTGTTTAAAGAAGACATTCACATTTCTTCCATTTTTATTCAGTATTCACTTATCAGTGTTACATAAGTCTTCTATATTTCATCTGTGGAAACCTGAATTTGTTATTTATATAATTACTAAAATTTGACTACTAAGAAGAAAAAATACCAAAATGAATGAAAAGTTTAAAGTGAAAAAATAAAAGATGGTATAAATTAAATTAGAATAAAATAAACTACAATTATGGACAATAATTGACAATTACGTGACAATCAATTTTTGCCAAAGTTTCCACTCCAGCTAAAATGATTTTTGGTGGATTAAAGAGAGGCAATGTTCCACTCTAAACTTATTTATAAAAATGTTTCAGAAAATTATCTTTAGTAGAAAATTATTATCTCATAAATAATGATGATTGCAGATGTAAAAAACAAGATATTAGACAAGTTTGTCCCAAATCTTCTGTTTTTAAAATTAAAGTCTCTTAATTGATGGAGTCTGGGATGATTTATAGCCATGTGTTATAAATAGATTTTGCTCTTAAAGAACAATTTGAAGTCAGAAGCTAAGAACAAATATTTAATAAAAGTAGCATAATAATATATGTAGTCAGTTACATGTATGAGTACTTAATGATATTATACATACGATGAAAATTATGCTATAACTTAATTTGAGTAAAATTTAGTACAAAAGTAAATTTTGATTCATATTTAGATCAGAAGTGAGAGAAAAACTTTTTAATAATGGCTATTTGTGAGGAACATAATTACTTAATCACTGACAAAATATTTATTTCATACCAATTAGAAGAGGACAATTTACTCTCTTTATAGTTTATTCAGTAAAATGTTATATTAAAGAAACTCTGAGGGATGTTTATAATCTAAACCAATGAATATCAATATAATTTGGCTAACAAAAAGATGTGATGTAGACATGGGTATTACACAAAATTTATAAGCCCTATGAGAGTATTGAATTATTCTCTCTTGGGTGGTATTTCTTGTATTCAGACTAAGGCTTGTCTCATTGTTGGTGTTTGAGTTAGTAAGTTTTCAATTACTATAACAAAATCCTGAGGTAGCTTATAAAAATAAAAGATTTATTTTGGCACACGATTTTGAGGTTTCATCTATGATATCTTGGCTTCATTAGTTTAGGCCTGTGGGAAGGCAAGAGGGGGTTGTGGAGAAAAACCTCCTTTTTATGGCCAGGAAGAGAAAGAGAAAGAGACTAGGCTCTCCCAATCTTTGTCCTTAATGACCTAAACACCTCCCACCAGGCCCCAGCTCTTAAGAGTCTCCACCGTATCCCAACATTGCCAGGATGGAGGCCAAGACTTCCATGAAACATGGGTTTTGGGGGAAGATTCAAAATCCAAAGAAATATGATGAAAAAATGAATACATTTTTCTCTAGAATTAGATTTTAAAACATCTCAAGTATAAGAATTATGATAAGACACAGTAAATTAAGTTTTGAGAGGCCCTATCAAGTCTTTATTTTTTATTTATTTATTTTATTGATTTTTCAAGTCTTTAAATATAATTTTTTTATTCATATGTGCATAGAATCAGGATGGAATTTTGAAACAATATACATATTGAATGTTCATTGATGTTGGCCCTATCAGTAATTTTGATAGATACATCACCACGGGGTGTGATCTCAGATGTCTGAAGATCAACTTTGCTCTACACATGACTAACATGTTCAATGTATAAATCGTCTCTCAATAACTTTGAACTCTTCATCATTTGCAGCACTTCTGCTTAGGCTACTAAGGTTTGTACATTTTCAACATACTCGTGAACATGACAAAAGTTTGAAAATAAAAACATGGAAAATAAATACATACCCTTGGGAGGGCAAGGTTATCCACTGTTGGGATATCTGAGCAGCCTATACTTCTCAGCAAAAACATTTCATAAGTGTCTTCACTTCCTGCTTGGTTTGAAGTCCATTAGTGTTGAATTATTTGGTTTGTAGAATTTTTGGCTACACACACAATAAGTAACTTACCTCCATATTTAGCAAATATTGTGTGTTTACACTTAGCATAACATTAAATTCTGCAGTAGTAAAAAAGTGATCAATGCTGTAATTTTTTTTTAATGGAGATCACATTTTTGTTTTTGCAGGGAAAAATTAGAGCTATCTACATTTGGTAAAAGATGTGTTTAAAATCTGTGTCTGAAATCTCATCACAGGGTTATTTTCTTGAGGTCTAAATCTTCACCTGCTTTTCTAAAGATGCCCCAATTGGTGGAGCTAGATAATTCTGTTACAACATGAAGGCTTCCTGATCTTCTAGCTTTTGATTAAATTGAGAATGAAATTACTATTGGAAAAGAGGAGTCCCCCACCCTCAGAAATTGTTTGTAATTTTTTGTGTGTTGGTTTTGTCTGTTGAGATAAAATACCTTTGAGGATAGTGATAGTTTCACTCTTAAAATTAACACTAGTATTTAGCCAGTTAAGACACTGTGAAGTCCTGGTTAGGCTACTCCTTGTCTTGAGAAATAAATTCATCCTCTCATTTGCTGGTTTATATTGTCATCTGTAACTACCTACCCATCCATTCATCCTAGATTTTCTATTTATATCCATGATATGGATAAAAGTAATCATTCATCATTTCTGTATTCATTGTAATAATCGGTATTTTATTCCTTAAATACTGTGACCAAAATAATAATGCTATATACATAGCAGAGTCTGTTTATTGTAGCTCATTAGATAAACACTTTAGCTTCTTTTCACAATGATTAATTCAGTCAAGTAAATTATAAAAGGTATAAATTTCTTCTAAAACCACAGTCAAAATCAAAATTCAAGTTCTAAGCTGATAACAACCTCATTAATAGCAATAAAACCTACAACAATTATTCAACTTGAAAAGTAATTGACTCATCCCAGAAAGGCTTTTATTTGTACGGTTTAAATGTCTGTTGTATCCAACAACTTGTACTTCACTTAATTACTTAGATAAAGAGACTTTCAATTTCCTTTTTATAAATGATAGCTCTAACTACTATTTAAAACAAACAAATACTACCAGCATAATATTTTATGGTAAGCATTTCAAGGTAGTTTTAACAAAATTCTTATCATAGGTAAAGTCAAAAGTGGTAAGCTAATGTTCCTAATGATGCATAGTTCCAAAAAAGGAGATAAATCCAAGGTCTTTATCTGTGATCATGGAATGTTAATGTGCTAAGTAACACCTGTAATCTAAGATTGGAAGGAACTCAGCTTCCTAAATGGCTAAATTAACATACAGTGAAGAGCAGAAGACAGAAGGTGCTAATCACAGAACAGGGAACAACACTTCCCCAACTCCTCTTACCCCAAACCAGTAATCCATATTGATCAGAAAGTCATGGAAATCTTTTAGAAAGCATGTTTTTTTTATCCATTTTAACTTAATTACACTGTAATCTATATATATTATATATATGATTTTTTTTAAGTTTCTGGAAGAAGAAATATGTTTACATGAATATATTTTTTCACACATAAATGATACCTACAGTGGAATGGAAATAGCCTTGTTGGTAGCATTGAGAAGTTAAATATTTTTAGTGATTTGGTAAATTTCTAAGTTAAAAATAATAGTATAGTTTCTGTGCTAACATACACTCATTATTCTCATTTTTTCTTTCTTCTTTTCTTGACTATTGAGCCTTTGCTAACTCCTTAAAGAAAGAAATATACTGTATTAGTAACTTTTTCATTGCTATTCAAAGTCTTGACAAGAACAATTAGAGGAGAAAAAAATTATTTGGGGCTCATGGATTTAAACATTTAATTCATGGTCGGCTTCATTGCTCTGCACCCAAGGTCAGACAGAACATCATGGTAGAAGTTTGTGGCAGATGAAAGCAGACACCAAAGTCATATCCCCAGTAACCTATCTCCTCCAGCCACAGTCTGTTTGCCTACACTTATCACGGATTAACAACTTTTCCTATTCTGAAAATTTTACCTATGAACTTCTTGTATTGTTTCACACATGAGCGTTTGGGGAAGATCTCATAGCTAATCCATAATAAAATCATACAGTAGTTTCATCTTAGACTTATTCTAATAGATACATATGTCTACTGGCTATCTTCACTTTTGTCCCAAGTACACCTGCAACATATTTAAAACTGAGCTCCACATCTATTCTAAAATTCCACCTGATGCTGTACCTCCATGGAGGTTGATGTCAACAGGGCCACCTGTTCATTCACGCTATAAATTTGAGATTTACATTTGTTCTGACATTCTCCACTCTCACCCAAATATTTATTCAGTGCACATAGATTTTACTTCCATAGATTTTTAAACTACTTTTGTTCTTCTCCACCACTGATGACAACCCTTCTGGATCTAGCATGGAAAAAAAAAATTCTGCTCAGCTCTTTTTTTTAAAAAAACAAAAACAAAAACCTCTGGCTTTGTTTTCTTTGAATTCACTTTCTAGATATGTCCTATTTATTTTATAAACTTAAATTTAATGATATCTATCTTTTGATGAAGTATTTTCATTGGCTCCATATTGTCTTCCAAATTGATTCTGCTCTCCTGTGCAGGAGAGAAGAACATTGAGGCATGACTGGAGGGATGGCAGAGCCTGGGTCAGACCCCATCTCCTGGCGAAACCATGTCTCCTGCCCTTGGGTGCTGCCTATTGTTTCTGGAGCACACTGCTGCCCAAGTGGATCTTCTCTGTTAATTCTCCATGAATTCAGAGGAATTCCTGAAAGAGCATATCTCCCAGGATGAACTTCCTGGTTCTCTTCTTGTTCTACCTGGTGTTTGAACTGATTTGTGTTGTTATGATCTGCATCTGCTAGAAAACCCATTGTTTGCAAGTCTGATCCAGGAAGGAGCACAAATATGTTCCTGCATAATTCTAGGATGCCTTCAGAGAGCCATGCAAAAATTCCTTCATTGCCCCTGTTAGACAGGTAACATTATCTTGCACCTGATCTTTCAAGGGATGATTTATACAGAATACACCTGGGAAATATTCGGCTACTGTCAAGAGTTGAAGTTCTCCTGGTATCACCCTCTTCTGTCCTATCAGTTGCTGACCGTGAGCCTGTCTTCTCCACCCTAATTGTTTAAACTATCTTGGCTCCATAACAAAAGCAAATGGATTACTATATTTTCAACTTTATGAATTTGATGAAGTGATGTTTCCCCAAAATATGAGGTACTCAACTGTGACTTGATGAAACCAGATCCATCAAAGCACAGTTGTGTGTGTAACTGTTTGCAAATTGTTTTGACCATCACTGTGTTTGGATGAACAACTGAATCAGGCTGGAGTACTGGGTACTTCTTCTTCTTCATTAATATTGAAGTCAGCTGCCACCATGGCCATTGTGAGTACCACATTTCTGATCTGCTTGTTGATAGAGTCAGATCTATACCAGGAAACTTACCTTGATAACCTTGAATACCCCCGGGGTTTTGGACATGGACTTTCCTACTTAGTACCTGTTCCTGAACTTTGCAGTGATTATCTTTTTGCTGGGCTTTTTCGTGGTCCTGAGCTGTCTCTTGGGGGTGTTCTTCGCTCTGTACCTGGCAGCCACCAACCAGATCACAAATGAGTGGAACAGTTGCAACTGGAGCTGGTGCCAGTATTGCCATGTTGTGGCTTGGTCCCAGTTGGTGGACCCCACATCTACCAGGACATTCACTCCCCTGGCCTTTGGGGCTATCTTCAATAGATCTTTCTATCTTCTGTCCCATACGATAAGAAAAAGAAGAAATTAAATGGACAGAGTATCACTGTCTTTTAAATATAGTGAACCACATCTCTTTATACATATATGAAAAAAAGAGAGATAAGTACCTTTCCCTCAACTGGGTAGAGGGCCAGGGGAGAAGTTTTAACTTTAAATCATACTGGGAATTCAGGGTTATGGGATTGGACATTAATGAAAAGGACTGTCTAGGAAATTCATGAGAATCATTTGAGTTCAGCTATGGGCAGAGGAAGATTTAGACTCACAAAAAAAATGGAAAGAATATGAGAGGCAAAGTTGGACCACGCTATGCTCTCATTGAAAACAGGATTGATTTAATATACTAGTTACATTTGTGCTTTTCTATAGCTGACATTGTTTCTATGCTCCAAGTTCATGGGATTTAGAATGTCTTATCTCCCCTGATGCCTTACTTAATTCTTCATTATCATTTAGCATAAAACTAATCATCTCCCTGAGCAATTCCTGGTACTTCAAATCTTGGTTTGTAGTCTTTATCTTTGTTCATATCAGACCCATTGATTTACGATTGCCATCATGCTTGCAACAAAGGATTTTGGTCATGCGTTTTGGACTGATTATCTCATAGCTTACAAATGCCTTAAACTCAGAAAATGTGTCTCATTCATCTTTGTATTTTTTCACGGCTGAGAACTGTAAGATGATCAATAAATGAATGAACGAAATGATGCTGTAGAGAAGGAGAGAAATGGAATTGTCAAAATCAATAATAGAGAAGTAGGCACGATTGTTTTCCAGGGTGGATGAGGAGCTCCATCTTGGAAAGTCCATATTGAAATGGCAATAGACATTTTTATAGAGCTTTCCCGAGGATGTAAAGAACACAAACTGTTGACAAAGAGCACAAAAGTTCAGTTAGGATAATATCCTTAGAATGTTTTGAATTGTGAACACACACACACCCATATATGTGTATGTATGTATGTATGTATATATATGAATGAATCTGCACAGGACAATCTGGGAGTTAAGAAGAACAAAAATATGGGTCCCTGTGTTTCAGAATAACTTTGTACCCATACACTGGCTTTGGGGAATAATCAACTTCTGAGGTGATTCATTTGATACTGAGATACAGAGGAGACAAGGGAGTCTTTTGTATTCTTAATAATAAAATTAAAACAAAAGTGGTCTTATTACCAACCAGGCCCATTTTCTCTAAGGAAAAAAAAAAGCTTTTTCTCCCAATATTTCATGTGAAAGAAAGTGAGTTAACTGTTGTATTGTTTCAACACAAAAATAGAAAATAGAATGATTTTGGCTATAGACAATTAAAGTATGCAGATTATTTCAGTTCCTTTAAAAAATTAATGATATCTTGATATGATTTTAAGTATTTCTCTTGAGAAAACTTTAAAAACTTTAGTTGAATATGTTTTTCATTTTTTTTTGAAATGATATCTCAAACTAGAAGACAGAATTTTAATGATATTATTGCCAGTCATCCCTCCATATATATGGGAATCACATCTATGAATTCAACCACGTGTGGATTAAAAATAATTTTTTAAAAATTTTGTCTGTACTGAACACGTACAGGTTTGTTTCTCTTGTAATTATCCCCTAAACAATATTTTATGAGAACTATTTACATAGCATGTATGTTGTTTTAGGAATTATAATTTAGAGATGACAGAGTCGATAGGATAATGTCCATAGGCTATGTGGAAATACTATACCATTTTATGTAGGGACTTCAGCATCCATGAATCTTATAATCTGCATGGGTCCTGAAACCAATCCTCTGTGTGTCCTGAGAGTTGTCTGACTGCACAAATATGTTTATATGTGTAAATGTGTCCATATAAGTATCTATCAATGATCACTCCTTTCTTTTTATTTTTTTTATAGTGTATGTTAGTTATTTCCTTTGAACCTTATAAGATTATCTAAAGTTTTAAGAATTTCTTTCAATAAAAAGTCTCAAGTTTATCATCCCTAGTTGTTAACATAAGTACGCAGAAAAAAAAGCATCTAGAGACTGATTGTAATAACCATTATATGGTCACTAGAAGGGAAATGGAATAAGAAAAGATAGAATTAGCAGTGCTTAACTAGTGTTTCCTGTTATACTAAAGGCACTAAGCTTAAAATAAAATTAAGGGGCTCAACTAACATAAAAGTGCCACCACAGTTGAGTAGCAAAATATAAGAGTCAGATTCATTAGAGCTGGTTTGGGACTTACATCTTCAGAGTTCATCTCCAAAGCCATTGTCTATGCCACCTTAGTTTTACAATGACATTTTCATCCTGCAGTGCTCACACACTGGATCTCCATCTTCTCACTGAATGGTTTATGGCAACAGGAGTCAATAGCCATGAAATTGCAGGTCCCCTAATAATATTAGCACTTACTAAAGGAAACAGCTGCACACAGTTGTACAGGTTTGTACCATACCTAGTGTAAGAGAGGGCATTTCACTGGATTTGCTGAAATTCTCCTTACCCATATCAGTTTTAAAATGGAAATATTCTTACCTGGAGAGGCAAAGGGTGGACTTAACTTCCTAAGTGAAAGCAAGTGTTTGTGTGAAGTCTATTTATTTGTGGAATCACTGAAGATATTAAAATATGCTCATGTGCACACCCATTTCCTCATCCCAAATAATTTTCACTTACAAGAGAAAAATTAAAAGGTTGAGCGCATGTGTACTTAGGCATGCACACAAATATAGATAGACATTCATACATACTTATATTTGCATATTTAACATACTTAGATGAAATCTTTTTTTCCTTCTAAAACCAAATCTGCCTTAGAAATGAAGTCTGCATTTTGTGAATGAAAATAAAGCACTCCTTGAATATTGCCTCTTTACTAATGAAAGAATTCTGTTAAAAATGAGAAGAATGATCTTTTGTTGGGGACCTTTGTTTCTTCATTGTTGTTTTCTCTTTTTTAAAGTTTTGGTTTATTTAAATTTTCAAACTAGAAAAAAATGTAATTTTTTTTTCTTTTGGGTTTCTACTTAGCTTACAAATAAGTTCTAAGACATTGTTTGAGTAAATTATGACAAACAAAAATCATCCTGATACAAACTAAAATCAATATTCAGTCATGTGCAATTGCATTTTATTTTAGTGAATGTCAGAATAATGATATGTGTGTGTTAAACCACAAGCATCTAAAGGGCTTTAAAATGTGTGGTTGGGGGATTTTCCAGCTGCTACACATCCTGCCAGATGCTCAGTGTTTCGGTCTGTTCCACAGTTCAGGAATGGAGTAGCTTATTCTGCAGAAGTGCTGTCGCCTGCATTCTGATGGTTTCCTACAGCTGCTGCATTATGTGTGGCTCATGTCCAGGGGACCTCTGCCCATCAAGCACTTTGCTTCAGTTCAAAAATACTAATCACAGCAACAAAGCCAAGAATAGCTACTCTTTGTTGCACAAATTTATTGCTAATTTATTGCTTTTTGTTTTGACAATTCAGCTGAAATTGTATCACACACTTACCAAATTCACAAGATTAAAACTTAAATACTAAAATAATTGGAAATAAGGCATAAAACAATCATATAACCACAGAATTATAGGCTAGTTTCCAAATGTCACCACAGAATACTGATCTCATTAACTTAAAAATAATGCTATACATATAAAGACATGCATGCACAATAAAAACTTAGATATCTCTACCACGAACATTTGTATTACAAATAACCTTTTCAGCAAACGTGTGCACAGGGGATATTTTGAAACTCATAACACTTGTCAAGAGGAAATTAATTTCGACTTGAACTAAGCTAATGTGAATGTCAAAAATGCCCTTTGGAAATTTAATCACAACATTAAAGATCATGCCCAAGGAGTAACTTTGCATAAATAAAAACAATCTCCAACATGTCCTAACTGTTGTTTTAATACAACCTAGTTTAGTAAATAGCCTACTTGTGTGAACTTGGGTATGTCGTTGAACCTCAGTGTCCTCATATAAATGATTGAGTGTGAGGGTAGAGTGAGGCATGTGTTCAATGTATTTTTGAAAATAATAAAATCTGTGAGTCATGAAAGATTATTAGAAATGTTTAGATCATGCACACATAAATCACATATATAAATATGAATTAGTTGCATTTCTAGTGATAGTAATACTTTCTTACATTCCTATTAAATGTATTTCTACATGTTCTTATGAAAAACTCAATTATTTGAATTGTTTTTATGAAGTAGTCCTGAAATCTAAGAAAGAAACATACCACAGCATCTTTCTCTCCATCATAAGTAGAAGTGAGAAATTTGACTGAGTGTTTTCTAAATGACTGCTAAAAATGTTAAAATGATAGGAGGACTGTCACAGTAAATAAAACAAGTTAGAACATAGAGCTAGATCTCTGGGATATGTATGTAAACACAATAAACTTCTATATTTGGGTGTCAAGCTGGTGACTTCCAATAATTGTTTCTTTTTTAGATTTCCAGAAAACCATGGTTAAGAATGGGTTTGCTCGTGTACATATTTATCTTTGAATACAGATCAAGCACACAGTTAGGAAAAACCAAATGAAAAAAAGTTTTGTCAGGATTTGTTAAACTGTAAAATAAGACATAGTCCCAAAGAGCAGAAGAAAAATTCCATTTTATTTCAATTTGCCAAACATCTTTTCTTCTCCTTTTTCTTTTTTTAAGAACTTCATTGCAGCAGCATTCTTGCGGCAAGTAAAATCAGTATGTTGTTCAGATCTCTAGTTGGAAACTCAGAAATGAATTCTGGACTTAGCCCAATTTTAGAACCATCAGAAAGAAAATTAAAATTAAACTTTAGAGCTGAAAGGTTCCAAAGCCTTTTAAAAAAACTGAAGTAGATTTATACATAAATTTAAAAAGATTAAAATAAGTGCTAAATTTCATGGGCATATGAATTGCATTGGCTCATCCTGACTATAATTTTGTAGAATGATAAACAAATTAATGTTATCAATTATGAGATTAATTCAAGCTGTAAATATAAACCACACTGGGTGATCATTTTATGATTTAGCCCTTGGTTTCTCATTTTAAATTTGTTACCAAGTTTAACAATAACGATTGACAGTTAATGCTTAACAAAAATGAATGTATAGCCCAAATATTATTTTCTCTTAAAAAAAAAAACCCAAGAAATGAAAAAAAAAAACCTTGCTTTTTTATTCCTAACAAGGCCATGCACATGGTTTATTCTCTTATCCCCTCTTTTGAGGGGAAGGCAATACCAGGGATTAAACTCAGGGGCACTCAATCACTAAGCCACATCCCCAGCCCAATTTTGTATTTTATTAGAGTCAGAATCTCACTGAGTTGCTTAGTGCCTTACCATTGCTGAGGCTGGCTTTGAACTACTGATCCTCTGGTCTCAGCCTCCAGAGCTTCTGGGATTAGAGGCGTGTGCCACTGCACCTGGCTCACTTATCACCTTTTTAAACATTGTTTTAATATTGTCACAATGTGTCTATTTCTCTGATGTTTTTTGACGTTCAAGGCCATGCTTTTTATTGTATCTTTATTCTCAGCATAAAATTTTGTCTATGGCATGTAAGATTGTGAACAGTTGTGAAGATGTGACAAGAAAATTAATGAGTGAAGCAATAAGTGAATGCAGAGAAACACGCAATTGTTGTCAGTATCAATTAGATTATCAAAAGCTCAAGATCAAGTCAATATGTGAGATGAAGGAAACCACATCTGACATTGTACATGTCAATGTGTGAGGCTCCAGACTAAAGCTCAGTAGGTAGGAAGGATTTAAGGTTATGGGCTCTGAAGAAACCAGCTATGATGGCCTTGTCTGCTTAAGCTTTCTGGTTATCAGTCTCCATGTTTGTAATATAAAGGGATTATTTTAGTTATCTTTATATTCCTTCTGTGTTTAGTAACTTATTATGATGGTTGATGTTTGTACTATGGAGCCACAAGCTTTGTAGGCTCCTCCTCACCTACTGCTTTGAGGCACAGGCATGGAGTCACACAGAAAACCAGCATAAACTTCTAAAGGTGTGCTACATGCCAATTAAAGCAGAAGCAGCAGAGACACAATAAAGAATTCTGGTGTGGTCTTGGTTGATGGTGATGGTGGGGAGTGTGCATGAGAGAAACAGAGAATGGGAGAAAGTGTGAATGTTCAGGAGAATTAATTTTTGTTTTTTTAAGTGACACTAAAACTGGATTTTTTTAAGGATGAGATTTGCAGGGGCACTGTAGGGGGTGTAGTGCTGTGAGTCATTCCAAATATCAGGAAATAGCACTCACAAAGAATAGAGCTTCAAAGCAGTGGGAATATAAAGGAAATTGGAAGTAGTTCAGGTTTTGTTGGAGAATTAATTTATATGACAAGTTGGACACTGGAGTTGTAGGTGAGAGCCAGACTTCAGAACCTCAGGGGTTCCATGCCTAAGGGGGTAGACTTTATTCTTTATGCAGTAGCCAACTCCTTGGTAACTTGAACAGAGGAGGAACATGACAGATGTTTACTTAGAAATGTCATGACACTTGCTGAGTAAAGTCTACATAAAGGGAGAAAAACCAGAGGCTGTGGTTCTTTAAAGAGGAAAGTTTAAATGAGATTCTGGTAAGAGAAGGTGGGTTGTAAGCTGGAGCCATGTCAGTAATACACAGAGGAGCCTGTGATGAGAGACACTTAGAAAGAAGGATCAATCAGTAGGACTTGGTAAGTGACTAGAATTGGAAATCATGGGAGAATTACAGAGAAGAGCAGAAGATCTTTTAGGAGAAGAGATGATCTTATAAACAAAGATGGACAACAAAGAAACATTAGTTTGTTGGTGGAAGGATGATGAATTTGGTTTGAGATATGCTGTATTAAAGTACTTTTGGAACATTCAGGAGGGAATAGCCCATTGAATCTAGAATAACATCCATAAATCTTACTGATCTTGCATGAGAACTCCGACATGATGCTACCACTTGTCCTTAACCTTCTACCTTAGTCACACACCACCCTTTCTATATTCTTTAGACCTGAGCTTTAGCATTTTCTTTTGGCTCTGTTTGAAATACTTGTCCATGCACCTCTATAGAGCTGGTTTATGTTTATTAGACCTTAGCTTTTTATACATGTTCTCAAAGACTCCCTAGTATGGTTCATTACCCCAGTCATTTCTATCATCACCTATTTTATTTTTTGCAGAGTTTATGTGACTGCTTAAAATAGTCTTGGTTACTTCTGTATTTACTTGCTCTCAACTTGAAAGAAAATCCCTCTTAGAACAAGGATTTCTTGTTCAATATTGGGACCTGTACACCTGGAACAGTGCTGATATTTACTAACTTCACTGATGAAATTTGTTGAATGAGTGATTGTGGGTATGGAATTACAGAGCGAGGCTGGGCTGCCACTCAGGTGTCGTGACAAAGGATTCATATAGGAACAAATGCACATAAAACCTCAGAGAATTTCCATTACTCAAGCTCCTTCCAGGATGTTACAAACCGTCCACACTAGCAAATCATTTGCCCAATCAAGTATTTCTATAAAATTCACAAAATAAGCTATTTGAAGCACAATGGATCAAAAGCACTTTTTCCACTCTGTCTTCCCTCCTCCACCCGCCTTGTGTTATATGATATTGAAAAAGATATATGTGGGATCTGGCTCAGGAGACATTGAGTCAGGATACATTTATGTTGTTTTAATAGGAAGAATTTATGCAGTTTTCAAACTGCAAAATCATACATAAAAATTATATAGAGAAGGGAATATTTATTTATAATGAGAACTATAGTAATTAAAAGTTACAAATTTTTAAAAAACTAACAGATTCCGAAACATCACAGGGTCCAAAAAATAGTATGTTTTGATATTTAGGCCCTATACACCTGTACCATTTTTCTTTTTCTGTTTTTAACTCCATACTCTCTAATCTCCTGTTCAAATGGAAGTGCTTTTGTAATATCTTCTATATAATTCTATATTCATAAAATTATATATATATGAGAGAGAGAGAGAGAGAGAGAGAGAGAGAGAGAGAGAGAGAAAGATAATTCTATTTCTCTACTCATATATTTGATTTTTTTCCCCTTTTTTGTGGTGCTGGGGATTGAACCCAGGGCCTTGTACTTGCAAGGCATGCACTCTACCTACTGAGCTATATCCCCAGCCCCCTCATATATTTGATTTTTGTAACAATGTTTTCATTGTTTAGCAAATTATTTTTAGCATTGTAACTTGCTTAAGAAAAATGTGAATTTTAAGGATTATTTTCAGATTTGGGGAAAACCTCAACATTTTTTAATATGGAAATTATTAATGTCACATTCTCTGTTTTTTAGTACATCTTCAGGTTTGTGCTCTACCAATGTGAAATTTCTATGAATGTATAAATTCTGAGAAATTCTATTTTATGTAATTGCCTCTGAAAAAAAATCGGTTCATATGTTTATCTTTGTATATTCTTCTTTACATAATATATTCCTGAAAAGAGAATTTCCATTCCTTGTGAGATAAGTTTTCTATTTATATGCTATTTATTCAACATTGGAAGATTCTTCAATTGTGTACATTTCATGGCTTTTTATTCTCCTGTTTTCCTCACAAGCTTCTCTTACCTGGCCCCATGGAGTACAGTCATATTTTAATTCAATCTCTAACCCTGCCCCTCTCTCTCCACATTCCATTGGCTCAGGCTATCTCTTCTCCAGGAGAATTAGCCAGAAATTGACCATGTTACTACAGAGCTACATGTGACATTCATGGAGGATGGTCACAAGGAAAAGGAGATGAACAAAAAGGGCATTCCCACATGAAATGCTGAATGAAAGAACTCAGTGGAAGAATCAGAGAACAAGTGGCCAGAGAAGAAGAATTATAACAGGAAAAGACTGAGATCCAAGAGAATATTTTTATTCTGAAAATAGATATGTTTAAATATAATGTTTGTACTGAATATTCATTATTAATTCATAATTTAGATTAAAACAGTATTATGTTAAGGATTAGGTTTTATAGCTAACAGTTTGAGTCCCCCCACCACTGCACAAATCTTTTAATAAATACAATGAAACACTACTATTAAAGTTGGGTTTCCTTATGATGCCTTCCCCAGTTTATTGCCTTTATTCTTTTTGCTTCCTGGAGGCAGCTATCATCAAGAATTTAGTGATTTTTTTTTCTTTCAAGCCATATTTTATTACATATATAAATATCCACAAAATACATGTTATGTGTACATATGTGAATACATACATATTATTAATGTATATATGTGTAGTTGTGTGTGATTTGATAATGTACAAATGGTATAATAATTTCTGCCATTTGTGTTTTCTTTAGTTAATATAAAAATTTGGATTGATCCACACCAGCACATATAGCTCCAGTTCACTTAAATTACAGTACAGCATTCAATTTTATGAATATACCACGGTTGATTTGCCCAGTTCCTTACTGACTCCATCTTCAAGCAAGGTTACATTCTAAGGCATCAGAAGTTAGGACAACAACTTAACTTTTCTGGAAAAACAAAGTTCAACTGATAACAGAGCCAAATTTAAACTTATTATTTCATGGTATCAATGGATAATGAGTGAAACAGTACAATGATGGGAGGATTTGTCATGATTGTTTCTAATACTTTGCCTATATTTTTGTTGAGATGGAATACAGGTCACCAGGCAAGTGGCTATTATAAGATAATACATGCCTGAAAAAAAAAATCCAGAAGAAAAATCTTCTACACTGTTGGGGGAATGTAGATCAGTATAGCTATTATGGAATACAGCAGGGACAGTCCTCCAAAAGTCAAAAATAATACTACCATGGGTGAATATGGAGGACATTATACCAAGTGAAAGAAGCCAGATGCACAAAGACAAATACTGCATCATCTCACTAGATATGAGATTTAAAAATGCAAAATGTTTAGAAAAAGAGGGGAAGAATGGTTATCAGGAGCAAGAAGGAGCAAATGGTGAAATACTGGTTTGGTGGTACAAAACTTCAGTTAAAAGGAATAGTCTCTGGAGCTATATACTGCATGGCAGCTATGGTTAATAATAACCTTCTAAGGACTTGAAAATTGCTGAGTGGATTTTCAATGTTCTACCACAAAAATACTGTAAGTATGTGAGTTGATAGATGTGTTAATTAGCTTAATCATTTCATAATGTTTTTTAAAGAGAGAAAGAGAATTTTTAATATTTATTTTTTAGTTTTCGGTGGACACAACATCTTTTATTTTTTATGTGGTGCTGAGGATCGAACCCAGGGCCCCACGCATGCCAGGCGAGCACGCTACCACTTGAGCCATATCTTCAGCCCCTCATAATGTTTTTATATATAAAACATCATGTTATGCCCCATAAATATACATAATAAAAATAAAATTTAAAACCAACCCCCCCAAAATAAAGCATACAAAATAGCAATAAAATATAATATTCATAATATAAATATAAAATAGATATTTGTAAAACATTGTCCTATGTCCAAAGATATGCATTCCTTTGAATACCTCCTGTCTATCTATCTTTCTTTCTTTCTTCCTTCTTTCTTTCATGGTAGCCTCTAAAATAATAAGAAATTGTCCAAGCAGTAAACTCCTATCTGTATCAATTATTGTTGGATTAATAGCAGTAAATGTAAATGCTTATGGTATGGGAATTTGGTGGTTCTTAAGGATTCAGCAATAGTTACATATTCATATAATATTCATATTCACATATATACTTAGATGTATGTGTATGTGTGTATACAACTTCCACGAGTATGTACTCAGATTATATTCTAAAACTTAAAAATCAGAGGAAAATAACTTCTGTTTAAAATAAATACATAACTACAACAATCAGATAAAAATCATAACCATTATTTGCAGAGTTAAACGTAGAATTAACAGCATTGATTATAGGTTGAAAAGTTCATAGGCACTTGTATTAATATGTATATATTTAAATTAAATTATTGTAAAATTACACAGAGTTGGTAAAAGCAAAATTAGTTTATTCTAATTATGATCCTTTCAACTAGATATAAATAAAGACATAATTTTATAACAATGGCACACATTTAAAAGTAATTTTATTCTGCTCTTCAGAGTGCTCCACACTGTAGCTATTTTCTCTGTGAAATTTTTTTGGCTCTAATTCTATCACATGGGCAGATTACATTGAAAACAAAAAGAAAGGGTCATGACCTTCTACCTAACCTTTGCTATTTAGATCCAAGGCCCAAGGATTTAGAAAATGTAAATTGTCCTCACCTGTCTCCTGACAAGACAAGAACATACATAGATGAATTATTTTTCTAAACCTAAACCTTTTTTTCTCCTTAAGAACTTCTCAAATGTTAAATTTAAAGACAGTTAATTACCAGCTATTCTTTAGATCCCTGGAAAACAATATTGTACTCAGTAAAATGAGCATGCAATCTAGGCTATTACTTTTTTTTTTTGATTGGTGAATGAACATATATATTCATGTCAAAAGGCAATAACTTTGTATTTTTCAAAAGACCATAATAGTATGGAGGCTAGCACTTGTCAACTCAGTCACATACACACACACACACACACACACACACACACACACACACACACACACTTGTAGATATATTTCTGATTTTCCCCTGATGAATAGTAGTGAAATTGCTAAGAAACTGGAAAAAAAAACACCTTAGGAAAACAATAAACAAAAAAAAAAATAGAAAAATTAGCACCTACCATAACATTAACTTTTAAATGACACATTGGTTTATCTAACTTTTCCTGATCTATACCAAGTTCATCAAAAAATATTTTCACAAAATCCGTTTCTACAAAACTAACAAGTTCTGTAAAAATATCAATAGTGTGCAAACTTATAGCTGCAAATCAATGTCCAACTCCAAAAGATCCTATTTCCTATACATTTTATAAAAATTGTAGTATTTTAAGTAATTGACACTTCTTGGAATGAGGTGTAAAACCCCACCAAACAAATCCCTGAAGGGGTAGGATATTGCAATTTCTGAATATACCTATGTATTTTACATGTCCTTCCTTTTATTTTTATAGACTTTATTTGTAGATCAGCTTTAGAATCACAGCAAAATTGAGCAGAGGCACAAAGGCTTCTCATATACCTCTAGTCCCTCTGCAAGCACAGTTTCCCTCATTGCTCATAATCTCACCAGAATGGAACATTTGACAAACTGATGAATCTACACTGACTGATACATCTTTAAAACCCCAAAGTCCATAGTTACATTAATATTCACTCTTGGTGTTATGTCTCCTATGATTTTGGAGCAATGTATGACATATATTCATTATTGTATTACACAAAATAGATTCACTTCTGTAAAAATTCTCTGTGCTCCACCCATTGATTCCTTCTTTCCCTCTAATCTTTGGTAACCACTGATCTTTTTATTGTCTCCATTGCTTAGCATTAAAAATGTCCTATATTTGGAATCATATGTAGCCTTTGCTGATTGTTCTTTGGCTTAGTAATTTTCATTACTAAAAATAGATAAGGTATCAAGCTATGAAAACATATGGAGGAAACATACATGCAAGCAATGGAATTGTTTCCATTTACAATTTTTTCATCCATTTACCTCCTAAAGACAGCTTGATTGCTTATAAGTTTAGGCAATTATAAATAAAGCTGTGCTAAATATTATGGGTATAAGATTTTATGTAGACATACATTTTCCTATTCTTTAGGTAAATATCAATGGATGTAATTCTTGGCAAGAGAATGTTTAGTCTTAGAAGAAACTGCCTCACTGTCTTCTAAAGGAACTGTACTATTTTGCATTCACTTGAGTGATGCAAGGCCATTCTGGTTGTTCCACATCCTTACCAGCGTTTGGTGAAGTCAGTTTTCTGCTCTCTGGCCATTCTAATAATGTGCAGTGATATATCATTGTTGTTTTAATTTGCATTTCCCTAAAGACATAAACATCTTTTCATGTGCTTATTTGCTATTTGTGTACTTCTTTGGTTAGGTATCTATTTAAATCTGTGTCCATTTTATAATCAGGTTGTTTGTTTCCTTATAATTGATTTTTTAAGAGTGATCTCTATTGTTTGATAACAGACCTTCATCTGATGTATCTCCTGCAAATATTTCTTTACCACCCTATGGCTTATCTTCTTATTTTACTGACAATGTCTTTCATGGAGCAGAAAATTTTAATTTTCATAAAGTTCATCTTATCACTGATTTCTTTCTAGATTGTGCTTTTTGGTGTTACATATCTAAAAAGTCATAATTAACTCAAGATCATCTAGATTTTCTCCTATATTACCTTTTAGAGTTTTTAGTTATTCACTTTACATGTAGCTCTGTAATCCATTTTGGGTTAATTTTTCCAAAGGTATGAGGTCTCTATCCACTTTTGCATGTGGATTTCTAGTTGTTTCAACACCATTGTTCAAAAGATTATCTTTGCTCCATTGTGCTGTCTTTGTTTCTTTGTCAAAAATGAGCTGATTACAACCAATCCCCAGCTTATGATGGTTTGACTTAAATTCTTACTAATTTGATGATGATGAAAAAGTGAATGTGCATTTAGTAGAAGCCATACTCTAAATTTGAATTTTTGCATTTTTTTTCTTGTACTAGTTATAAACAGTAAGATACTGGAGAGCAGGGATAAGCTGTAGCTTCTAGTCAACCACTTGTACCTGAGGTTAAAAACTTGATGCTCTACAATGCACTATGTCGATAATCAGGTATATTAAGTGCACTTTAACTGACTTGTGAAATTTTCAACCTACCATGGTTTTTTTCCTGAATGTAATCTTATCTCAGAATCCTAAGTAGCAACTGTATGTTTGTGAGTCTATTTCTGAACTCTTATTCTGTTCCATGGATCTATGTGTTTATTCTTTCACCAGTATCACACTGTCTTGACTATTGCAGCTTTATGGAAAGTCTTGAAGTTAGGAAATATCATCCCTACTTCCTCAGTATTGTGATTATTACTATAAAGTTTTTGCTTCTTATAAATTTTACAGTTTTTCAACATCCAAAAAATAACTTGTTGGGATTTTGATTGAAATTTCATTACATCTGTAATTCAGTTTGAGAAGAATAGAAAATATTGAGTCTGTCCCTTCTGGGAATATAGAGCATCTCTCTAATTATTTAATTTTTTGATTTCCTTACTCAGAGGTCATCGTTTTCTCATATAGATCTTGCATATGTTCCCTATATTTATATCTACATGTTCTATTTGTGTGTGTGTGTGTGTGTGTGTGTGTGTGTGTGTGTTTTAATGCATCTAGTGCAGTGTCTATTCATGTCAGGATGATATTTCCAAATACTTTCCTAGACCTGCTCTCCATTTCATGAAGTGTTATTAATCAATGGATATAGAATTTCAGTAAGCAAGGTAAGTAAATTCTAGAGAACTTTTATACAACACTACACCTAAGGCAACAATACTATATTGTATACTTAAAATTTTATTTATGGAGTAGATTTTATATTAGGTGTTGTTACAACAATAAAATATATGTATTTTTTAAAACAAATAGCTTGTAAAGTTTTTTTCCCTAGTGCTCTGCATACTAACTGCCAAACATTAAGATGAATGATCTAATTTTCCTAGTCATTTAACAAGTGAAGTGGCAAGTGTTAGTATTTACTTCTAAGAGAAAAAATTATGACCTCAACATAAAACAAAACATTGATCCATTTCTTCAGCTTTAATCTCAACTATCTCGATGTATCCACACTGACACATTCCCACACCCATCATAAGGACTGCTACTCTGTACATTGTCCCTGGGCATGAATTTCTTGATTGTGAGTAGGACTGTGTTTGCTGTCAAGCCATTCCCAGCTCACTGCATTGCCCAGACTGTCTTGCCAATTAGCTTCAGTCTGGGCTTAACTATTGTGGAACACTGGGGACAGTTGGAAGCAGGAAGAGTGACTCCTACCTCCTCACCTGTCCATCCTGTCCCAAACTCTTTCTCAAAGTGAGGCTCAGATATTGGCTATATTTTGCTGTGGATCCCTCCAGAAAAACCCAATGTGGGTTTAGGTTTCCACCAGCTGACCTGTGCCTGTGAGCTCTTTGTTTTCAGATGCCAGCCTAGAGGGAAGCCTGCCTTGCAGCTCTTTCTGATCTTTGAATTTCCTCTTAGTAGCTTGATGGGCTTCTTGGCTTATTTATCATTGTGGCAAACAATTAACAGCACTAAATTTTCTTTGTTTGAAATACAGTAAGTGGTTTCTGGGTTTTTTATCGTTATGTTTTAGTTGGACTGTGGCAGATAAACTCTGTCGGATGATATCATAGGAATCATATTGAATATATATATTTCAGTATTATTTCTGTGCCTTGTAGACTATGATTCCTTTTATTAATTGATTTATTTTCTTAATTTAACTGATGGGAAAATTTTAAAAGTTGTACATATTTGATTCTGTTTTAGACTGAAAGTACTAAACTTATGGCTTTTATACTGGTTTAAGTATTTCTCTAAGAAAATAACATTTTCTTTAATAAAAATACACAGCAGCATTACTTTGATAATTAGTTCTAATATACTAGGAGAATATACATATAGGTAGATGACAAATTTATCATGATGTTTCATTTATATATATATATATATATATATATGTATGTATTTCATTTATTCTTGCAATAATTGAAAAGGGATATTATGGACTGGGATGTGGCTCAGTGGCAAAGCATCTGCTTTGCATTCGCAAAGCCCTGGGTTCAACCCCCAGTTCCAAAAAAAAAAAAAAAAAGAAAGAAAGAAAGAAAAGGGATATTATGTGACATAACTTACTGTTATGTAGTTTAGAAACAAGGTACAAACTAAATCTAGGACTGCCTGAATCCAAAGTCTAAATCACAGTTTATGTTTATATAAAACTAGCACTTCTTCAAAGAAAATAGTTGAACATTAGTGAGAGAATATGAATGTTCAATATGCATAATATGGAAATTTGTCTTTTTTTGCTAAATAAGAAAAACTCCTTGTAGTGATTTAAAATTAACATTTCCTTTCCTTCAAGGAAAAAATGTTTTTATTAATGATAAATGAGTTTTTGGATATAATAAGTTTAAAGATACAGTATGAAATTAAGAGAAGAAAAAGATGATGTATTTGGGATTAGGTTGAATCCCATAAAGATGAAAGAAAGAAGTGGGAAAAGCATGTCAGTTGAAGCAGCAGCTTGGGGACTGAGGCTGGGGAAGATTCACAAGTGAGAGGAGCAGTAGTGAGTCACCTCTATGGAGCACTTCTAGTGAAGAACAATTTACATTAGGAAGGAGGTTCCAAAGTAAATTGTATTTTCATGCTGAGGACAGAAGTTCAATTTGAAACACATTCAATGGACTCTGTTAACTATCCTGCTCTCTGAATAAAATTTATAGAGACTTTGGCTATCTGAACATTAGACAAGGTACTGTGTTTAACTGTAGGCAGGAAGGGTATGCCTGATAAAGGTAGGTCAATGGGGGCATTTTTGTTTCTGTTTTTTTATTTTTTTGACCCTGGTGTGAGGAGCTCTCTCTGCATCCTTGTCTTGTCCTGGGTTGCATTCTTATGCCACATGCTTCCACTTCGATGTTTTGCTTCAACTTGGGGCCAAGGGAGTTGGCCATCTGTGGACTGAGATCTCTGAAACCATGAGCACCAATAAACTTTTCCTCCTATACATTTTTTTTTCATCAGGTTTTCTTCATTTATTTTTTTAATTTTTTAATTTTTTATTTTGAGACAGAATTTCACTATGTTGCCTAGGTTCGACTTGAAGTGATCTTCCTGCTTAATCTCCCGAGTCATTAGAATTATGGGCCTATAATGCCATGTCTAGGTAGAAATCCATCTTTGTTCTTTAACAATAGTGTGGGGCCACGAGTCCACCTCAGCAGGTATTCAGCGCACGATAGTGTGGACATTAACCAGACCCAGTCCTGTGCTGGTAATGGCAGGAGACTGGGGTTGGTCCTTCCACCATGATTCTGCCCAGCTTTAAAATCCTGCAGTGCCTGACTACAGATTGGTGACTATGGACAAGGGCTCTGGTTCTGCTCCAGCTTTAGAACAGGTTTGTGGGGACACACTGTCCTTTTTAGATACTTCCCCAGCTTATGTTGAACGGCTTAGCAACTGTCTCTTTGGATGTCGGAAATATTATTAATGGGTAACTTGGATGGCTTCCAGTTTTAAATGGGGCCTAAATAGACAGAGGGCACTGCAGCACAATCTGCTCTGTTTCATGGGGCACATGAACCCATAAATTAAATGGTGATAAATATATCTATAATTTATAGTGATGCCACATGGAATCTCTGGAAGCCCAAATATAAGGGTGACAGCATAGTAGCCTAGGGATCTGGATATCAGCCATTCCTTCTGTGGTATACAACTGCACCCCAGGAAAGATTGCGCATTTTACCATGGAACTTCAAGTGATCATGCAATCAGATGTTCTGGCTTTGAGTTAGATATATTTTCAGGTTCTCCAATTTATGACACTGAGAATTTGCAACATTCGTTCATCACATAATGGAATGCACTGTGTTAATTCTCATTTGTTGTTTAACAAATCACTACAAACTTAGTATCTCATATAACACCTATTATTTCAGTTTCTGTGAATCAAGTGACTGGGCATGGGATAACAAGTTCTTCTGCTTAGGATTTCACAGGTTGTGATCAAGGTGTCAGCAGGACTGTATTATTATCTGGATGTTACTGGAGGGAAAGATCCACTTTCAAATCTACTCAGATTGTTGGAAGACTTCATTCCCCTACAGTTGGAAGGAAGAGGGTCCCAACTTCTTGCTAGCTAGAGGCTACCTTCAGCTTCTGGAAGTTGCTTGTAGTTTCTAGAAGTTGCCTGCAATTCCTGTCTCACAGTCATTTATACTTCATCTAGCCATCAAAGAAACTCTCCATGGCAAGCCACCTATCAAGACAAAGAAACATAATCGTGGAAGCTGCCTGCCATCTCATTTGCCAAATTCTATTAGAAGCCAGTAATGGGTCCCATGGGCACTTCATGGGAAGAAATTATGCAAGGCATAAGTACCAAGAGGGAGAGGTCATTTTTGTTTTTGTTTTTTTGACCCTGGTGTGAGGAGTTCTCTCTCTGCATTCTTTCACAGGGGATAAGTAAACTACTTGCATTAGTACTCTTGGAGCTATAATATACACCTTGGTAGTACCAATACCTTTTCCTTAATTACAAAGGTTTCAGGGGAGATACCTTATGATCAAATAATAGATGAAGAAAGAATCCATGGTATTGTACAAGTTAGGAGTAAAGGAAGCATGACAACATGTGGAAGGTCATAAAACACATAGGGCAAAGAAATCACTTCTAGAAAGGTACATAGAAAATGTAATAGCAATTGTGGAGCTTGGGAATGCAGCTCTGTATATTTGAAAATCTCTACTCCATTATTTTATGAAAAATATTTTATGATCCAAAAGTTACTAAATTATGCCAAGAATATGCAAGTTTAGACTATATATACATATACACACATATACAATATGTATATGTCTCTATATATTATACATAAGCTTTATATAATGTAGTTCTAGCCTATATAAGTCTCAAAGCAATGGGGTAAATGTAGAATGGTACCTTCTTGCCATCATAAATAAGTAAGTCGCTTGTAGAATCATTTGTGCTTCCCATTTCTACAATCTGGATTAGAGATAATGGTTACCAAGGAAGACATTCTTCCATAGAGGACAAGGAAATAATTCCATTTGAATTTGAAGTTGGAACAATGATTACTTTGGATTTCTCATACCAATAACCTACAGGCAAATAAAGGAGTTAGTATAATAGAGAGGTGTTATGGTTTGGGTCCCGACTGTCCCCCAAAGTTAATACATTGAAACCATGATCTTCAATGCAGTAATGTTCAGAAGTTAGGCTTTCAGGCAATGAAGAAAGCTATAACTTTATTGGTGGATTAATCCATTTGATGAATTCAAATAGATTACCAGATGGTAACTATATGCAGATGGGGCATGGCTGGAGGAAGTAGGTCACTGGGCGTAGCCTTGGACTATACCTGTACCTGGACCCTTGTTTTTTTTTTTTTTTTTTCTTTCTCTCTCTACTCTCTGGCTGCCATGACCAGAGGAGCTTTCCTCCACTATGCTCTTCTGTAAGGATGTTCTACCTCATCTTGGGACCAAAGCAATAGAGGCACTGATCATGAACTGATCCTCTGAAACCCTAAGCCCAAAATAACCTTTTTCTCTTCTAAGTTGTTATGTCAGATTATTTTTGATCACAGCAACAAAAAGCTAACACAGGAGGTAATGGGGTCAGAATACCATGAGGAATTGAGGTTGTTTTTATATGATAGAAACTGTGACAAATATAGAGTACAAATGATTAACAAGGTCATATCCCGTTGCTTCTGTGCTCAATGATAACAATGAATGAATAATTACAGCAGTTATGTTCCAACAGAAAGGGAAAACTGGCTCAGACTTTTGGGTATGATGGTTTAAGTGAAACCCACAGAAAAGAAGTCCAGACCAGCCATACATTCTGTTTTATTTCATATAACACATGGAATCATACCTTCAATCTTGTACTTCTCACCAATTCTGGACTTGCCTATTGGCACATGGAGATGTCATGGAGAGCTATTGGATGCTCAAGAATGTGTTACCTGGAAGCATAGAGAGTTGATCCTATGGAGAAATTTTTAACCAGAGGAACTTGGGAAAAATTGGATAAATATTTTCTTACATCTTTTCCAGACGGTCTTGAGACATTCTGTATACCCCTTTAGGAAGTCTTATAGAATGGAGAAATTGGTTACCAATAGCTATACCTAAACTGAGAATCTACCTTTGTATTTGCTCTCTTTTTTCCCTATATTCTTCCCCCACCTCCTGGATCACACTTCCTAATAAAATACTTGTTCTTAAGCCTTTGCTTTAACTCTGGTTTCTGGAGAATTAAGGCTACTGTTCTGCTTATTATGTGAATGTGCAGACACACGCCAAGTCTGCTAATTCTAGATTATCTAAACTTTTATGGTGCTTAGAGATCCAGATCACTGGAAAGTTCTATTCAAAGATGTCAAGTAAAGGCATCATTGAAGCTACAAATCAATTTTGCTAATTGGGTACAGAAGCCACTGTCCTTCACAGAAGGTCTCACACATGTCCTACATAATGTGTTGATTAGCACTTGAGGAAAATATACCCCATCACATACCACTTTATCCTTCTCTACCCAGTTAAATTTAACACTCTGTCCTAATTATGTAGTAATGATCCCAGGTATTTGGATGAATTCAGATGACAGTGACTATCAAACATACTAATATATATATTTACTAATCTGTACTTCACATATACTTCTCCATGTATATTTTCTCCCTCTCTTCCAAAGTTACATTTAAAGGCATGAATAACTTCATGATGTAGTAATATTGCAAATGAAACAGACTTGCAAGCTTCTCATTTGTCAGTGACACAACAAATCCTTATTATTCACTTATAAGAAAATTTTACTGCATTTTTAATTTTGAAGGCATTCATTTCATATTTGCTATGGAAAAATATGTCCACTTGAAAAAAATGTGAAATACTGAAGATGATGAAACAAATAAAAAAAATATAAATGAACAATATCATTGTCTTAGAACTACCTCATTTATTATTGTTATTATGTTGTTATGACTTTTCAACTCCGTCATTAAAGTTTACCTGTAACAAAAAACAATGAATTTCGTCCTAGTTTGTAATGAATTCTAGATGGTCATTACCATAGAAAATAAAGAGCCAGCTTTGTGACAAACTGAGACAGTTCTGACTTGGCATATTCCGTGTTTTTAACATGCCTGTTCCATTCTAACAAGTATCAACTCTTCTCCTTTTTCCTGGTGAGAGTCTACTTTTTTTTTTCAACTCAGGCCCATGGAATTGGGATCCTTTTACCAGGTAGATAGTTTCTATCCAAAAGAAAAAAATGCTCATTATTACCTGTGACCAGCATCCTCTGAATTTTCTCCTCTCCATGCACATCACATTATTATTGGTGCTCTTCTGCCCTTCACCTGACATGCTGATCTTACGACAAAGCAACTACTGAAGCCGCCATTCCTTCAGTCTTCACTAATAGGTGTGAGTTAGTTCCTAGGCTCCGCTTCCCTAGATTCTGCACATGTCCAGGTGCCTTAAGCCGAACTACAGCCTCTTAAGACCCATACACAAATGCTTTCTGTTTTGCCTAAGTTTCACAGATGTTTTCACCTTTTAATCTCTCATGGGGTTTTACTTTATAATAGCTTAAGGTGCTGGTTGTCCCAAAGACATTTATATTTTGATAGGTTTCTCCCAAATTCAAAAAACTTTCCAACTCATAAAATAAATTTCTAATGCAAGAATTTAGGAGGTATTTTCAAATTGGAGTGCATGCATCTATGTATGGGTGTCTCTCTGTCATTTTTCTATTTATCATCTAGTTATCACCCATTCTAAATAGATTAAATTAATTCTAGAGGAAGACAGAATCATAATGTTTAACTGAATGGCATAAAGTAAAAAATGGAGTAAAAATCCTGTTATAAGCTGAGAAAAAAAGTTCCCATTACTGTGGAGAAAGTGTGATAGAATAGAGGTAACTTGGTTAATAAATTTTCTTTCTTTATGATCGTATTATTTTCACAGCACACAAGAGAATTTTTTACTCCCCTTTACACTTTGAAGGACTTGGTTGCTTTGTTAGAAATCGGGATAAAATAAAAACAATTCATGTTTTTAGAAGCAGCCTGAAGGTGAACTGTTTAGTTCTTTGCACCTACTACTTCAATGGCCTTCTATTGCAAGTTCTGGAAAAAGGTAAACATAATGTATTTGAGGATAGCCGGGTTCTAAATCTACATGAAACAGTATTGGTTTGTTTGAAGTTCAATGTGAATAAGTGGGGGAAAAAAATCAACAAAATCTAAGTAGCAGAGACTATATTTTGAAATAAGATAAATACTCACTAAAATATGAATATAACAATATTTCTCCTTCTTCACTGATATTTTTATCAAATTATGGTCATGGTAACTTCAGAATAAAGTTAAATAGATGGTACTAAAAGTATATTATTTGATGTCACCCTTATTACTACTCCACCCCAAATCCAATTGTCCAAAGGCAGTGACTTTCATTTTTGCAATATTAATAATAAAGGTACAAGAGATTTTTCTCATTTAACAACTTAGACATTTATCCATTATGTAAATTTTAATTTTCTGTTACAGTGGATAAGGAATTCATCTCTCTTGATTGGAATTTCAAACAAACAAAAATAAAAAAAAAACATCTCCCAGCCATGAGTAAGATTTGTTATTCCATAAATTTCAGTGTTGAATAAGATCTAACATTTATTCTAGTTCAGCAATCCAACTAACGCTTGAATGATGCTTGGAGTTTTTAAATACTCATTCTCAGAGGATATCAGCTTTTTGCATGAATTCCTCCAAGTTCTGTGAAATGATAATTCTTAAGGTTGTCAGTTGTCTGTTTCATAATTCCATATCGCTAAGATCTCTCTCTCTCCCTACCCTGCCCCCTGCCTTTCAAAATAAAATCTATATTCCTGGGATTTCTCCCTCTTGATCTACAATTCCACATGCAATTACCACTATTCTACCTGATCGATCTATAAATATTTTAAGACACTATTGATTTCTTAGTTCCTTCTCTACAGTGTTAAACATTATAAATTTCTTATATCAATGTTTTTTTCAAGTGCTCTTTCCATCCTCAATGCTTCATATATATAAATATATATATATTTATAAATATATGTATATATTTTTTATAAATATATATATTAAAGCATGGCATCTAGAGGGAGGCTAGTATAGTGTTATACCAAGAGGCCCTATTTGCTCCTTTTATCACTTCCAGTCGATTTGGGGGAAGCCAAATGGCCATAGTTGAAGTTATATGCAACCAAAATATTTTAAAAAATTATATATTATTTTTAGTTATACATGACAGTAGAGTCTATTTTGACATCTATACAAACATGAAGTATATTTTATTCTAATTAGGTTCCCAGTCTTGTGGTTGAACACAATGGTGAGAATGGTGAGATTAGCTGTGGTGTATTCATATATATGCATAGGAAACATGTCAGATTCACTTTTACAGAGTTGTGTTTGTTGTTGTTTTACTCAATTAGGCTAGCTTCTGCTGAACTCTTGAAATTGATATCTTATACCCCAAAACAGGGCCAAAATATTTTATCCCTGTTATATTTTCTATCCATTTTTGATCAGACATTTATTAAGTTTGATAATTTTTTGAATACTGATTTTTATCACCTGCTATTTTTAATACTTTCATGTTTGCATTACCTGCAAAAATCCCCCTCTCACCAATGTTACTCTTACTGTAGCCATTAATAAAGAATTTTAACTGGAGAGAGCCAAAAGCAGACCTCTAGACATCTCCCTTCAGGATGACATTGGTTATTTTACAAATATTTCTGGGAGTTGGATTGTCTAACTGGTTATAACATTTGTGATTTTATAAAAGGAGACATAAAAAGAGTCATATTAAGTGACATTCTAAAAATAGTATTCACATCAAAAATAAGTAGTATCTGAGAAAAGTATTTTTCATGTACTTAAAAAAATTATTCAATAATAATTTGGTGGGGGCTGGGATTGTGGCTCAGCGGTAGAGCGCTCGCCTAGCATGGGCAAGACCCGGGTTCGATCCTCAGCATCACATAAAAATAAAGGCATTACGTTGTGTCCGTCTACACCTAAAAAATAATTTTTAAAAAAGTCAAAAAATAATTTGGTGATTTTCTTACACATCAACAATTTTCTATAGGCCTTAAGAAAGTGAGTCAAAATAGAACATATTCACATTCCTATAGATAGCATAGCTTGTCTATAACCCTTGGTGGATAATGGTCTTGCTTTGTCCTATACATACGGGTGCTAAAGGTGATGAGGTCAGAGGCTTGGCATAGAACACACTCAAAAGTGTTGTTATTATTATTTTTTTTAACAGAGATGCATGGTAAATAAAATAACCAGAAAATAATCACATTTTGAGGTCTGTTAGAAGATGCTTTATTGATAGAGAGTTGTCGAATGGGTATACAAAATGATTTCCAGAAAACTTGTCATCTAGGTAACATCTGATTTTGTTGGCAAAGAGATTTCCAGTCCTTATGAAGTTATCATAACAAATTTTGGCAATTTCATAGAAAGTCAATGTATAAGTTGGAATGTTTCTTATTTCTTCCTATTTCAGATGCTATTTTCATCTTGACTCGAAAATAAAGATTGGTCAAAGTCTTTATGGTTAGAAATAGACAGCAAAATTTTCCTGGTATCCTGGGGACACTGCAGGAAAAGTCCCTTTCCTCTGGACATTTTCCTGATGGTTGCTTCATTCTTAAATGTATGCTACTAAGCTCTTGTTTCTATTTTGTGAGTAAACTGGGACAGATTTGGAATAAACTTGTGCTTCTTTGCTTATTAGCAAAATGAAGAGCTTGTATTTTACCCTTTGCTAATTAGTAAAGTTGATTGGTTACTTCTTAAAGGGAAATCACCTAAAATTGTAAAAGTTCATGAATATTAAAAACTGCAAATTATTATTTCTTTTAGGAATTCTCTTTAACTGATTTTAGAATGTAAAAACTGTGTTATTTTACCTCACTTAAGTTTTGAGACACAAACACAGCAATATTCTGGTTGATGACAGAAAATGACATTTAAATCTCTTGATGTCACATGTAAAACTCTTGAATTTTTAGAGTTTCAAAGCCAAAAGAATATTTTGCACAAGGTATGTGGTTAAACAGAAATGGACTTCTCACATGACATGGACTGAAAGGCCGGAGGATTTGTGTTAGCAAAGTGAAATGAAAAGAATTTTTGAGTATCAAAAGAATGGGTAAAAAAATTCACAAGAAAAAAAATAACTCACAAGTTACTTTATAAAGAAATCATTTTGAGGAGGCAAGCAAGAAACAAAATTAATTAGGTAGAATGGATCCTTAGAAATGTTTCCAAGACAAAGCAAGCATGCTATAGTAGAAAGGAAATTAACAGTCTAACCCAATCACACAAAACAAAATAACAAGCACCCACCTGTAATCACAGTGGCATGGAGGCTGAGGCAGGAGGATCTCAAGTTCAAAGACAGCCTCAGCAACTTAGTGAGGCCCAACCAACTTAGCAAGATCCTGTTTTAAAATAAAATATAAAAAGGGCTTGGGATATGGCTCAGTAGTTAAGTGCCTCTGGGTTTAATACCCACTGCAAAAAATAAAAAATAAAATTAAAACAAAAATACATTCACAAACACACAATAACAACAACTTTGTGACCTAACAGTCTACTCTCAAAATGCAGAACTAATGAAGAATGTTATTAAAAGATTTTTCTCCTAATAAATATAAATTGTTTTCTAAAACACAGACTTTGTCAGATTAAAACATCTTAAAGAGGTGACATAGTGTCTGTTGTCCATAAAATTTTGTGGATGGAGGCTTGCCTTATGTAAACTTAGTTCAAATTCACTTTACTTCTTACTTTTCTCTGAAAGATTTTAGACAGTGCTGCTGACAATCAGTTTTGTAAGATCCCTCTATTTGAAGCAATCCCAGGGTTCTTTCAGTGGCCTGGTTTCTACTTTTAGCAAATGTGACCCTGCACAGAATTGTTGTCATGGGGAGGTAATCAGGATATACAAAGTCATATTAGTTAGTGTTTTCAGGGTTACCTTTGTTAATCTCTAATGCATAGGGAATAATACTTAGTCTCAAGGAAGCTGTGTAGAAATCATAAACAAACCACACAACTTTTGTAGTTTCTATGCTATTGATATCACAGATCCATTGGGAAAAATAGCATAGTAGATCAGGCTTTGACTAATATTTATGAGCCCTAAGTGTTGACTCTGTGCAAGTAGATTCTATGTTGCATATTACAAGTAAACAGGGCTTATAAAATATATATGAATAGGTTTGCTCAATAACAGTTAATGATTTTACAGTGACCACAAGTTGAATGTATATTTAAATGTAAACAAAATTATTTCTTTTTTTCTCTGCTACCCTATCATTATAGTACCTTATATGTATTTGTTTTTATTTCCCTAAGAAACCTTTATGGAAACACTAAGTAATGTAAGTCAACTGTTTAATTTCTCATACTGTTGAAACATTAAGTAGGCATAAAATCAAGTATTTGTGTTTATAGTACAACAGACTCTTTAAAAGTTCTTATATAAAATCTTTAATTATGGCTTTCTCTGAATATAATGGGTTCTATTATCATAAAATAAATTACTTAACTTTACCATCTCTGAAAGAAAAGTCAAGTTCACACAGTTTCCAGCCTATTTTTTTTTAACCAACAAAAAGAGTAAGCTATTTTGTAACATTAAATATAATAGACTTTAAGAACTTGGAGTTCTGTAAATAATGGTTCATTTGAGAATACAACTGAATTTTCTTTACTGCACAGCTTTAAACACTGCAAAGAAGCAAAACCAATTCAATTACTGGATAAACATTTGTGAAAGGGACTTAACTTACTAAATCCAGAAGTTACCATAATTCTACACTAGGTTGCAAGCCAGCTAAATATCAAGAGAGATGTTGTAACTAGCTAATGATTATAAATAATATGTGAATACTAAGTAATTTATTTTTCATGTCTGTAAGAAATCAGTTCTGTGGAAAAGTAATATGAAATTATCTTTGTCAAAATCCTTTGACTCTGAAACCTAGATAAAAGGACTGTTCATATAAAGGGAATTATAACCCAAGAGCTCACTATATGCACAGTGAAGAAAGGCAATGAATAACATTGGGGTTAAGTTGCCTTCTGAAGCTGGAGAATTTAAACCCAATGTAAAATTACTATTCCTGAGAAGAGTGTGAATGAATAGTGAGTTGGTGGTTTGACCGAACCATCCAGGGGTAATGACCCAGTAAGACGTGTAGTGCTTTGTGCATTGAAAAGCTTCATAGACACCAGTAAGATTCAAAGAATGAGACAGCATTCTCCTGCAAGCTAGTAAGTCCAAGGCAATCTGGACTACTTCACACAGAAATAACCATATTTATACTATGTTTTACTGTTCATTTACACAGTGTTTTCATTCATGATCTTTTTTAAATCCTCAAAAACAATCTTGGAAAGATAACCTTTGAGGGTTGATAGAAGTTTGACTTGATGAATTCATGTGGAAGATGGTTGAGAATTATTGTGAACCAGCTATGTAACATGTCTAAAAATATGCTCATTTGTAAAGGTACTATCAATGATATTTGTCATTTGTTTCTCATTACTATTATAATCATAAAATGTGTACCAATATATCTAATGAAGCAACATAAAACCCTAGGATCAAGCAGTAGCTTGGAGATGTCAGAGCGTTCCCCAAAGGTTTAACCTCCTTGAGAAAAGAGAATAATTTGATAGGAACCATCTCAATTTCACATGGGACTTTGGGTAGAGTTTCATGAAAGATCTACCATACTTACAACACGGTCTATGACTTGGTCCAGACTGAGTCTTCTATACCCAGATGAAGTAAGCCTTAGTATAGAGTTAGGGAATCTAGACCTCCAGAACTAGTACTGGCCTCATCAGGTAGTATTACACCACCTCCTTCCAGAGATCAATATTGCAACCCCCACAGAAATACAAAAAAGTAAGGGGCCTTTAAGCTTCTAGCATCACTTAGTTCCTACAGCACAAATTATTCCCTTTTACTGGCCTTTTCAGTGGCAACAGGGGCTCTATTGTCTACCAATGCCAAGAGAAGTAGAGGTAAGGGTGATATGCCATAAAAATAGTTTAGGGTGTGTGTGTGTGTGTGTGTGTGTGTGTTATCAAAAGATGTTAAGATGAACTGAGCTCCAAAATAATGTTTTGCACAAGCCAACTGTTTATCATTAAAGACTTAAGTGTTTGCTAACTTAGAGCTCAACAGAAAATATAAGCAAGCAAAACATGGACAGGGTTAGTTGTTGCTTGTGGCTGGGAGAAGTGGGTAGGGATAGTGTGTAAGCAATAGTGAACATAAAATATCCTTGGGGGTTAATAAAACATTCTCAAGTTAGATAATGGTGATAGATATACAACACTCACAGCCATTTGATTGCACACTTTAAGTTAGTGTACTTTGTGGAATGTCAACGATATCTCAACAATAGCTAGGTTGGTTCTGATGAATCAAGATGAAGTGAGGTTTTTACAAAACATGTCATACTCTCTTTCTGTGGAATAGTTTAGATTTTTGAATGGCCCCCCAATGGCCCATGTGTTGAATGCTTGTTCCCCAGGATGTGTTATTAGGAGGTGGTAGAATCTTTAAGAGGTGAGGTCTAGCTCATGGGGGCTATGTACTGGAGCGGGGATTATGGGGCTCTAGCTGCTTCTTTTTCCCTGTCTTTTGATTCCTGGTCATGAGGTGAGAGCCCTTTTGTTTTGTCATGCACTCCTGCCATGATATATTGCTTTTCCACAGGCCCCAAACTAGGAGGCCAGTCAATCAGAGACTGGAATGCTACAAACTGTGAGCCAAAGTAAACATTTCTCCTTATAAGTTAATTATTTCAGGTATTGAATTATAATTATAGAAAACTAACACTCTGCAATCCCTTTCCAGTCTTTTTCATTCTTTTATCCAGTACGTCTCTATTTTAGTTTAAATCATCTATTTCCTTATATAGTACTTACACAGTGATAAGAATATGTGTGTTACACTTGGTTTTTTGTTGGTTTATGGTGAGGCCTCTTACCCAGGCTACTGCATTGACTTTGTAATGATTTTTCTACCCTTACTCTCTTCTAGAGAATGCACAAGTCTGTTTCCTAAAGCATGGGTCTGATCATGTCATATTCTTACTAAACATTTCACTTGGGTCAACAACGCCTACAGAATGAAATGCAAATTTTTACTTTGATCTATGATTCTCTCCTCTTATCTTTTTTTTTTTTTTTTTTTTTTTTTTTAAACATCATGCTACCAAGCCACAATTCAGTTTGGGCATAAAAAGCAACTTGTCTTTTTTTAAAGAATACTCTATTTTTCCACTTCTATGCTTTTTTGCCCTTCTCCTAAATTCAGGCTGTCAAAATTTCACACATTCAGCTCAAATGCTTCCTCCTACATAAAATCTTCATTCGCACACATCAGAATTACAGCCTCAAAAAATTATACCCTACCTTGCATTTTAATTACCTGTAGATCTGCCTGCCTTCCACTGTCCTATCTATTCAAATTATTGTTGTTGAATTTTTAAATTAATTTCATGTCATAAACCTATTATTTGCAGTAATAGAGAAAAAATATTTCTGTAGAAAAAAAATATTTCTGTAGAAATAATATAGAGCAAAATGCCTTCAGAGTCCATATTGATCTTGGCCTGTGGGTGAGGGAAAGTAGCACCTTTTATTTGCTGGTCACAAATTTGCACCTGGGACCCCACTAAGAGAAGACAAAGTATAAGAAAAAGCCTTCAGGTTCTTGGTTTTAATTCTTGCACTATAGGAGTCTTATTAAGGAAGTTGGGGCCTAATCCCACATGATGAAGATTGGGGCCTACTTTTTCTTCTATTAGACACAGAGTCTCTGGTTTAATTCCTAGGTCCTTCATCCATTTTGAGTTAAGTTTTGTGCATGGTGAGAGATAGGGGTTTAATTTTATTTTGCTGCATATGGATTTCCAGTTTTTCCAGCACCATTTGTTGAAGATGCTGTCTTTTCTACAGTGCATGTTTTTGGCACCTTTGTCTAGTATAAGATAATTATAATTTTGTGGGTTAGTATCATTATCCAAAGTACATGTATGAAGACACGAATTGGGTGTCAACATACTTCATATACAGAGATATAAAAAATTGTGGTATATATGTGTAATAAGAACTGTAAATGCAAAAAAAACAAAGTACATGTATAGAGACATGAATTGGAATGAACCTACTTTATATATAAAGATATGAAATATTGTGCTCTATATGCATAATAAGAATTGTAATGCATTCTGCTGTTGTGTATTTAAAAAATAAAACCTATTAAGAAAAAACCTTCAGAATTAAAGAATAGAGAAAAATCTTGTATTTTTATGGATAGTTGTGCTGAAGTAATGATTGCAGAACAACAACAAAAAAGATCTCATCCAATGGTAATAAACTGAAGGGAATTTAACAAGTCTTGTTGGTTCAGATGCTTTTGAGCATTCTATGTGACATGTCTTCCTTCTGGGATTAGGGAGAATCTTCAGGGGATGTTGGGGGAGAAGGTTAGATGGCGACCTTCCCTGCTCCATGGTTGGCTTCAGGGAAGAAGGGTAAGGACAAGGAGGCCTTCCTGCTTCTGCTGTTTTTTCATTATATATGTATTTATACCCAATTAGGCCCACATTTTTTTGAAACAAAAAAAAATGATATTGCCCCTTATTCAAATTTTGAATTAAAATAAACTGGCTTATAAAACAATCAGTTCCATCTTTCTAATTTTTGTCATAATGACTCCCTAGTGATATCACACATCAATTTTTTTCTGATATCTATATTGTTATAACTGTATTTGTGTATCCATTTATCTATGTGGATCTGTGTCTCTCTCACTCTATCTCTATTCCTTTGATGGTAGCCTCAGGATGTGCTTAATTGAATAATCTAGCACTGACATAACCTCAAGCCAAAGAGATAAGAACTGATTCTGGTGTATTTTGTTCTTCCCTGAAGGATGGTGGGGAGAAGGAGCGAGTGAGAAATCTACTTTTAGATTTCACTTTTATTGAAAAAGGCAGAAAAAAATTCTCAATAATGAAATCTTATGTACTACATAAATATTTTGACTAATCAAAAAGGGGCACATATTTTTCCTTTTACACATTATAAAATAAACTCACACATAAAACCAATTATAATAATCACCAAAGATTCATATTAAATAAAGGAAATCTAGACGAATTAATGGTAGTAATGAAAATTAAGACTAAAGTCAAACTATTCTGAGTAGACTTTGGTTGTATTTCTTTTTTGATGAGATATGGTCGTCTAAAGGTAAGGTGGAAATTGGTTTGGAAAGTTCATTAATTTTCCTATAGTCCTATAAGAGTTTCATATTCTAGAGGAAAATAGATTTTTAAAGTATAAGTACCCTTCAATTATAATATAATACTTTAATTTATGTATTTCATCCCCTTTATTATTTTTAGATTTATCTCTTTATTAATTAGTTTTCTCTAGAAAGCACTAGACACTAAGATACATAAAGTTGGAAATCACATTATTATCCCATCATTAATGAGCAACAGAACAACATTATATCATCAATACTTTCATATGTGGTAAACATTAAAATAATGTAATTTTCTGAAGAAAGTATTTAATTGTGATTAAAAATCATTCCTACAGGGGCTGGGGTTTTAGCTCAGGGGTAGATCACTTGCCTAGCTAGCATGTGTGAGGCACAGAGTTCCATCTTCAGCACCACATAAAAATAAATAAATAAATAAAAGTATTGTGTCTATCTACAAGTAAAAATAAAAAATAAATTTAAAAAAATCACACATACAATATACTAGTTTGTCCTTACTCCAATTTCCATATTGATTTGCATATTGGTGTGTGTTTGTATATGTGTGTATATGTGATAAGTAAGGGCATGAATCATTTTTCAGATATTTTGGGAGATTCAGGATACCACTTGATTAAAGTTCATTGTAGAATATCTATAAACCATCAAATTATTTTAGAACCCATTAAACTACATTAGAATGCCATCAAACTATTCTCTCTTCTCTGAAACTGTCAAAGAACCCGGTCCAAATCCTGTCTCTATGAAGGTTTCACTCACAAGAAATATTGAGAAGTTTTAAAATTAGTTTATGTTCCCTACTACTGGAAATTCTGGAAATAGTTGTAGAACTCAATAATCTGTATTTTAAAAACATATACAGCATGATTCATGTGTTCTACTAAAGCCTGACCTTCACAAGAATCAATCATGATGAATGTGGGGATATTTAAGAAAACAAATAAATAAAAACTGTTGTTTGAACAATAGTTCTTTCTTCTTGGTAATCACTTCTCGAGCTGACTCCTCAGAAATATTCACCATTTCCTTCCGTCATTGAACAGCAAGAGTGGAACCCAGACTCTGGATGAATTTGATGAAAGTGCATCTAGAAGGGGTAGGCAAAGGTGTCTGAGTTCTACAAACCAATTCCTTGAAGAATTTTAATACTGTGTAGTTTCCAGGGACATTTTACTTTCCAATGTTTCATTTATCCAATTTAGTTTTGGATTAAGAGTTGCTCTTGAATGGGGTAAGTTGATAAAAAGTGCGTCGTATTAGATTATATTAAAGCTTTCTCAATGATGAGGACTCTGGAAGAAGAGAAACTGGTGTGGATTTGAAATGCTTAGGGAAGGAGGTAAGGATGTGGGGAGGAGGGCAAAAAAGAAACAGAAAAGTGAAGATGCATGTATTGTGAGATGAGATATGATTTTATATATATACATATATATACACACACACATATATATATGAATATATGTATGTTCATTTATAAAATAAACTGGACCATTGAAAATATGATGTCTAAAAGCATTCTATATACCTTATATAAAACATACCTCATTATTTCCCCTTGCCCCCCAAATTGAAATCCAAGTACTTAGCAACTTTCCTTTTTTTTTTTTTTTTTTTCGGTACTGGGATTGAACTCAGGGTCACTCAACCACTGAGCCACATTCTCATCCTTATTTTGTATTTTATTTAGAGACAGGGTCTCACTGAGTTTCTTTCTCAGCACCTCGATTTTGTTGAGCCTGGCTTTGAACTCTTGATCTTCCTGCTTCAGCTTCCAAAGCTGCTGGGATTACAGGCATGTACCACCACGCTTGGCTAAATCTATATCTTTTAATGAAAGTATAATCTGAGTCCAGACATGAAAATCGGTTCAGGAGGCAATACAGTGATATCTGATATATCTAAGTTTCTATATTTGAAAATTGATTGTGAAATGATTTTTCTAGTTAAATTTGTTGAATAAATGTCTAAGGTTACATACTGTATGTTGTGCCAGGGGCTAGAGTAACCATGCAGCAAGACAGATTTCTTCCCCTTGAACATCTCATAACTCTGTGCTTCCTTATTCTCTTCTCCAACATCAAGGCAAATTCAATTGAGACGAACACTATAAAAACATCAATTTTATGATGTTACTGATTTTATGAATGTAAGCAATCATTGTAAGAACAACTTGGAAAGCTCTTGAATAAACTTAATTATTTTTCTTTCACTCATTGAAATTATTAACTGCCTGATAAAAAATAATGTATGCTCAGAGGTGGCAATATAAAGAATATTGCATTAAGTGCATATTATTAGACCAATGAACATTAATTATCACATTTCTAGCAGTGAGGAGAATTATGGATTAGGTGCAGGTGCCCCTTCAAGAAAACTTATATTAATATTTCAGTCTCAGCCATAAAATAAGCACTTCAAGTGTTACTTAGAAAGGAAGATTTATTACCTTCATATCCTCTTAATAATTTATTTCTTCCTTACATCTGATATAATCCCACACCACAGTCTTTTGACCTAACGAGTAATTTAATCTATTAGTTCAAAAAACCTTTTAAGTCAATCTTTGACACCAAAGAGAAGAAGGTAGTTTTATTAAGAGTCTGGTGTAATTGAAGGTCAGAATCCATGCTACACATGAGGTGCAGAGTGGGTAGAATCAAACTCCTTTGGGGTTCCAATCTCCTGGTGAATAGACTTCCTTTAAATAAGCAGGAGTCAAAAGAGACAAGGCCCATACCAGGGCTTGCTGCTCAGGAAAATGTTTTTAAGAGGAGCTTCCGGTGGTCCTTAACAAAAGCCAATTTAGGTTCATTTGGGGGATGTCATATGGGAGGGGCATTGCAGACTTATATTTTTTCACAAGCTGACTAAAGTAGAACACTGTTCTGTTACTAACAGGGATTCATCTTTAATTTGTCACAATCGTATTTTTCTTGAGACAGAAAATGATAATATTATCCATCCTTTTCTCTGTATATTTATTATGTTTGTTTAAATTAAGAGTTATACTACAGAGTTTCTCGTTGATAAAAAAAAATCTGAAAAACAGTTACATTGCAAAAAGAAAACACAAATGTGACCTCCTGAAATTTTCATGAAAACTCACCCAGAGGTACTTCTGGAATCAAATCGCATGGATGCCTTAGGACACATAAATCATATAACTGAACCAAAGAAATTCCATAAGCCTTACATTGTTACTAATATTTTTTGAAAAGGTCTGTTGAAGGCAAATAAAATTACAAAATTTTCATGAATTGAAAAATACAGCGGAATGGGACATAGACAGTTTATGATTATTCCTAATAAAACCACTAAATAAAGTCTAAAAGAGAAGCATATGAATGCACTATGAGAAGATCTTTTAAAACAGTATTAAAAAAAATCTTGAAGTGCTTTTTAATTTTTTTTTTTTTTGCCATACTTTTTTTGCAGTACTGAGTGCAGGCAAGCACTCCGCCACTGAATTACACCCTTAGCCCTTGAAGTGTTTCATCATTCATTTATTCATTCATTCAACATGGATACGTGTATATAGACAGAAAATACAACATATGTGTTTTAGGCACTTCGGAGGATGCAGTAATAAAGAGGTAAGTTTCTTACACTCAAAGAGATTAAGGGAGAGCAGTGGGGCTGGAGACACAGCTCAGTTGGTAAAGTGCTTGCCTCTCATGCCCAAGACATGGGTTCAATCCCCAGCACCACAGATAAAGAGAGAGAGAGAAAGAAACAGAGGGGGAGAGAGAGTGAGGGGGGGGGAGAGAGAGAGAGAGAGAGAGAGAGAGAGAGAGAGAGAGAGAGAGAGAGAAGTGTAGAAATGAAAGGCAGATGTTTTAGAGGAGATCATCTTAGGCAAGAAAAAGCAGAAACAAAACTAAGAGCATACACACAGTGTATGTGCAAAGAAAGAGCAAAAGGCTTTAAAATTAAAGTACATGTATCCAAATAATTGGAAATGAGATGGAAAAGTGAATGTCTGCCAGAATTTAGTAGTCTGAAAGATGTTTGCTCTCTATTGAAAATCCACAGAAGTGCTTTCAAGTTACGTGTTAGGAAGAGAATGGCTAAAGGCAGAAAATTGGATGGGAAGTTTGGATGCCATTCAAATAAAGGAAAATGAAAAGAAAAACTTTCAGGGCAGTGAGACTGAGAAAGGAGAAAGCCTGAAAGGAAGTCACCCCAAAAAGAAACAAATATTTTTAACTCACTCATGTAGAGGAAGAAAACAAGAAAGGGGAATGAAGGATAAATTTTAAGTCGTAATTGCTGAAAGATTGTGCTGTGGATGAAAATAAAGAGAATAAAAAACTAATTTGGAGACAAGGACTCCATAGTGGTGAGGTTTGTTTTGGCTGTGCTGGTCAGATCAGAATACTTAAATATCCGTATGGAGCATGTTGGCAGGAGATATGTGAGTTTGGAGGTTAAGGGGCCTCTTGGGATTATGATAAAGAAAAAAGATTGACTCAAGTCATGGCAGTCTCCACTCTGTAGAAAACTGGTGGAATTTTTGCAAGTTAGAACTGATGCATATGCAACAGAGAAGGGGGTAAAAATGGGATGTGGCTACCTTCATCAAATATTCAAGAGAAGTCGATAAAAGTGATGAAAGATGCTCTGTAGATATTTACATTAAGAAAAAGGCTATGGGGAAAGCACCACAGCTACTCTTTCAAGAAGGAAGAAGTCAGACAAAATGCCATCTTGAGAAACTTCCAGTACAAGGAAAGACTTTTTTCAGAAGTAAAAATGTAAGCATGTTTGTAGACAGAACAAATGCAGAAAGAACTGGGAAACACAGGAAATGGCTACTCAGTTGAATGAGTTTTCAAAAAAGGAAGAAAGAGTTAACATGAACGTTCAGGTAAAGTGCTAAAATATGGTGGAACTATGTCTGTCTCTTTTTTTCATTGAGAAAGGAAGGGCAAATGAAATTTCAGACGTATGAAATCTTTGTATAGAGGACAGTCAATACGTATCATTTGGGGTGGTGTTGATTAACAGACGGAAGGTGAGAATTTCAATATGAGAAGGAAAAAATACAAGCAAAGGGTTGAAATGCCTTTAGAAAATGGTGTGATACTAAACCAGGAAGCAGAAAGTAGTGCAGGGACTGAAGTAGGGTTGGTAGGTAGAGATCTGGAGTCAGCACTGTTTTCGCACTGTCTTCAGCAGTGCTAAAATGATCTGAAAGCCATGGCAGGACTGGGGTGAGGGGAAGACTCTAAGGACTGTTCAGAGTAGGGGTTCATTAGAATACAGGGAGCAAGAGTCAAATGGGTGAGAGATTAGAGAATCGTTAATGAGTAGACAATTAAACAAACTCAATAAAGATCTCACAATTTAAGTTAAGGAGAAAAATGAAGACACACAGAGGTTGATAAATCAGAAATATAAGAACGGTTCAAGGGGTCAGACCTCACAGTGAGAACAAAGTTCAGGTTAGTTGCTAATGAAAGCGTAGAAAAGGTGAAGAGTTAGATGGCTTGTTAGAAAGGAAAATCTTAAAGTTTAAGATCAATAGTATTGATCAGTGACCAAGAGTGAGCAAAAGAGTAGGCTCTTATTGATCTAGAATGGTTGAGGAATGAGATATCTGATTAAGCAAAAATGCTGACTTAGAATTAACAGTGTGTGTACACCACTCCACACACATATATACTTATTTCTACAAGTAATTAAGTCCATGAGATTTTTCCAGATGAACTGTTATTTTATTGTTAATAGTCATGAGAATATCTAAAATGTTGGACATCTCTTATTCTAATTCAATATTTTGTGTATGTTTAAGTTATAGTAAATATTTATATCTATTTCTTTACCTACTTTCTATAAACACCTATGCCTATCTTCCTATATCTATTTACTTATATGTCTATATAGTTTAATTAATTTTTATTGGTGCATAATAATTATATTTAGTAGTGAGATTCATTGTGACAGATTTATACACGCACATAGCATAATTTGGTCAATTTTGTTTCCCCAAACTTCCCCTTTTGTCTCCTTCCTCAACCCTATTGGTTTCTTTTATTTTTATGAGACTTGTCCCCTTCTCCCTCTTTTTTCTGTTTAGTTTCCAAATATGAGAGAATATACATAACACATTACTTTCTAAGTCTGGATTATTTCACTTTACATAATGTTCTCAAGTTCCATATATAATTTCATTCTTCTTTGTGACTGAATAAAACTCCATTGTGTATATAAACCACATTTTCCTATCCACTCATCTTTTTAAAAAAATTTTTATGAGTGAATTATAGTTATACATAATATTGGAATTTCTTTTGATAGAATCATACATGCACAGAACAGTGAATTTCACCTTTAGGTATGTCTATAAACTACCAATTTTTAAAAAAATATACAAATGAATAGAAAGAAAGCAGGTAGAGTATAGAAGGGGGAACAGGAGAGGGAGCAGAGTGGGAAAGAGGAAGTTCTAGGGACTGAAGTCGAGCAAATTGTATTCCATGTATGTATATATTTTTATTCTTTATCTACAAAATATTCTGGATAGATTGTGTAGACCTTGATTTGTGACATCTCTTCTCAGATATCGACATCTCCTCTGTGTTAGACTTTACTGGGGAGTGGGGAAAATGGTAAATTGAGTCTATATTCAATATATATATATATATATATTTATATTATAATATATGTATATATCCATTCAATGGCATAGATTACATAAATTTATGCAAAACAAGTTGTAGACTAATAAGTTGTTGGAAAAGCAGTAGGTAGAAGGGTCTTTTGGGTAACCACATTAATTGGGAGAAAAAGAGACAAAAGGATATTCAATGAAATGTTTGCTTTTCTTTCTATGAAGAGTGCTACTTCAAACATAGATGGAGTTTCAGGTAAATACAAAGCTCAGGACCCCTCTCTTTGTTTCCCAACTCTATAGTATGGTGTTTTCTGTATTATATTTTTGATATACAAAGTGATATATGCTATGAGTTGAGAGTTTTTACAAGTAAATAAAACACATATTTTGAATTTTACTGAATAAATGCATTGTTTTTAATGATTTAGAAGGGCATTCATCATTTGGTTATTATTGAACATAGATTGCTTCTTAGATAACTAGAGGAAGTAAATTATTTTAATCTATTTATAATCTCTGGTTCAATTTGGCACTTAAAACCAGAAACTTATATACAAAAAAAAAAAAGGAAAAGGGAAATAATTGAGAGCTGTGTTGGGCAAATAAATAAGTAGCATTAATGACTCATTTTTTACTTATTTGTTCTAATTAGTTATACATAAAAGTAGAATGCATTTGACACATCATACATAAATGTTGTAAAACTTCTCATCCTCATGGTTGGACATGTTGTAGAATCACACTGGATGTGTTGTCATATATACATAGGGTAATAATTTCTGATTTATTCTACTATCCTTCCTACTCCCATATCCCCCTCCTTTCTTCGCTCCCCTCTGCCTAGTCGAATGCACATCAATTTTTCCCTAGCCCCCTCTTCTTGTTGTGAGTTAACATCCACATAGTGAGAAAACCTTTGCCCTTTGGTTTTTTAGGATTGGCTTATTTCACTTAGCATGATATTCTCCAGCTCCATCCATTTACTAGCAAATCCCATAATTTTATTCTTCTTTAAGGTTGAGTAATATTCATGTGTGTGTGTGTGTGTGTGTGTGTGTGTGTGTGTGTGTGCGTGTGTGTGTGTGACATTTTCTTTATCCATTCATATATTGAAGGGCATTTGGGTTGTTTCCATAGTTGGCTATTGTGAATGAAGCTTCTATAAACATTGACGTGGCTGTGTCACTGTAGTACACTGATTTTAAGTTCTTTGGTTATAAATGGAGGAGTGGAGTAGCTAGGTCAAATGATGGTTCCATTCCAATTTTTCTGAGGAACCTTCATACTGCTTTCCATAATGGTTGCACCAATGATCCATTCTTTATTACAGTGGTACATGTATTTTCTTACATGGGATCTCATCCAAAAGATGTGGTGGCTTCTCTATTAAATCACCATTTGGGTGCATTCCCTACTCTGCATCTAAGATGTACATCTTTCTCTATTTTCCTTTTGTTGAGAAATAGTAGCAATAGGGTTCAGTTTGGGGTGGCAACTTGGTTAGATGACAAGCTTCAGTTATGACTATAGCAAAAAATATAAGGGAAATATATTTCACTCTCATGGAGCATTTCAGAGAGAAGTGGTCAAATCTGGTGGGGAAATTCATCTGTCCTCAACAAATGGCTTTCAAGATTTCTCACATCATCACCAAATTTAAGCCAGAGAATGAGAAGAGACCACTCAGGGGAAACATCTTTAAAGAGAAAAAGAAATTACTTAGAAGTAGCAACTGTCACTTCCATTAATGTCTCACTAGCTTTAGTTAGGTTTAGCTGCAAGGAAGTCTGGGAAATACAGTCTTAAATACAGTTCAGATTGATAAAATGACATAAAAAGAAATGATGAGAACAGGTGGCTCTTTTACTGCTCTTTTACTGATTGGCCAGAAATATGCACAAATTTTAGCAGCCCTATTCCATATTTATGCCTTGAACATATTCGTTTTGTCTTGGTTTAGTTTTTGTAGTGTTTTTTTTTTCCACTCATATTCTTTTCTGGGGGAATGGCTTTTGGTGTGATTCATTTCTATAAAACTTGTTCCATGAAAAGTTCACAATTATATTTCATTGGCTTGTTCATGTCTAACACCTATTCACACAAGGGGAATAGAAACTGACATTGACTTACCTCCTCAAATTCACCTAGGGGGAGAAATTCCCTGTGTACAAGGCATTCCGATTTGTAAAAATGATCTATCTATGTGTCATTTACTCAAATTAATGCATTTCACTAAAATTACCCAGAAACAAAGCTGAAGATATTTATATCATCTATAGTTTAAATCCTAAACATCACCCAAAGGTCTAGGTGTTGAAAATTTAATCCCCAGTCTGTAGCACTATTGGAAGGTGGTGGAATCTATAAGGAGGAAGGGCCTAGTGAAAGGGAGTGAAGTCATTGAAGGGGATATGGGGATTCTGGCCTTTCTTTGCTTCCAAGGGTGCCATGAGGTAAACAGGCTTTCTCTGTCACATGCTCCCACCATGATGTACTGTGCTAACACAGGCCCAAAACAAGAAAGTCAAGTTACAATGGACTAAAATCTTGAAACTATAAGCCAAAATAAACCTTTGATCTTTTAAAATTTATTTGTCTCAGGTTTTGTCATGGTGACAGAAAGCTGATTCACAAAATATGACTACCATCTCACAGTTTTCCAGTAATCAATATTTTTCAGTCACCATTATAAAAATATTATATTGATAATCTCATGCATATGTTAGCATATAGTGTGAGACATTCAGATGGATAGATAAATAAATTTATTTTAGACACTTTTAAAGTTTTATTTTTAAGTACTCATAGAGTAACACATTAATTATATTATTTTATTCACATTAACCTGTGAGATAAATATGGGAACATGCATTATAATAAAATCTCCATCTTCCAGAAGAAGCAATTGAAGTTCTGAAAAGGTTTAAGTGATTTCCAAGACCATCTGTCTAGCAAGAATGTAGAACTGAGATTGAAACTTAGTTTTTCTTATACCTTCCATTGTCAAAGTAATAATTTCCCTAGAACAAGAGATCTCTATTTCTATTATCTACTCTCAAAGATGATAATTTAATCACTTTCTATGATAATTTTTACTTTGATCCATTCTTATTTGTAGAGCATGTAAGATATACTCTTGTGCTCGGTGCAGTGGTACATGTCTGTAATTCCAGTGGCTGGAGAGGCTGAGACAGGAAGATCACCAATTCAAAGCCAGTCTCAGCAAAACTAGGTTCTAAGCAACTGAAGGAAACCCTGTCTCTAAATAAAATACAAAATAGGACCGGGGATGTGGCTCAGTGGCCGAGTGCTCCTGAGTTCGATCCACGATTACCCCTGCACCCAAAAAAGAATATACTCTTGGAATTAATGGAAATCCTTAGGTTGTCCAGAACTAAAATTTAAAAGATTTTATTATTTTAGTCCCAAATATATGGAGCACAAGCATTCAGATATACTAATGATATAGTAACAAGTGACTTTTACTGTTACATTCTCTAGTCAATCAATAACTCTATGTCAAAATAAATGAGATAGTTTCTAGTCTCAAAGTGCATAGTTAGGAAACCTCTATTAATTAGAACCATATACTACTGTCATAAAATATTGTCTTTTAATATTTCCACAATGCTAACAATTCCAAGCATTCCCTTACCTTTTCTTCAACTCAAAATAATCTTGGATTAAGTGGATAGACCTTATTACTTGTGGTCTTCAGGAGCAGAAGGTTTTTCATAGCAAACATTCAATCTTCAAACACACACTGAGAGGTCACCATCAGGTGTGATTTTGAGGTGCACTGAGAATGGGAAGCTCATACAAGTTTTGTGTATCTCAGGGGCTTCCAAAAGCAGTAGAAAAGAAAGAAATACAATTCATCACTGTAATGCTATGGTAACTGAGATCATGGGTTATACAGTAAGAAAGTGAAGGAAGAAACACTTTCAAAGCTCAACAATGGACAAGCATCCAGTTTATTTGAAAGTGTTCTTGGAATTCAGAAAAGTAAGGAAAATTGGGGATATGTTGAAGCTGTCAGAGTAAGCAAGATTTAAATTTGGCTGTAGACCATGGGTCCAATAGTTGAATAGGTGCAGGGGAGCAACAGAGTATACTTGCAAAGAATGGGGTCAGCAAGAAACTGTGTTGATGTGATGGTTAATTTTGTGTGTGAAGCCAGAAAGAGACCCAAAGGTCATTGGCAACACGCTGTCTGGATGTATCTTCAAGGATGTATCTAGAATAGATGAGCAGTTGAATCTGTAGAATATGTAAAATATGTGTTGTCCTTAACTTGGACTAACATCCTCCCATTATTAGAGAGCTATGAGGAGAAAAAAAAAAGTGGAGGAAAGATGAATCATCCTTCTTTTTGAGCTGTGACAGCCATCTTCCCCTGTCCTTGGATATTGGAGATTCTGGCAGTTGGCTTCCCAACTCCAAGGCTCTCCTATCCCTTTCCCCTCATTCTAAGTCATTCTGGGAATTACATCATCAATCCTCCTAGTTCTCAGACATATGAACTCAGACTATATTTCCTTTTTTCCTCCAGCTTGCAGATGGCAGAAATACTTAGCTTGGTTCCATAATTGTGTAGACATCTCTCATAATTAATTGTCTGTGTGTGTGTGTTGTTGTTGTTGTTGTTACTTCTCTGTAGAACTCTGAGTAACACAGTTGGGAAGAAAGTGAGTTGCTGATTCTGATAGAGGCAAAGTATGTAGACTGAGAAAAACTAGAAAATAAAGTTTTGCTAGTAGAAGAGCCCAAGGTTACAGTAGGATTAATGGGTAGCTAGATGAGTTTGGTCTTCATACAGAAGAAAACGGTGTGGGAGTTTCCTGAGCAGAGGGGCAGATCAACTTCAGTTTGATCTTCAGGAAGATTATTACAATGGAAGCAAGGATTAAAGAAATGCATAGGGACAGGCAAGTCAGTTGAAGAGTTATAGTATTTTAAGCATGAAGTGATGAAAGTCTGGGCTTCAGTCTTGGTAGTCAGAATTGAGAAGAAAGTTACATCTGAGAGACATTTTAGAAGAAATTATGACTGAATATAGTGACAGACTCCCTCTAGCATATTTCAAAATGGAAAGTGTCAGAATACTTTTCTCTTTGTACTTATTATAATTTTCAAATCATTCTACTCCCCATTAATTCTTTATGACCTGCCACTTAAGCAACAAATAAGCATAATTCAAACATGTAAGAGGAAATGTGTCTATCATTTTCTGAAATGGGCAATGAGTTGAAAGATGCTATAAGTAGATCGCATATAATATGTGCTCAATAAATGTTCACGAAGAGATTAAACTTTAAAATCAATATATAAAGCAAACCCTACATTCAGAAATGAGATTTTGGACCTAGGGTTGTCACAATTGAGCTATATGAAGCATGAAGTCTAGAACAAAGAGATAGAAATTTTTAAGTTTTATGCATTGAAATGCCATCAGAGACTGCTTCAGAAATTTAAGAAAGGAAATTGACACAAGCAACTTGAAAGATGATATATTGAAATACAAATGGGAAATAACCCCATCTAATTTTTATAAGCAAAATACTGGATCAGCAAAAGTATAGATTGGTAGTAAAAGAGTTCACTCAAAGGAGTCCAGATGTGAAATCATATCTGTTTAAGTGACAAGAAAATGAAAGGAAGTTTTATCTCTGATAATCTTTAATAACAGATCATAGCTGTCTTATTATTGTTATTATGAATAAGGAGTAGATAAGAATAAAGACACAGGTCATTTCATGTAATTAAAATTTTGAATGGCAAAAATAAATTAATTTTACAGACAAATATTCCAAAAATTTTCAACTCAGATCATTCCCTTAAAATATAGAAGAAAATGTGCTATGCAATGGCTTCAAATAACTTAATGAGGAGTGAAATCATAGAGATATTGCTGGAACGTTAAGTATGCCATTTCACTTATTCAGAGTAACGTGCAGCTCAGTATCATCTGATATTTGGGGGGCAGTTTTCCAAAAGCAAAGTCAGCCCAATTGGTCAATAACATAACAATTTATTAATTTTATAAGTAAAAACTTTGCCACCTCCTACACACACACACACATACACACACACACACAAAAAAAATCCCAGCAAAATGTTTCACTTACATTATGTATCATAAGAAAAAAAAAAGAAAATGTTTTAAAACATATGACATGTGCAATGATTCTCAGGTAAACCTAGTTTATTTGGAAGATTTCAATTATGTTATTCTTATGGATTACAGAATTGAGTACAGAAAAAATCCCCTAAGTATGCATATCTCCACGAACTCATTAATTTTCTTCATTTGGACGCTCAGCTGAGTACAATTTTGGTGAATCGCCCAGGTATTTGCTGATGAGTGCATTCATGTCATTTCCTACCAAAACCCTTTCAGAGATTCATGGCTGAGCTTAATCCAATTTCATTTTCTTCCAGGAGCCCATTGTTTATATCTCTTTTAGGGCACTTACATAACCATTATGCTACGGATTTGTCTTCCTTGACATGTGTGAGGAACTTATTCAGCATTTGTTGAATAAGTACACCGAACCTTGCATCTCCCTTCTTCCTGTTCTGGTACCTTGACTATGAAAGGAACTCAAGAAAAAATTTTTTGAGTCTCATCAAATTTTGCAGCTCTCTCACCAAAATTAAATAACCTGCCTAAAACACAACACATAATTTAAGCTTTTATTACTACAAAGTATCTCATTAGTCCTTGAAGCAGTCCTGAGAGTTAGCAAGAGGAACTGAGTCCAAGTTGGGTGATTGACAAAGGGCATACAAAACAGCAGTGTTGAAACTTATTAAATGTCCATGTTTTTATATTCTCAAGAGCAATTATTATACCTATATAAAAACTATTCGAGCAGATTTAGTGCAAAGTTAGTGTTCAATTCCTTTAAACCCTTTTCCTCTTATGTTCGCATACACGAAGTGTTTCAAAGATGAAACAAGATGCACCTTCCAGTTATCATTGGCACAACTATCTCATTTTAAGATGGACCAAAGAATATTCAGGAGGCTGTTTCTTTATCAAAAATAGGTAGCTAGGCAGTATTGAAACCAGGGCTTGATTTTTTTTTCTAGGCCCCATTGTTTTTTCTTCCATGAAAAATTCAAATTGTAATGTATTGTCTTGAATATACTCATCAATACCTTGTATATAAAGAGAAAAAGAAAATAGAACACTTAATTTGTCCCCCAAACAACAGACCTGTTTAATACAATAAATTACACACAAAAGGTGCAATAATACAATTTTACCCTGAATACATTCTTTTCCTATTTAAGATGAATTCAGAACCTTCAATAATTCATTTGATTGTCTTTTTTATCTTTCTTTCTTTTTTGGGGGACACTGGGGATCTAACCCAGAGGAGCTTTACCACCACTAAACTACATTCCCAGCCCTTTTAAATTTAATTTTGATACAGGGTCTTATTAAATTGTAGAGGGTCTTGCTAAGTGGCTGAAGCTGGACTCCAACTTGCAATCCTCCTGTTCCAACTTCCCGAGTTGCTGAGATTACACGCATGTGTCACCACACCTGGCTGTCTTTTAAATTCATAAAGCAAAAAGCAACAATTTGATCTATAGTTTGCTTGACCAGTGAAAGAAGTAGTGACTGATTTGTTGTTTTTTTTCTCACATTTCCTTATCTCTATTTCCCTACCCTAACAAATAAATATGTATACCTACAAACAGAAATCTGCTGTTGAGTTCTAGATATGACTTCCACAAACATGTAATTTTAGATACACGCTTGCCAACTCACTTGTTATACTTTTTCCCCAATTAATTGACAATAGAATTCTACCAGAGTCCCATCTAACTAGCCTTTATGTGACATTTCTTAACATTTCAACATTTCTTAAACTGTTTATGATCATTTTCATCTTCACTCCTTATTATAACTTATTATGTTTCACTCAATGTCAGAGATGTTAAATTATCTCACCAAGGTGGCAAGACTGTCTACTCTGTGCCTTAATTAGAAATTCAACTGCATTTTCTGATTAAGATCATGTGGTATGAGCAGTACTCTTCGCCAACTCACCTGTTAAGGTAACAAGAATTTGTAACTTTCCAAAAAAAAAAAAATTCTCTCAAGGAAAAGCATTTAAGTTTCTAGATGAATAGGAGGTTACAGCTTAATAACCTTCAAAACATATCACTGCTCCCTTAAAATAAGCCTGCAATTGTCAGACTCCTGTTGGTTAATTTCCTTTGCTGGGAAGACTTGATTCCATTTTCATTGCTTTTCTGCTAGCAAAAAGCTGCTCATGTCAAATCATATATATTAGAGGGCTTTTGATTTTCTCTATAATTCATCTATTTTTTTAATGATATCAGTATGTGCCTATGATAAAACAGTTTCCTGTGAAATAGGAAATCAATTTGAGAACAATGTAAGAAAGCCTTTTTCTATAATTAGAGTGCTCTAACAATAGATTAGGCAATCTCTTGTATTTATTGCTGTGCTTGAAGCCACAGTTGTGTGACCACAGGTCAGAAGGGCAATGAAAAAAATCCTGCATAGACTTGGAGGTGGGGGGGAAATTAGTCTTTTCCAAAGTTTTCTCATCATATGAATCATAGGGAGTTTTATTAAAAGATCTATTTTTCTTTTTTCCTGGCAGCTTTGGAAACACTGACTGCTTTAGATGGTCACTGATAAAACTTTCAACTCAGAGTAAGCGTTGGCATCAGAGCTAAGAATGTATCAAGTGAGAGAATTTTTTTTTTTGGTTCTGCTTGGGACATTTCTTTTTTAATTAATATTAATTTTAGTTGATAAATGATAACTGTATACATTTATAGGGTACAATGTGATATTTTGATACATGCATACAGTGTGGAATGATTAAGTGAAGCTAGCTAAAATATCCATCATCTCACCTGTTGTTTTTTATGGTGAGACATTTGAAATTTTCTCCTTCCTATTTTCAAATATAAAACACATTATTTTGACTGTGGAAATTTTGCTGGGCAATAGGGGTGGCAGAGAGGGCATTCGGAGTTCTTGATCAAAGTGTAGGTAGGTAGTGAATAAGACCTAGAAGATGTGATTCAACTACCCTTTGTAAGTTGAATGTTGAAACAGTTGGTGAAATACAAAGAACCTATTTTGTGAAAACAAGAAAGAAAATGTAGGAAAGGAAGAAGGGAAAGGATAAAGAAAAGCTGTGCTCAAGCACAAGAGAGACATTCCATACTCGTTGAGTTTATGTACTAAGTTTCAGAAATAACTAGGAGGGAGTACAACAGAAATTAGATTTAAATTCATAGTAAAATACATACTGGGTCTCTAGGCAACTTTTTCCCTTTCCTCTACCATCAGAAGGTGTTTGTAGAGAGAGAGAAAAAAAGAGTTTTACAAATCTCCTTTAAAATTCATAAATTTTTGAGTTTAAAATTCATGAACTTGGAGGCCAAATGCCAAATATCTAAGTCTATTTGCAATATTTTGTTTGGCTCTAAGCCCTCTCTCCTCCCCCACCGTTTTCTTTTCTTCCTGTCTTCTTTGTTTCTTAAACTAAAGGCATTGTATATATAATATTCAGGCCGTGTGTGTGTTTGTGTGTGTGTGTGTGTTTGTGTGTGTGTGTGTGTGTGTGTGTGTATGTGTGTGTGTATATAAAGAATATACTTGTATTTCTGTTTGGTCATGACATCTTCATTTTGATAAAATCATAAGTCAGATAATTTAAATTTCAAATAATAATTTCTGTTTTTAGAGATTCCAAACAGATTTTAAAAATGATTTCATGTTACAAGAATGATATGATTACCAATCCAGAAGCATAAGTACTTAGTGTGAGTGGCTTTTAGAATGACAGTCATATAAAATAATCTGGAGGACCCTTTCTCTTTAGATACAGAAAAATGTACCTATAAGACAAAAACTTGAAGTTGTTTTGCTCAACTTTATTATTTATGAATACTACATCATAATACAGTTTGAGTTGTGTCATTGATACAAACTTTATATTTATAGTGAATTTCCCTTCTGAGAAGACTCAATTTCAATGAAAAAATCAGTTATCTATATACATATAGTCTCCACTTAATGCAGTTTTCTATGCATAAATATAAAATATAATAATAATTTATTTGGCTCAATGATCTTAAAATACACCTAACTATATTATTGTGCATGAATATAAAAATTTTCAGGCTTTACATGAGAGGATTTTTATATTAGTACACTTTTATTATGTATATATCTTATTGTACACTTTAAAAGTCAGTGTTTACTTAAAATATCCAATATATGTTACAGGCAAATAATAAAAGAAATTCTCCAGAAAATAACATCTTATTAAATGCTTAGTGATTTATAAAAACATTTGAATGGCTCTTCATAGGAAAGAAGGAAAGTCTTTTCTATGTTGATAATACTTAGGAAGTCTAAAAAATTTTCTAGTTCTCCAGGAAGGATTATTTTATTTTGTGACATTTTCCCAGATGTGGAGTGCCTATAAACATTAAAAACTGTATATAATATATAATATAATTATGTTAATTAATATAATACTATACATAAGCTCTAGATTATCATTTTCAACCTATTTTAACACACCAGTGTTAATTTCATTGAAATATTTACAGAATTGAAAACTTAGGACTTATTTTGTTAAAATAGCATCTAGTAAGTTCTCTGATTTAGATATAAATACTGGAGAAATCACAGTAAACATCCTGTGAACAGCCATTTACACCAATACCTAAAATTACAGTAGATCCAAGACCCTTAAGAATCTTTTCTCAATGCAGGTTATTCCCTTTGCAAATGGCTTTAAAACTACCTAAAGATGTTTACAGTGGAACTGGGCACCTACACTTGTTATTGTCAACATCAGGTCTAACCTCCATTAAGTAGGGTCAGGAGTTGGCCAGCAACTTCAAAGGATGTGAATCGTATCAGACACACTCTTATTCGGTTTGTAGCTAAAACTCTCCATGCACAGAATGTGAAATTTTTCATGGTCTTGTCCCCTCAGTATACAGAAATGCATGTATCTCTAATATATGACAAAGGAAGGCACTGGGAAAAAGTACAAAATAGGTGAATTTGCTTTCAGTCTTTCTGTGCCATCCTTCTTGTTCTAGAACCATTTCTGTCCTCATATTGCTATCTAGAATACTAGTTACTTTATTTCTTATTTTTACAGAGAACTTCACAGTTGATGAAGATAATCCATATGTTAATTAATTAGTCAATGAATTAATTTACAGCTTTATCTTCATGAGATACAGGGTACAGACATGGTCAAAATGATGAATATTTTATCATATTTTATAATAGTAACAATATTTAAGGTTTTAAAGAATTTATCATTGACCAGGTGTAGCCTTAAGTAGGTTACATTCATTGTTTCATTTATCCCTAAGGAATTCTCCTTTCTATGATGAGAAATTTCTCCTTTAAATCATTTTTCTCTACAAATGGAAAAAGCAAGGCAAAGAGATAGTAAACAATAGATAAGGCATATTACACAAGAACTCATGTGAGAGCTCCTGCACTTGATCTCTGAGCCACATCATCTCCCTTGGCAAATTTTCAGGTATTGATATTTTTGTGAGGGCAATTGTATTGGACAAAGGAATGAGTAGGCTCCAAAAAATATCAGATGGGTGACTGCTTGATATTAAAACTAATTTCCCAGGAGACATTCAAGTCTTTATAACAAATTAAGGCTAACTTATTAAACTTAAATCATTAAGAGACAGACAACACAGTGTCTTACGTCAATTTAAGGAAAATTAACTAATAAAAACAATTGATCATTAAAATCATTGCATGCTATGAAAATTAGGAAATGGTAAAGGGACATAAATTACAAATATTCTATCTGAGTAAAACATATTGTAAGATTTTTCTCCATACAAAATTCCCTTACCAATGTCCACTTGCAAAGTAAGAGTTCTCTTATTGTTATTCTTTTAACTTCTTCTAATACATTGTTTTCTAATAAGAATTGAAAGAAGTATTAGTTTTTCAGACAAAGTCACATATAAAAATTGGGTTTGTGGTCAGTGTTTCTTCTCTACATGTATATTGTACATAATAATGTTAGTCTTGGGAGAAATGTGTTGCAATATCACATTGATTTATTTTCTTGTACATATTGTTAGTGCAGGGATTCTGGTATTCAATGAAGTTGTGGCAAATCAGGATACACAGAGTATTTCAATTTTGAGTATTCCAAAAAGTTCAAAGGGAGAGAACACAAGTGAACAAAAATACAAAGCCTTCAAGGCATGACTAAATTCCTATTTTGTTATTTGGTTTGTATTACCATTAATTGATACTAAGTCATTGCAATTAGATAGAAGAAAGTAACTAAAACTTAGAGTTGCTGAAAAGAGAGATGGGAAAAACACATAGAAAGGAGATGAATTTATTCTCTATGATCAGATAATCAAATCCCCCTTACCATTTTCTTTTCATTTATTTCATTTATTCTTATTTCATATCTTCATTAAGATATGTTCACTTACTTTGCTTTTTGAATTTTCTGGTAAGAATCTCAAATGGAGGAGATTCCAACATGGCGGCGGGCGCGGAGAGATCAAGTCTCTGACCTCTTCAGCTGTGCAGGCATAGGGAGTCCTAAACAGCCTAATTCTGTTTGCTCAGGATCACTAGGCAATGCTGAACTGACGTGGATCTGGAACGAGCAGTCTGGGCCTCTCAGAACACACACTGAACCCGGATCGGCTGAATTCAAGCTCCCGTTCGCCTGCTTCCCGCAGACAAACAGCTGTGACTCAGCACTAATCCATCCAGCTGAAACAACCGGTCAGCCCTTCTGATCCTACGGAGGTAAATGCCAACCGAGCCTTCATAGGTAGTGGCCACAGGTTTGAAACGGGGCTTGGGAGAGACAGTAAGGACCCACCCGTTGCATTGGTCACCCGGCAAAGGGAAACGAACTGTTGCCATTTGCAAGAGATACCACCATGGCAGACAACTGACGTCATCAGACTGCGGTGGAGGAGATAACTTCATTGAAACCTGCGGCTACAGCATCAATAAATTTATAGGAGTAAACAGTAACTCAGCAGTCAAACAGAACAAGAAGTAACATGAGCAGCTTCAAAAAGTAAGGAAGAAAAGGAGTACAAACAATGCAGGACAGCCTAAATATTCAGGAGGACCTAGAGTCATCAGAAAAATGGTCATATAAAGAACTCAAGGAACACCTTAGACAGATGGAATGGAACCTTAAAGAGGATACGAGACAGCAAATTCAAGCAGCGAAAGAACACATTGAGAATGTATTACACAAACAGATAAAAGAAGAAGTTAAGCACCTTTATCAGGAGATAGAGATTATAAAAAAGAATCAAACCATAATCTTGGAAATGAAGGAAACTATAAACCAAATTAAAAACTCAATTGAGAGTATCACTAACAGAGTGGAGCAAGTAGAAACCAGAACGTCAGATAATGAAGACAAATTATTTCATCTTGAAAAGAGTCTAGCCAACTCAAAAAGGCTGGTAAAAAATCACGAGAAAAACATCCAAGAGTTATGGGATAACATAAAAAAGCCAAACTTACGAGTCATCGGGATAGAAGAAGGTACAGAGATTCAAACCAAGGGAATGAGTAACCTGCTGAATGAAATAATTACAGAAAACTTTCCAGAAATAAAAAAGGAAACAGATATACAAATTGAAGATGCATACAGGACACCGAGCACACAAAATCACAGTAGACCAACACCAAGACACATTGTTATGAAGATATCCAATATACAGAACAAAGAGAAAATATTAAAAGCTACAAGAGAAAGGAGACAGATTACATTCAGGGGTAAACCAATAAGGTTAACAACAGATTTTTCATCACAGACACTGAAAGCAAGAAGGTCATGGAACAATGTATTTCAAACACTGAAAGACAATGGATGCCAACCAAGAATTCTGTATCCAGCAAAATTAAGCTTCAGGTATGACAACGAAATAAAAATCTTTCATGATAAACAAAAGTTAAAAGAATTTGCAGCCAGAAAACCAGCATTGCAAAGCATTTTGAGCAAAACACTACACGAGGAAGAAATGAAAAACAATAACCAAAACCATCAGAGGGAAGTGCCTCGGTAAAGACAGAGGGCGAGGGGAAAAATAATCATGGAGAAACAAACTAAATTTTTTTTTAAAAAAAGGATAAATAATCAAACATGGATGGAAGTACAAACCATATATCAATAGTAACACTGAATGTTAATGGCTTAAACTCTCCAATAAAGCGACATAGGCTGATATCATGGATTAAAAAAACAAATCCAACAATATGCTGCCTCCAGGAGACACATCTGATTGGAAAAGACATACACAGGCTGAAGGTGAAAGGATGGGAAAAAATATACAACGCACACGGTCCTCGTAAGCAAGCAGGGGTGGCCATCCTCATATCGAATAAAATCAACTTCAAGACTAAGTTAATCAAAAGGGATAAAGAAGGACATTATATACTGTTAAAAGGAACCATTCACCAACAAGACATAACAATTATCAATATTTATGCACCAAATAATGGCGCTGCGACATTCATAAAACAAATTCTCCTCAAGTTCAAGAATCAAATAGACCACAATACAATAATTATGGGTGACTTCAAACACACCTCTCTCACCATTGGACAGATCCTCCAAACAAAAGTTGAATAAGGAAACTATAGAACTCAATACCACAATCAATAACCTAGACTTAACTGACATATATAGAATATATCAACCATCATCAAATGGATATACATTTTTCTCAGCAGCACATGGATCCTTCTCAAAAATAGACCATATATTATGCCACAGGGCAACCCTCAGTAAATATAAAGCGGTGGAGATAATACCATGCATTTTATCTGATCATAATAGAATGAAACTGGAAATCAATGATAAAAGAAGGAAGGAAAAATCCTACATTGCATGGAAAATGAACAATATGTTACTGAATGATCAATGGGTTACAGAAGACATAAAGGAGGAAATCAAAAAATTCTTAGAGATAAATGAAAATACAGACACAACATATCGGAATCTATGGGACACAATGAAAGCAGTTTTAAGAGGAAAATTCATCGCCTGGTGGTCATTCCTCAAAAAAAGAAAAAACCAACAAATAAATGAGCTCACACTTCATCTCAAAGCCCTAGAAAAGGAAGAGCAAAACAACAGCAAATGTAGCAGAAGGCAAGAAATAATTAAAATCAGAGCGGAAATTAATGAAATTGAAACAAAAGAAACTATTGAAAAAATTAACAAAACTAAAAGTTGGTTCTTTGAAAAAATAAATAAGATCGACAGACCTTTAGCCATGCTAACAAAGAGAAGAAGAGAGAGAACTCAAATTACTAACATACGGGATGAAAAAGGCAATATCACAACAGATGCTCAGATGCTACAGAAATACAGAAGACAATTAGAAATTATTTTGAAAACCTATATTCCAATAAAATAGAAGATAGTGAAGACATCGATAAATTTCTTAAGTCATATGATTTGCCCAGACTGAGTCAGGAGGATACACACAATTTGAACAGACCAATATCAATGGATGAAATTGAAGAAGCCATCAAAAGACTACCAACCAAGAAAAGCCCAGGACCGGATGGGTATACAGCGGAGTTTTACAAAACCTTTAAAGAAGAATTAATACCAATACTTTTCAAGTTATTTCAGGAAATAGAAAAAGAGGGAGCTCTTCCAAATTCATTCTATGAGGCCAACATCACCCTGATTCCGAAACCAGACAAAGACATCTCAAAGAAAGAAAACTACAGACCAATATCTCTGATGAACCTAGATGCAAAAATCCTCAATAAAATTCTGGCGAATCGAATACAAAAACACATCAAAAAAATTGTGCACCATGATCAAGTAGGATTCATCCCTGGTATGCAAGGCTGGTTCAATATACGGAAATCAATAAATGTTATTCACCACATCAATAGACTCAAAGATAAGAACCATATGATCATCTCAATAGACGCAGAGAAAGCATTCGACAAAGTACAGCATCCCTTTATGTTCAAAACACTTGAAAAACTAGGGATAACAGGAACGTACCTTGACATTGTAAAAGCTATCTATGCTAAGCCTCAGGCTAGCATCATTCTGAATGGACAAAAGTTGAAGGCATTCCCTCTAAAATCTGGAACAAGACAGGGATGCCCTCTATCACCACTTCTATTCAATATAGTTCTCGAAACACTGGCCAGAGCAATTAGACAGACGAAAGAAATTAAAGGCATAAAAATAGGAAAAGAAGAACTTAAATTATCACTATTTGCAGATGACATGATTCTATACTTAGAAGACCCAAAAGGGTCTACAAAGAAACTACTAGAACTAATAAATGAATTCAGCAAAGTGGCAGGATATAAAATCAACACGCATAAATCAAAGGCATTTCTGTATATCAGCGACAAAACTTCTGAAACGGAAATGAGGAAAAACACTCCATTCACAATATCCCCCCCAAAAATAAAATACTTGGGAATCAACCTAACAAAAGAGGTGAAAGATTTATACAATGAAAACTACAGAACCCTAAAAAGAGAAGTAGAAGAAGATCTTAGAAGATGGAAAAATATACCCTGTTCATGGATAGGCAGAACTAACATTATCAAAATGGCGATATTACCAAAAGTTCTCTATAGGTTTAATGCAATGCCAATCAAAATCCCAGTGGCATTTCTTGTAGAAATAGATAAAGCAATCATGAAATTCATATGGAAAAATAAAAGACCCAGAATAGCAAAAGCAATTTTAAGCAGGAAGTGTGAATCAGGTGGTATAGCGATACCAGATTTCAAACTATATTACAGAGCAATAGTGACAAAAACAGCATGGTACTGGTACCAAAACAGGCGAGTGGACCAATGGTATAGAATAGAGGACACAGAGACTAATCCACAAAGTTACAACTATCTTATATTTGATAAAGGGGCTAAAAGCATGCAATGGAGGAAGGATAGCATCTTCAACAAATGGTGTTGGGAAAACTGGAAATCCATATGCAAAAAAATGAAACTGAATCCCTTCCTCTCGCCATGCACAAAAGTTAACTCTAAATGGATCAAGGAGCTTGATATCAAATCAGAGACTCTGCGTCTGATAGAAGAAAAAGTTGGCTCCGATCTACATATTGTGGGGTCGGGCTCCAAATTCCTTAATAGGACACCCATAGCACAAGAGTTAATAACAAGAATCAACAAATGGGACTTACTTAAACTAAAAAGTTTTTTCTCAGCAAGAGAAACAATAAGAGAGGTAAATAGGGAGCCTACATCCTGGGAACAAATTTTTACTCCTCACACTTCAGATAGAGCCCTAATATCCAGAGTATACAAAGAACTCAAAAAATTAGACAATAAGATAACAAATAACCCGATCAACAAATGGGCCAAGGATCTGAACAGACACTTCTCAGAGGAGGACATACAATCAATCAACAAGTACATGAAAAAATGCTCACCATCTCTAGCAGTCAGAGAAATGCAAATCAAAACCACCCTAAGATACCATCTCACTCCAGTAAGATTGGCAGCCACTATGAAGTCAAACAACAACAAGTGCTGGCGAGGATGTGGAGAAAAGGGTACTCTTGTACATTGCTGGTGGGACTGCAAATTGGTGCGGCCAATTTGGAAAGCAGTTTGGAGATTCCTGGGAAAGCTGGGAATGGAACCACCATTTGACCCTGCTATTGCCCTTTTCGGACTATTCCCTGAAGACCTTAAAAGAGCATGCTACAGGGATGCTGCCATATCGATGTTCATAGCAGCACAATTCACAATAGCTAGACTGTGGAACCAACCAAGATGCCCTTCAATTGATGAATTGATAAAAAAAAAATGTGGCATCTATACACAATGGAGTACTATGCAGCAATAAAAAATGACAAAATCATAGAATTTGCAGGGAAATGGATGGCACTAGAGCAGATTATGCTTAGTGAAGCTAGTCAATCCCTAAAAAACAAATACCAAATGTCTTCTTTGATATAATGAGAGCAACTATGAACAGAGCAAGGAGGAAGAGCAGGAAGAAAAGACTAACATTAGACAGAGTCATGAGATGGGAGGGAAAGGAAGAGTAAAGGGAAATTGCATGGAAATGAAGGGAGACCCTCATTGCTATACAAAATTACATATAAGAGGTTGTGAGGGGAATGGGAAAATAAACAAGGAGAGTAATGAATTACAGTAGATGGGGTAGAGAGAGAAGATGGGAGGGGAGGGGGGATAGTAGGGGATAGGAAAGGTAGCAGAATACAACAATTACTAATTGGGCATTATGTAAAATTGTGGATGTGTAACCGACGTGATTCTGCAATCTGCATTTGGGGTAAAATTGGGAGTTCATAACCCACTTCAATCTAATGTATGAAATATGATATGTCAAGAGCTTTGTAATGTTGTGAACAACCAATTAAAAAAAGAATCTTAAATGGAGAATTTATTTTAGTGAATTATTTTGCTCAATATTCTACATATACAGAGATGAATTCCCATCTTGGGGGAAATGAGTATTTATTTTTTTTAATTTACCATCTCCAAATGCAAATAACCAGCAGACCTCTTTAGCTCATTCTAGAATTAAACATCCCTGATTCTTCAGCAAATTCACTCTGTTGACAGTATAGTATGTAAAATAAGTAGAGCACATAATTCTTGCTTCTTACATCTTAAAATCAGGAAACCAAGAAGGAAGACGCAAGACAAATAGCAAATAATAATAAAGGCCCCCAAGTTATGTGCATCAAATGGATGTTAGAAACTGCCGTAGTCCAGCTGCAGCAAAATAACTGGGGGGTGACGAGCAACTTGTGTAGATTGATACAGCAGGAGAGGGAGCCATTTATTGTAGGACAGGAACGGTATTTATACATTTCACACAGCTTATCTAATTAACATAAACTAGATACATCAGTCAACCAATAAGGAATCTCTACACTTAATGGCTCGGTGGAGTTACTTCACAAACCACTCCCTCTGGCATTTTGCCAGGCACCATCCAGACTTGTTTACAGACTCTAACAAGAAACACTAATGCTATGAGAGGAAAGGTAGAAAGGGAGAATTCATTAGGATTCAGCGAGTAAAACAGGTTCAATGAAGAAGAAGTGGACCTTCAGTTGTAGTTATTTACAAGACAAGATTTAGAGAAAAAGAAAACATCTTTCCAGGAAGAAAATGTGAGAATATTAAAGTGGAAGTGTGGAGACTAGAATGCACACAGTGTGTTGTGAATACAAAAACCCTCTGAGCAATCAGTTTAGAGGAGTTAGATTGACTCCATTCCATTCTATTCATAAAATCAAAGTATAAAAACCCTCTCTTTCTTTCTCTCTCTCTCTCATTCAAGTTTAAAGTATCTGTGCTTCATGCATGGCAGATGCTTAATAAAAATCGTTAAAAAGGTAAAAGAATTCAAATGCACATACTCAATTTGAAAGACAAATAGAATCACAGAGTTGAGGACCATGACAGGCAATAATTGCAATTTTATCTTGCAACAATAGGAAACAATAGTTTCTTATTCAACTTAAAGTCCAACTGCAATTTTATTTTACTTTGTGGGAGGTTAGAAATGATAATAATTTATTCATCTACAAAGTTTACTACACATCTACTATGTACAGGCACATATTTATTTTTTGTTTGTTTTAAACAATACTTCATTTTATTTATTCATCTTATGTGGTGCTGAGGATTGAACCCAGTGCCTCATACATGTGAAGCAGGTGCTCTATCACTGAGCCAGCACATATTCTTTATACATACTACATGTGTGTGTCTGTGTTTACACACAGACACATATTTATCCCATAGTTAATAAGGATGATATTAGAGATTTGCGTGGGTTGTAAAAAGGAGATGCACTAAATTTAATCTCTGTGGGAGTTCTTAGGAATGAAATGTGATGAAGATTATGTAGTTGTATGAAGTGAAGATATGAAATCTGAAGAAAAGGTACAACATCGTGTTATATGGGCAAAAAAATCTATATGAACTATAGATTTGGTATTATTGAATATAAAGCAGGTGGGAAACAGAATAAGGCAGAACTAGACAAGCCAATGAAAACCAGCTCAGGGAAACCTTTATGCAGCAGTTAAAGAGATATAACTGCTGCTAGTGGTCAATGCCTAGTCACTAAGAGAGTTGGAAAGAAGGGAATCATGATGATTTGAGTCAGAAAGGGGATGAGCCTCAGGGCCATTAAGAGAGTAGAGAGGGGCACGACTGGAAATAAACTACTTAGAAGTCAAGAAACAACAATGGTCTTTTCTTGGGCCATGATCTGCTTCCTCCCTCTTGACTTTTTATTCCTCCATCTACCGAACAGCTCCTGAATTGTCTGTGGTCTCTCTGAACAGATACTGAATTGCCTGTTGCAACCAACTCTTGCATAATATTTAAGTCTTTGCCCAAATATTACTTTACCAGTGAAGTTTACTCTGGGAAGCCCATTGAAAGTGTTGATTCCCTCACCCTCACATTCCCAATCCTCATTATTGCATTCTAATATTAGTCAATAGCAGGTACCAGCTTCTGATAACTAATTTTTTAAAAAATTTTCTCTCTACCACAACTAATGTAAATTCTAGAAGGGGGGATTATTTTGTTGGCCAAAGTAAATTTAGTTCGAGGAGTGCTAGCATTAGCTAGGTACTTAGTAAATATTTGCTTAATAAATGAAGGAGATGAAGATGAAATGCTGGATTTAAGAAATACTGAGACATGATGAATTATTGAATGGTGGAGGCTGAGCAAAAAAGCCAAGAATTGCATCACTTTTCAGCATGGGTTACTAGTGGATTTTAATTTTCATAACGGAGAAAGAATGCTGGAAGAGGAACACTTTTACTGTTTCATCAATAGTATCTTTCTCTAAGTTGATTTTTGGGATTAACTAGTAGAAATGGAACAATCTGGAGCAATTCAAAGACAGCGGGTAATTAGTTTAATTACCACATCATCATAGAACTTCTCAAAGGTTAAATTAGAACATCAACAATTATCCTGTAAGATCTAAAAAGATGTACTCCCCTGTTATGATTTAGACTGGTCTTAGTGGTTTTCCTGATTTTCCAGGGCAAGGTTGCAAACTCTGATTCTTTGTATTTGTTAGGAAGCATGAGACTCCATTCCTAGATTACATTTTTCATTAAATTATTCTGGTTCTCAGTTAATTGATAAGCAATTGATGAATAGTCTTAAAATGACTGGGACTGTGAGACCATGTAATAGTGTTGTGGAATATTCTTATATCCGAAGCTTCATTTTTCTCAGAATTGGCTTCATTTATTTTGGGATGTGGAAGAGGCTATTGATGGTTGAAGATAAAAATGAAAATGTATTTTTTAACTTTATGGATTATTCAAAAATTAATTTATACTTTTGCTTTAATTTAGTTTGGTGATTCAGATAAGACATATATGTGCCTGTATCTATTCTGAAATCAAGAAGCATTCAGAAATCACTGGATTATTTTTTATTTTCCCCAATTTTTTTTTCTATTTTTAGGGGAATATTATGACTGTCTACTAGATGTGGTTTTGACAGAGTGAGAGTGAATTCCAAAAACAATAGATAATGTGTGAAATATTAGATTTGTCTTCTTTCTGAAACAAGGACAGTGGCTACTCCCATTTGAATGAGAGCCAGTTCAAATGATTAGATCCTGGAAGACAAGAAAGAACACATGTCCTTGGATTAAGTAATTTTTCTATTTAATCGGACACTGCATGTGATCTCCATCACTCCTTGATCTTTTCATGGAGGTGAAGAATTCTGATAAAAGGTCAGGCTGATTGATACTCAGTATTTTCTTATATAAAAAACAGAGGCAAACAGAGAAAAAAATAAACCTAGAACTATTTGTGCCTGCAAAGAAAAGTGCGAGTAACAGTTACTTTTAGAGCTGATACCAAACTTTTGAAAGCCTGTATTTAAGAATAGACCTCACTGGGTTTTTAATATTAGAGGAATCTCACGGAAGGAGGCCATCCTGAGAGCTTTTCCCATCCCCAAAATAAAGGAACTGAGTTTCAGACTTGTGGGTTCCAAGCAGCAGAAAATTTAACATATTCGGGACACAGGGATATGAGCAGTCTGTGCAGCTGTAAGAAGTTGAAAAGTCACATGACTTTAAGGGAAAATCATGATCTGTATAAGTAAAAGTCTGTTTCAATCCAGTGGTGATGGGTCTGAGAGAAAGAGTGCTGGGGAGAGAACAGAACATGGAGGAAAACGGCATGAGGGGGAAGATGGACCTGTTACTCCCCATGATTTATTGTCCTACCCAAAATGAGGCTGGAGCTCAACCTTAGAGTTTGATGGGGCATTGATGGAACCACCTGAGAACTGGGATTCACAGAGACTGTGCTGTCCCTGCTATTTTTTTGGTTAAGAACTTCCTATCGTGGCAGCCAAGAGACTGGGGATATCTCTCTCTGTACCACTTCCCAAGAGGCTAACCTAATCCAAACCTCAACAAATCCCCTCTAAGTTTTCAGAATAAAGTACTAGAAAACTTTTGCTAAATACATGAAGAAGCACATCATCTTTCCACTTATCCTAATTGATATGATTGAACCAACCACTAAAAAACCACAACCAGATAATACTTGAGTTGTAGTAACCAAGCATCACGCATTCTTTACCAGGTAATAAAGAATGAGTGGATTAGAAGGAGACAAAGAGCAATTTTCATCGTGCCTCTCCTTGACCTGAGACTAAGTTATTGGAACAAGGATGATCTCTAAAATTAGAAACTGAAGTCAAAAAAGGCATTGATTGAAATATGAAGACCTAAGGTTAGCTTAGCCTAGGAAGATAGAGTGGGAAGTAGTTACTACTTTCTTGCTGAGCAAGTAAAAAAAAAAAAAAGGATACCCATATTACAAAAAGCAATGAAAAAGAATAATATAAAAATGTTATGCAATATCAGACCGATGAGATTGTTGTGTTTCTTAAACTGAGGACAAGTTGGAATGCCAGAAATAGGTCAGAATTCTGCTGAGAATGTGCTATATTGGTTGAGGTCTGGCTTCCTGGGGTTTTACAAATTCTTCTACTTTTTAATTCATGGATGTTTATTAATAATAACAGTCAACTCTACCTACCATTATCAAATACTTTTATGATCAATTATTTTAGGGTTTTTGTTTTTTGTTTTGTTTTGTTGTTTTGCTGTCTCAAGCAGTGACTCTCAAATTTCTGATCACAATCTGCAACAAGACATAAATTTAAGTCCTGACAAATAAATACATTCATATATAATTTAGGCGAAAGAGTCATAAGACAATACTACTTTGGAAAGTACTTTGATATGTCCTTTTTCTATATTATTCTGTTTTATTTTAATGTTGGTCATAACTCACTCAGTTTGTTTGTGACTAACTAAAATTGTGATCCATAGTATGAAATACACTGGTTTAGATAATTTTTTTACTTTGAAACAGGATCTCTTTATAAACTTATTTCTTATGAACAAAACAAGAAAATAAAAATAACTATAGAAATATAAAATAAAACAACCAAAGGAATTTTTCAGCATTGATCATTTATGTAGGTCATATGAAACTCAGGATTAAATGGACTTATCAATAACCTAGTGGATAATCTATACTTAGAGTAATAGGAGGGGTCAGTCCAGCTGAGAACTTCTATTATTCTGTACTATTTTATTCTGTTTATTCCTTGTTAGTATGTTGATATATAAAATTAACATTCCTAGTATAAACTTTCTTGCTTACTGTAATTTTACATTAGAAAGCATGTTATATTGGCAGATGGACAAATTTGCTTCTGTGTACATAAATATGATCAAAGGTTTATGTTTAAATAAGAATTATTTCTGGAACTCCTATGGCTTTTGCCTTTAATCTCTGAAGCAAATTTTTGTGCAGTGCCTATTGTACCTGAGATACAGAAAAACACTGAGAGCTTTTAAAAATCTATTTAGCTATTATGAATTTTTTTGTGTGCAAATTGCCCAGGGAGAAATCAAAGTATTATTTGAATAATTCAGAAAGTATATTCAATTAATAATAACTAAAGAAAAATGAAATTTGAATTAGCTTTTCTTAAGTTTTATTTGCTTGCTTTTTTGTTTTTACTAACTAGAAGTCTTAATGATTTGGTCAAGTTGACTGGACTTGATTTATGCTAAAATAACATTCAGGGTTAAAATAGGGCTTAGTCCAAATTCCATAAAGTGGGGAAACCCCCAAGCATAACCGGATTTAAGAACCATTCCCACATACAAAACAACCATTATGGCTTCAGAGAACCAGAAATTATAGGGTAATGGAAATAGAGATATAATTTACTAAGAATCCAAGGATATTTGTAATTTCTTTTTTTATACTAATTAAGAGTGTATCAAAATATAACATTCTGAATAAAATTTTTCATTAAGTCATTTTATTCACGAAGAGTTAAGTGTGATTAAGTGAACTAGAGTTCATGGACAGGAAGAAACTACATAATTGAGGCAAATTAATAAATTTTGAATGAATTAAGTTAGAACTATCAGGGAAAACAAGGGCAGGAGATACTAAGACGGAATGAAAGGGGGTTGGGGGAAGCAAACAGCCCTAACATTAATATACACTAGAAAGTAAGACTTGAGATGAAAAAATTCCAGTGGTATATTCTGGTACAATTTTACATTCATAGTAAGATAAAGCCAGGAATTTGCTTGTTATTATTCAGACAGTGTCAAGATTTCTCTCCAAATGTGTTATATTGGTGATGAGAATCTCGCCTTTGAAATACCTGTGATTGTAGTAGTTTCCTGAAGTCACTGGGTATTTTCGTTTTCTCTGCACTCAAAATGATGTCCAAATTTATAAGAGAAGACTAGGTAAGAATATGCATCTAAAAATAATTGCCTTTGCCTGGATCATATTCGTCAAAGATTTTTGACTGAAGCTAAAAATCAATGCTTGACCTCCACTGAATCAAATTAAATATCTAATTTGTTTGTGTGTGTGTGTGTGTGTACATACATTTTCAAAAACAAATTAATATTTATGAAATATAAAATAATAAAGGTATACATAAAATCAAAATAGAAATTGATACTTACATTTTTCATGAGCTTTGCAGAAATTCAAAAATCATTTTTAAATATTTTAATTACTATCTTCAAAAGAAAGAGAAGACATTTTTGAGAGATAAATTGAAAATTAGTAAATTAGGTGCATTATGAAGAAAGTATAACATTCATATATGACCTCAAATTTTCAAAGCTGAATATCACAAAGGAATGAAGTTAAAAAATGAGATTACTGACTTATTAAAGTATTTAAATATAGAATATTTAGCAAGAAATTTGAATGGTTTTATCTTGGTTTTCCTTTTGTAATGATCAGATTTGCCGAAAGGTCGAAGACGCAGAATTTAAGAACAGAACATAGGAAAGTTTATAGACAAACCTCATGTACATTCTATTTCTTTTTCATAAAAAAGGAATAAAGTCTACAATGAATATCTTAGTTTTCTCTGTAATAATCAAAAACACTGTCATACCTTCTCTTATGAATAGAAAATATATGTCATAAAATAGAAAATAGCCAAGTGGAGAAGATATATGTCAGAAAATATAAAATGTGTTACTTCATATACTAAATATATGTCTAAAGACAATACAGGAGGTTTAATTTAGTTACTGAGGTTACAGTGTTAACATTTTTATCCAATCAAAATAATTGAAATATGAATTCTATATATATTTTCTTTCAAAGTTCATGGTCATGAAAAAAAGGATAAACTATGTTCACTAATATTTTTGAAAACAAAGAAGAAAAACTGATTCGTATAACCTACCCCAGATTCCAATTTTATACCCAAGAATAATATATCATAAGTTTCTTAGTTATCTTTACTATTTATAAGAATGTTAAACCATTTCTAAATATTTTATTTATTTATATATATATATCTCTTTATATATGTATGTATGTGTGTGTATGAACACACATCACATGAAAATATTTTCCCAGTAAATTGAAAATAGAGATTATAAAAACTCATGTATTAGTTTCCATTTAAATTTTATTCGTCCTTCATATCTTACTAACTTCTCATCAGGAATTTCATAAAATAAGCTTAGAATTTTAGTGAGTTTGTATTCAAGTATAAGATTACTTTGGGCAGAGCTGACATCTTTACAATGTTGTCTCTCCCTCTTTAGGGATGTTCGTGTTATTTTCCACTTGTTCAAGTCTTACTATATGATCAGTATGCCTTTATAATTTTCTTGATAGAAATTCCACAAATCTAAAATCATTGTGTTATCAGTTCTGGGTGCCTTTAAACTTACTGCATTCATTACAAACTATAGAACAGGAGATACCTATATAAAGAATTGTGACTAGTCTAAGAGTTTACACTGCCTACAAGCTAAAAATTTAATCTTTTCCAATTTCATGAATGCTGCTAGACAATAGGAATCTCCTGGGGTCAGAGACAAAGAACAGCTTGTTACTCCCAAACATAGCCAGTCTGGACATCAATTCTAAGTCCCAGAAGCCCAGTTTCCACAGGGTGTTTTGTGCGGGAGCCAGATGACATCTGAACATGATGTAGATCACCTTACAACAAAACACTGAGCTTTGGGGTCTGTACTTTTTATTGTGGACATTGTGCACTCCTGCTCTTTGCTTTTGAAAAAGGAACTCTATCTTCCAAGACTATAAAAAAGCCTTTTTCACTGGAAGCAGATGTTACCTGTATCTTCCAAGACTCCTTGCTACACTAACACCCTTGAATAGATCTTCCAGAATAAAATGCAGTAATGTCTCAAAATATGTTTAGAAATGTGAGTTTTAGAATTTCCTAATTAATACCATATAGTCATGAAATTAAAACTTCCAGTTTTTAATTTTCTGTGTGTGAAAAACATATTAATTTTTTTACTATGTATGAGTGGATTGATTTCCAGGTATAAATGAATGCTTGTCTTTTGGCTACTGCTAAATCTCTAGCACCTATCATAATGCTTGATGTGCAGTAGACACTCTCTTGAATAAATATATGAATTAAACAAGTTATCCATTTTTTTCTTGCTTTCCCATTTTTTACCTTCACAATATTTTTTTTAAAAAAGATTTCCTTTGAATGGCCTATAACCTGGAGAGAGGGGGATTTTCAGGAGTCCATGGTACAAGGCATCTTTCACTATATTATTATAAACACATACACACACACAAATCATAATGAAAGTATGTGATTAGGACCATCACAGTTGGTATGGGGTACCATGACATATCATGGTAACATTATAATCTTTCTCAGATTATTTTACATGTAGGATAATGTAAAAAATCTAGATCATGTGATTTGTGATTTAATCTCAGATGCCATTTTGGTAGTCTATAATATAATTCTACCAAACTTCTTCTCATTCATTGAATGTAACACACCTCCTTTCCTCCCTCTCAGTTACTCATGTCTTATTTCTCTCGTTTTGTACCTTTATCCCTAGTGTTCCAAATCTTTAAATTATCTGTTCTTCAAAACCATGTTACACGTAATTCAATTTCTGAAAATCCTTCCTTTAATCCTCAATCAAAATGAGACGAGCTCACATACCAACCCACAAATTTCCCAATCACAAAACTCACACAGTGATCATTATTGATTTATTTGTCATATACTCTCTGGAATATTAAACACTTTTTACCTCTTTAGCATTTAGTCAGTGTTTAAAGTATCAGAAGTGGTGGTCAGTATTATGAAATAAATAAATGATTTCTTTTGATAATAACATTAATACATTATAACATTTGACAACTACTAGTGACTCTTTATTGTGACTCCTCTCAGCCTAAGAACATTTACTGGGATTGGGAATGAAATTCACAATGTTTTTTCTTTTTTCCAATAATTCAGGAGACTGACACCTTAAAAGCATTTTCTTAACATTTATTAGACATTTTCCAATTACAAACTACTATGGAGGCAACAAATTGAATAAGATTTGCTCCCTTAGTACAAGTATAAGTCAAGGAAATGGGTAAGAGGTAAAGTAAGGGTAGAGAAATACCCTGAATATTTTATTTGAGTTACAATATAAAACATCTGATGCAGGGAGAATTACAGTAGGTTGATTTTATAAAAGCTCAATTAAAATGAAAATTTAAAAAATAATATAAAAATTAGATATTTGATTTGAACTTAAAGTATGATTATAAATTCATTCTTTAATTTTTATTTATTTTTAAATCAAGGATTTTCTTCTAAGGGCCCTGCATTATTTTATGGCATAATTCACAACCACTGTAACATCTAGAATATTTCAGCTTTTTAAGAAAGATTGAGAAGTTAAAAGCTTTTATACAAATTTGTGTGAAGAAAAAAAATAATTCTATCATTTTTATCTCCGCCATTCCTAGAATATTAATTCCTCAGTCTAGCATACAGAAATTTATTCATACATATGTTTGTTAAGTGCTTTATAGTTTTTACAACGCACACAATGTAGCCTTAAATAAAAGTATTTCTGTTCACATTTATATTTCATCAATTTGTATACTACTTAATTGTGCAATTATAATAATCAATACACTACACAAACAGATTTGGGGACATATACAACTTAACAATGATAAGCAATATGTTGTTCCATAATATTTTCTTCTCAACCTCAAAAGAGGAAGGAAAATGGAAAGGAAGTAGAGAATAAGGAAGGGAGGAAAAGAAATAGATAAGAAGAAAGGAAAAAATAGAGACTAGGTAGTTTCTTATAAACAAAATAAATTCTCAGATCATGATGATTGTTAAAACAGCTTTCTTCATTGATACGTTATAAAGAAGTTCACAACGTCCAATTCCAGAATATAAGTATTTTCCCTTAAAATTTCTATTTCTTCTTCTATGTAAATTAGGTTTTTGTTTTATTACAATGTTGGAATTAATTAGTGGATTATCATAATGCTTTGTCCAAGGCTCTTCTGATAACACAAGATCTTTTTTCCTATATTAAACTTGTTAATTTTTTGTCCACTGAAAATTCATCCATATATGCAGAAGATATATTGCTTTCAATCCATATAGAAAAATTGTAAAATGCTGGGAGTGGTGGCACATGCCTATATTCTCAGTGGATAAGGAGGCTGAGGCAGGAGGATCATTTGTTTGAAGCCAGCTTCAACAACCTAGTGAGGCCCTACGCAATTAGAGAGACCCTGTATTCAAATAAAAAAAAATTTAAAAAGCTGAGGATGTGGCTCAGGGATTTTGCACCCTGGGTTCAATACCAGGTTAAAAAAAAAGAAAGAAAGAAAGAAAGAAAGAAGGAAAGAAAGAAAAGAGAAGCGAAAGAAAAACTGCAAAATAAATACAAGTACCCACATTTTGTAGCTTTTAAAAATGAGAAACGATTTAATTAAGTAATTTAAGTGACTTACATGAAAGCTGTTTCCAAATGTTGTTTTGAATCTAAATTCTGCATTTTTAATTTTTTTTATTTGTTTTAATTAGTTACACATGGCAGTACAATGACCTTGACATATCATACATTTGAATCATATGGGATATAATTTCTCATTTTTCTGAGTTTACAGGTTGCAGAATCACATTGGTCATGCAGTCACATATATACACACATAATAATAATGTCTGTTTCATTCTACTATCCTTCCTATCTCCCCATCCCCTCCCCTCCCCTCCCAACACTTCTCTCTACCTAATATAGGGTAACGCTATTTTTTTCTCACATCTTCATACAAGTATTTTGTATAAAAATGAGGGTCTCCTTCCACCATCCATGCAATTCCCTTTCTCCCTCCATTTCCTTCCCACCCCTTTTCCCTATGTAGAGGTAATCTTCTTCCCATGCTCTCCCTCTCTTCCCCATTTTGAGTCACCTCCCTTATATCAGAGAAGACATTCGGCATTTGTTTTTTTGGGATGGCTAACTTCACTTACATAATCTGCTCTAATGCCATCCATTTCCCTACAAAAGAATTAAAACCAAGAATCAGCAAATGGGATGAATTTAAACTAAAAAGTTTTTTCTCAGCAAGAGAAATAATATGTGATATGAATAGGGAGCCTACATCCTGGGAACAAATTTTTACCCCTCACACATCAGATAGAGCTATAATTCCTAGGGTATACAAAGAACTCAAAAAGCTAATCACAAAAATAAATAAATAAATAAATAACCTAATCAACAAATGGGCCAAGGACCTGAACAGACACTTCTCAGAAGAGGATACACAATCAATCAACAAATATACGAAAAAATGCTCATCATCTCTAGCAATCAGAGAAATGCAAATTAAAACTACTCTAAGATACCATCTCACTCCAGTAAGATTGGCAACCATTATGAGGTCAAACAACAACAAGTGCTGGCGAGGATATGGGGGAAAAGGTACACTCATACACTGCTGGTGGGACTGCAAATTGGTACAGCCAATTTGGAAAGCAGTATGGAGATTCCTTGGAAAGCTGGGAATGGAACCACCATTTGACCCAGCTATTCCTCTTCTCGGACTATACCCAAAGGACCTAAATACAGCATACTACAAGGACAGAGCCACATCAATGTTTATAGCAGCACAATTCACAATAGCTAGACTGTGGAGCCAACCTAAATTCTGCATTTTCTGCGAAATACACCACCTCTTGAAAAGATTTAAGCAGAAACTTAGAGGAAAACCAAATACATCAGAAAATATAAAGGCAATTACATTAGCAGAAATATAATGTGATATGAACTTCTGCCCCTAAAGGATTAGCAGCCATAGGAACTGCTTTTGGAAAGTAAATGACCAGAACTTGGGGGGGGGCGTGAAAAATAACAGTAATTTTCAGATTACAAAATGCCTGGGACAGAAACATCTCAATAAAAATGAAACAAATGAGGTAAGACTATGGTTGCTTCTTTTAACACTCAGAGGAGTTTTCTAGGTGATAGCAAAGCAAAGGGAGAGAAACTTGAAATAGTTCCCAGTAGTGAAAGAGTCCAGCATTTCAGGATGCTGCAGTATCTGATATGAAGAATTTGAGAAGCAAAAAGGCTTTTCTAGAAGGAAACACATACAGAGAGAGCTTCCAAGATCTTCAGAGGAGATATTTCCAGTTTTGTTTGTTTCTGTTTTCTTTTCCTTTTTTTGCTTTTTCTTTTTTTTTTTCCTGAGTATTGATACAGGTCTTGGAGATCTTGAACAAGTTCTGGTTTCCAGATGTTGGAGATTAAACAGCCAGGAAACAACCAGGCAAGCACAGAAAGCAAGTTTTAATTGAGAAAGATACAGGGACAGACTTCTCCAAAAGAAGGGGCTCCAGAGCTGAGTGTCTGTGGGGGGATGTGTTTCTTGCTCTTTTATAGACCCTAGAACCTCTCTCTTTAATTACTGTTTCTCTTCCCTGCTTACTGACCAAGGGCAGGGATGCAAGGTTAATTGTTAGCAACTCAGAGTGCCCAGGAGCATGATTTCAGAGGTTAACAATCCATCTTTCTTTCTTTGATAACTAGTCCTCATCCTCTCTCAACCCCCATCATTCATTACCTACAATGACTGCCTGACCTTCACCCCTGCCTAGGCCAGGTGGAGCTGCAGGCAAATTGCTTTTGGGCAAAGAAAGTAGTGTAGGGGGTCAGCACAATGGGCCCATTTTGTAGAATCATTCTCTTAACCCTGTGTTCCCACATTCTCACCTATCTGTCCCTTTACAGTATTACTCTATAAAGACATGAAAAGGAACATCATGAAGTTAGTAAAATAATTCTGCAGCATTACTGGCATAAAAATATTTCATTTCCTATCAGAGAGCATAGAACTCATAACATACGGAAATTTTGCAAATCCCAGGATAAAATTATACTTTAGTAGAAGGATTAAATTAGCAAAAATACAGGTGTTCTGGACCCATGCTAAAAAGCTCAATAAAGAAGGGTAAAGATCTTACATGTGTTTCAAAGCAAAATTCAACACTCTTTAAAATAATGTAACAAAACTTATCAAAATAGCATAGAATTCACAATGTTCTGTCATTCGACAAAAATTTACCAAGCATGAATGCAATAGCAACTTATGGTTCATAATCAGGAGAAATATGAATCTAGAAAAACATATCCAGAAATAATAAAAACAATCTTTAAAATATGTTAAAAATCTTATAAATATGCTCCAGGATATGAAAGATAGGTGAACAGGATGAGAGATCAAAGACATAAAAAGAATCAAGTGGAATTTCTGAAAATAAAAGTACCATGTTAAAAATGAAATGACACTGGATTTCATTAAAAGTATTTGACACAGCAGAAGACTAGTAAGCCTGATGACTTAGCAATAGTAATTGTGAAGCACAGAGTAAAAAAGATTTAAAAAAAAAAGTCTTCATTGAACAATATGACGTGATCTAACACACATGTAATTGGAGTTCCATTAAACAAATTCAGGGATAAGAATATTTAGAGTTTATGTCCAAAATGTTATAAAATTTTTTCTAAAGCCATAGGCAGTTCTCAGAAGCTTAAAAAAACACTAAGGAAATATTCTAAGATATAATTATAAAAATAAATCAAAACAAATATATATGTATATAAAAATCCTGAAAGTAATACAGAAATCTTTAAAATGACATTTATGTACATAGTAACAGGACAAAAGTCAGAGAAAATTATTAGAAATCACTTCTACCATAAGGTCAACTGAATTAAGACTTTCAAAGTGGGAATAAAGCTCAAATTGTTAAGGTTAAATTCAATACCTACTGAAAATACCTTTCAAAAAGGAAAGTTTAGATTTTTCTTGTCTAGCAAAATTAATGGAACACTACTATCAATATAAACACACACTACAAATAATGTCAAAATATGTTGGGGGGCAGAAGAAATGATAATAGATTGACATTTTCATCTACACAAAGGAATAAAGAGAACTAAAATGTGGTAAGTGTGAGTTTTAGTCTGTTTAAAAGATGTTCATGACTTTCATTCTGCATATAAGGAACTTGGAAAATCCTAGGTCCTACAACAAAAGCTGAACAAACTGAAGAATCAACCACTCTTCCTAGATCCATAAGAGAGATGGAGATCACAGGAAAACCACCGTTCTCAAATCAGAGGGACACACAGGTAGGTACTGAGAATTACAACAGAACAGACACTAGTGAGGAAAAACCTCTGCACACACTGCAAGAAGTAAGGTCTCCCAAGATGTGGTAGTATATGCCTGTAATCCCAGCTGCCTGGGAGGCTGAGGCAGGAGGATTGCAAAAATTTTAATGCCAGCCTCAGCAACTTAGGGAGGCCCTGTCTCAAAATAAATAAAAAGGGCTGGAGGTGTGGCTTAATAGTTAAATGCCCTTGAGTTCAATGCATGCCTGATACCAAGAAAGGAGAGAGGGAGAGAGAAGGAAGAAAAAGTAGGTAGGCAGGTAAGTAGTAAATGTCACTCATGGGTTCATTATCTTACTAACAGCATCTGTAAGAAGCAGTGGTGGGTAGGAAAGACTAAACTATAACTCCAAAATCACAGGAGGATTCATGTGGACAAATTTGACAGTTAAAATATCCCAGAAGGCACACTCATAGGCAAGCACCCAAAGTTTGTATGCCTTTTACCTCCAGGAGTTTCACCAGGTGCTGAAAGTGAAGAGCAGAGAAAACATTTCCTTATACTTGCAGCCATGATAGGGCATGAGTAAAGGAATCCTTTCCAAATAAAACAAAGCATTCATTCTTAACAACATCTGCCCTCAGGAGAAGCTATTTTTTCATTTTATTTTATTATTTTTCTTAATTGCTTTTAAGCCCACTCTAAAGCTACTCATCAAGGCAGAATGCATCCAATTCTTATTACACATGTAGAACACAATTTTTCACATCTGTTTATATATAAAGTATATTCACACCAATTCATGTCTTCATACATGTACTTTGGATAATAATGTCCATCACATTCCAGCAATATTGCTAACTCCCTTCCTCCTCCGTTCCCCTCCCACCCCTCTGCCCTATCTAGAATTCGTCTATTCCTCCCATGCTCCCTCTCCCTACCCCACTATGAGTCAGCCTCCTTATATCAGAGAAAACGGTCACCAATTGTTTTTTAGGAATTGGCTAACTTCACTTAGCATTATCTTCTTCAACTCCATCCATTTACCTGCAAATGCCATGATTTTATTCTTTTTTATTGCGGAGTAATATTCCATTGTGTATATAGGCCACATTTTTTATCCATTCTTCTATTGAAGGGCATCTAGGTTAGTTCCACAGTTTAGTTATTGTGAATTGTGCTGCTATAAACATTGATGCAGCTGTGTCCCTGTAGTATGCTGTTTTTAAGTCCTCTGGGTATAGACTGAGGAGAGGGATAGCTGGGTCAAATAGTGGTCCCATTTCAAGTTTTCCAAGGAATTTCCATACTGCTTTCCATATTGGCTGCACTAATTTGCAGTCCCACCAGCAATGTATGAGAGTACCTTTTCCCCCACAACCTTGCCAACACTTATTATTGTTTGTCTTCATAATAGCTTCCATTTGGACTGCAAATAACCCAATCAATAAATGGGACAAGGACATGAACAGACACTTCTCAGAAGAGGATATTCAATCAGTCAACAAATATATGAAAAATGTTCATCATCTCTAGCAGTTAGAGAAATGCAAATCAGGAGAAGCTATTTAACCAGAGCTTAACCTGCTGAGTGTTTATGAGAGTCTAATTGACCTATATGAAGATAAATAAATAGGGCTGCGGTTGTGGCTCGCCTAGCACATGCGAGATACTGAGATTGATCCTTAGCACCATGAAATAAATAAATAAATAAATAAAAATAAAAGTATTGTATCCAACTACTATATATATATTTTTTAAATTTTTTTTTAGATGGACATACACACAATGCCTTTATTTTTTTATGTGATGCTGAGGATTGAACTCAGGTCCCACCCATGCTAGGTGCGTGCTCTCCCACTGAGCCACAATCCCAGCCCCTATATATATATATATATTTTTTAAGATAAATACCAAATATCAGCCTATTGTAGCCATCCTGCCCCGCTAAGTAGGAGAAGCCCTTATGAGGCTCCTAGTGTAGCTGTGTAGCTCACCAGAAGACTGAAACCCAATCACAGAAGGGGTAGAACACTCAAAGCCCACTCTAAAGCTACCCATCAAGGCAGTGTGACACAGCTGTAAGGATGACATAAAGAACAAAGGAATAAAACAGAGTTCAAATAAAGGCATATATATGGTTAATGTACTTTTGAAGGTGTTGCCAGGGTAATTAATGGGAAAGAATAGTCTTTCCAACAAATGATATAGGAACATTGGGGTGTTCACATAAGAATTATTTTAACCCTTATTTCACACTATATAAAAATTAAATTAACATGGACTCTAGATGAGATATATGAACTAAAACTAATTAATTCTTTGAGGAAAATATGGTGGCCTTAATTTGGCAAGTATTTCTACGGTAGGATACAAAAAGAACAAATAGTAGGAAATAGATTTGTCAAAAACTATAACTATTTGCTTCTTAATAATTGCTTTTGGGTAAATGGAAAGACAAATCCCAACTGCTGCTTAGAAAATATCTGATAAAGGATCATCTTCAGAAATAAAGCTAGATTACAAGAAGAATCAACTCAATTAAAAAATGAGGAAAATGCCTGAATAGATGTTTCATCAAGAAAAATATATAAAAGGCAAATGAGCACAAGAGAAGATGCAGAGCATCATTAGTCTTTATGGAAAGGCACACCTGAACCACCATGGTCATCACACGTCCATGTGAATGGGTAAGTCTGACAACTCTGCACAAAGTGGAGCAACTACTACTTTCAGATAGTGTTGTAGGAAATGTTTCAGCTCCTGGAAAAAAACATCATGGTTCACAAAGAGTGAAATATTACAGAACTGTACAGATATATTAAGGTCCCTTAATAAACTCTATATCCCAAAGTGCCAAATACTAAAAGTGTTCTTTAGTTTTGTGTGGAAAATCTGCATTCTTTAATTTAACTTATAATTCCAATATATGATATCTTCCAGATCACCCCTATATTAAATATCAAATCTTTGTCAAAATGCTAATTTTTGTTTCTTCTTTTTATAATAATATGAAGTTCACTTTTCCTCCAGAATGGTTCCACTCACACCTTGTCATATAAAATTTTATGTGAAATTATATATTCTGAGAATATAGCTGTCTGAGAAATGTGCAATTTTCTTTTGCATTAGTTCTTTAACTATGTTTTTTTGTACTATGATGTAATTTATGTGAAGATATATTTCATAATTAATTGAGATTATAATTACTAATATGATCAAAAGTCCAAAGAATCTTTATTAGTGTTTCTACATTAAAATAATATTAGACATATACATAAAATTTTCCCTTCTTAAGAGTCATTTTTTAAAAATATTTTCTTTAATCTTTGCATTTCTGTCTCCCCCTTTTTCTCATTTATTTATTTTAATATTATTTTTAAATTTTGTCTCCAATCTTAATAAGTAGATAAAACTTTAAAAACTGTCAGCAGAAACAAGTGACTATTATCTTCCAGAAGCTTATAAAAGAGTTTCTGATCATCATGAGATTCTTCACCATGTCATTTTTTTTGATGAGAGCAAATCCATGTACAATACAAACCACAGTAGTTCTGAATTTTTTATGAGGAATAATCAAAGACACTTTGCCAATCAATGTATCTTAAAACAAGAAAAAGAGTTGTTTCATGTCCTTTTTGTTTTGTAAAGAGGCTTTCTTAGTCATGTGATAACTAGGAACTTGGTACCACCTTGCTGTCATTTGGATCCTGAATGTCCCCCAATGGTCCACGTGCTAAGAGCTGGGTTTCTAGTCTAGGCCACTTTGGGGAGAGGGGTGGGATGTTCAGCAGATAAGAAATGGAGGAAGGAAGTTGGGTCACTGGGTATGCTCCTGAAGGGGATATTTGGACCTGGCCCCTTTCATTCTGTTTCCTAGCTGCAATGAAGTCAGTAAATCTCCTCTGCCATCTGTCCCAGCCCTGATATACTGTGAGTGACAAGGCTAAGTGGACATGGACTGCAACTTCTGAAATTATGAGCCAAAATAAACCTTCCCTCCTTTTAAGTTGTTAATCTCAGGCTTTCTGACATAGTAACAGAAGGCTGATTAATAAGCATCCTGCCTTTTGTATTCTTCTACAAGGCAAATTTAAGGATTATTCTTTTATTGCTCATCTTTGCCCAGAATTTCTGTATATCGGATATTTATTGCCTACAAATAAAGGGAGTGAAAATAAGCAGTGAATTCTTCAAAATGATATGGTCAGATAGTCACAAATTTGGAGTAAATTCTCCACTCTTTAATTCACAATAAGCTGAGTTTTATTTTATAAGACGTATAATTAATAATAAATTATAGGTGACACTGTATATATCAAAATCAAGCAGGTACAGAAAAGATAATATTATGCCCTCTACCCAATCTTGTTCTGATTATAAGGAAAGAAACCCCATGTTTCAAAAGGAATAAAAAGTCTTAACCATTTTTTAGTTTGTAAATTTCTAAATAAATTGGTAAAATATCTAAGTTTCTCATTTTCAACCTAGGAAGAGGCATACATATAGATATTTTATTTATGAAATGAAAATGTTGAGCCAACAAACCAATAAGAAGACTCATAGACTATTATGAAAAATACTGCAAGCTAACACAAGAAAAAGAACTTTACTACCCACCTGTTAATACAGGAAAAAATCATAAGAATAATGATTTTTGAAAATTTCTTCTCCCTCTCAACCTTTACAAAAAGCAAACAAAAAAAACCCACTGAAACTAATTGAGATATTCAAGGTAAACACAAATACTTCCCAATCAACACAGAAAAAGCCAAATTTATAAATGAGCAAAATTTGATAGAGAATTATATGATGAATCAGAATTTTCTTCTTCTTCATGGTTTTTTGTCAGAGGAAGAAGGGATGTCAGGATGTGAACATAAAAAATAGACCTTTTTTGTTTTAAGATGACAGTATCTGTGACTCATTAGAATTAGAAAACAGTGACATTAACCTTATGACAATTAGAAGGGGAAAGAAAGAATGGGAAGAAAGAAAACTTTTACTCTCAATAAAAGCTGTTGGAAGGAGATTGACACCCGGGAGATAAGGTTGGACTTAGCAAGCCCAGGCTCACTGCTATGATTACCTGCAGCATCTATTTTTGATCCTGTCTGCTTTGTGACACTGGATATCATAATGAACTGCTGATTATGTTTACAAACATTTGCAAGATGCTTATTTGCTGCTTCCTTCCAGTTGGAATGATGTGCTGTACTGAAAATGACTGACCACCTGAAAATAATTCCATATCATTTTAATTTAATAGAAATAGACTTTACCTAAATACTGGTCTATAAAGATATGTCACAACTTGAAAACCACATCCTGGAAAAGAAAAAAATAAACAAAAGCCCTATTATGTATATAATTTCCTTTAAGCCCTTGCTATCTCTGTATACTTGTTACTACAATAAGCTTTATAATTTGTGGTTAACAATAGCATTTGGGGGAAAAATTTTACTACTAAAAATTTCCAATAATGTTTTATCCTAAAATCTGTGACCAACTTTTTGAATAGTTTGCCCAATTTCTAGTATCTTCTCAATAAGAGTATGTGTAAATGAAAACTGTAAGTGAATTTGTAATCAAGAAGTTTTGGGCATATTTTCTTTTAAGAAAGTCCATAATAGAATAGAATAGTTATACTCCTATAGTTAACTATTGTTAATTACAATTACAATTGTTGATTACAACAGGTTATTATTAGTAAGTGATTACTGCTCTAGATGGCTCTCTCAGTCAACAGCCTTCACTCAGCAACATGTATGAAGTTTAGGAATTGTTTAAAATTTATCCATGATGAAGAGTAATATAATCGCAATAACTTGCCATTTGCTATTTACCTGACCATTAGAAACATCATATTAATAATTTATTTTTTTTCAAAAATTTGATGAGATTTTTTTATTATGGTATTTTTATAGATGAAAAAAATAGCATCAGGGAGATTAAGAGATTTGGCAATTGTCCAAAAAAATTACCAAGCATAGAATAGGACTTGAACAATAGTTTATTTGATGATAAAACCTACAGAACCTTCTTTTCCATTGTATTTCATTTTATCCCTGAGAAATAACAAGTAAGCATTTTCATATTTGGCAGCTTGAACTAGCTATTCCCAAAAAACAGAAAGTCCTAGAATGTGTGCTGAAAAGAACTCTAATAACCAAGCTTTGTGTTCTAGGTTTGGCCTGTTACTAACAACCCTGTGGCACTGGGCAGTTACTTCTCTTTTCAGTTTTAGTTGCCCTATTTTTTTTTATTTTGCTTATTATAATTTGTTATATATGACAGCCGAATGCAATTCAAATCCTATTACACAAATACAGCACAATTTTTTATGTCTCTCTGTTGTACACAAAGTAGAGTCACACCATTAAGTACATGGAAACACACGTGTTTTCATACATGTACTTAGGGTAATGATGTCCATCTCATTCCAACCATCTTTCTTACTCCCATTCCCCCTCCCATCCCTTCCCTCCCCTTGCCATATTTAAAATTTGTCTATTCCTCCCATGCTCCCCCCCACCATTCCCATTATCAATCAGCATCCTTGTACCAAAGAAGACATTCGGTATTTGGTTTTTTGGGATTGGCTTACTTCACTTAGCATTATATTCTCCAACTCCATCCATTTACATGCAAATGCCATGATTTTATTCCCTTTTAATGCTGAGTAATATTCCATTGTGTATATATGCCACATTTTCCCTATCTGTTTTTCATCATTCCCTATCTGTTGTTTAGAGCAGCATAATTCACAATAGCTGAATTGTGGATCCAACAATTCAGCTATTGTGAATTGTGCTGCTCTAAACTTTGATGTTAGTTGCCCCATCTTTAAAGAGAAAATTTTGCATTAAATCTTTCTAGAACTTTTAAATATTGTCATTATTAATAATAGATAAAAGGCCAATAGCATCATCAAGAAAAATTCATTTTTTTATAGGTTAGATGCATTTTATCCCATAATTTATAATGATTTTGTAGTAGTCAATATTGTGGATCAACAAAACTTATTTTATAGATCTGTTTCTCTTTAACACTTAGATTGGTTTTCCTATTTTTACTTTTATGTTTAAAACTGTGAGATTATTTTCTTATACATACATCTTTGCATAATTGCTTCCTTAGTTTATTTATAGTCCTACAAAATAAATTATTAAAGGGCATGTTCAATTAATTTTTTTACATAAATACCTTCTTGTCGATGATATTATGAAGAAATTTTTTTTCAAAGCCTTGAAAACACTGAAATCTATCCTTTTTAAAATTCTCCAAAATTTTAGGTCAAAAAGAGTATGGACTATATTTGAATAGCATTTTAAAAATTTCTATAGATGACCAATTTTCATATATTTGTTACTCATTTTCCTTGGTCCTTTTAGCAATTTCTTGATTGTGCTTTTGGTTAATTTCAGTTATTTGCTGATAAATAAGGTCTGAAGTATTGATATGTATGTATAATGAATGTGTGCATATATACACATGGACACACACAAAGCACAAATATAATTACATGGCACAATGACTACATTGGTGATTTATAGCTATGTAAAAATGACTTGAAAACTAAATGGCTTAAAATAACCATGTTTATTATCCTGAACTTTCTGTAGGCATTCAATGGGCTCACCAGGATAGTTCTGGCTGAGGGTCTCCATGTGGTTGCAATCAGATTGTTGGCAGAGGCTGCAGCCATCTGATGGCTTAACTAAGGCTGTACATCCACTCACATGGCATTAGCATGGTGGACTCAGTATTTTTCTGTTACCTTATTGTGTTAGCTTCTCCACCACGCTGCTTGAGTGCCTTTGGCATATGGCATCTGGCTTCCCTCAGAGTGAGAAGAATCAGAGAAAGAGGACAAAAGGCTCTCATGACCTAGATTTCCAACGCTCTTTTACCTTATTCCAGTCATTAGAATCAAGTCATTAAGCCCGGCTGACAATTCAGGGGAAACATTAGCTTGTAACTCTTGAAAGAAGTATCAAGAGAATTTTTAAACATATTTTAAAATCATTATAATTTTTTTTTACATATATGTGCTAGTATATCACTATGCTGATACCAGTAAAATGTTGTCTGCTTTCGTTTGGTTATATTTTTTGGTGGTGGGGGGGTACAGGGTATTGAACTCAGGGAAACTCAACTACTGAGCCACATCCCCAGCCCTATTTGGTATTTTATCTAGAGACAGGGTCTCACTGAGTTGCTTAGTTCCTCACCATTGCTGAGGTTAGCTTTGGACTTATGAGCCTCCTATCTTAGCCTCCTGAGCTGCTGGGATTACAGGTGTGTGCCACTGCACTGGCTTTCTTTTGGTTATTTTTTTTCAATATTAATTCATGTTTTCTTTTTCTTTTTTTCTTTTTTTTATTGATTGTTCAAAACATTACAGAGCTCATGATATATCATCTTTCATACATTTGACTCAATTGGGTTCTGAACTCCCATTTTTACCCCAACTACAAATTGCAGAATCACATCTGTTACATACTCACATTTTTACATAATGGCATATTAGTGACTATTGTATTCTGCTACCTTTCCTATCCCTTACTATCCCCCCTCCCCTCCCCTCCCATCTTCCCTCTCTCCTCTTCTGCTGTTGTTCAATTCTCTCCCTTTTTCCCCCTCCCCCTTGCCCCTCATAACCTCTTATAATTTTGTGTATCATTGAAGGTCTCCTACCATTTCCATATGCTTTCCCTTCTCTCTCCCTTTCTCTCCCCCTATTCGTCTTTGTTTACTGTTAGTCTTTTCCTCATGCTCTTCCTTCCTGTTCTATTCTTAGTGGCTCTCTTTATATCAAAGAAGCCATTTGGCATTTGTTTTTTAGGGCTTGGCTAGCTTCACTTAGCATAATCTGCTCTAATGCCATCCATTTCCCTGCAAATTCTATGATTTTGTCATTTCTTAGTGCTGCATAATACTCCATTGTGTATAGCTGCCACATTTTTTTTATCCACTCGTCTATTGAAGGGCATCTAGGTTGGTTCCACAGTCTAGCTATTGTGAATTGTGCTGCTATAATCATTGATGTGGCCGTATCCCTATAGTGCGCTCTTTTCAGGTCCTCATTGAATAGTCCGAGAAGGGCGATAGCTGGGTCAAATGGTGGATCCATTCCCAGCTTTCCCAGAAATCTCCATACTGCTTTCCAAATTGGCCTCACCATTTTGCAGTCCCACCAGCAGTGTACAAGTGTACCCTTTTCCCCACATCCTCACCAACACTTATTGTTGTTTGACTTCATAATGGCTGCCAATCTTACTGAAGTGAAATGGTATCTTAGGGTGGTTTTGATTTGCATTTCTCTGATTGCTAGCGATGGTGAGCATTTTCTCATGTACTTGTTGATTGATTGTATGTCCTCCTCTGAGAAGTGTCTGTTCAGGTCCTTGGCCCATTTGTTGATTGGATTATTTGTTATCTTATTGTTTAATTTTTTGAGTTCTTTGTACATTCTGGATATTAGGGCTCTATCTGAGGTGTGAGGGGTAAAAATTTGTTCCAAGGATGTAGGCTCTCTATTTACCTCTTTTATTGTTTCTCTTGCTGAGAAAAAAACTTTTTAGTTTAAGTAAGTCCCATTTATTTAATCTTGTTATTAACTCTTGGGCTATGGTGTCCTATTAAGGAATTTGGAGCCCGACCCCACAATATGTAGATCGTAGCCAACTTTTTCTTCTATCAGATGCAGTGTCTCTGATTTGATATCAAGCTCCTTGATCCATTTTGAGTTAACTTTTGTGGCTGGCGAGAGAAAGGGATTCAATTTCATTTTGTTGCATATGGATTTCCAATTTTCCCAGCACCATTTGTTGAAGATGCTATCCTTCCTCCATTGCATGCTTTTAGCCCCTTTATCAAATATAAGATAGTTGTAACTTTGTGGATTAGTCTCTGTATCCTCTATTCTGTACCATCTTTTGGTTATTGACTGGAAAGAATATATTTTATTAACTATAACTTAACGTACTTGTGTCCATGTATTTATTTGTATCTTATAAATGGTACAGTCTTATTATTTTCTGTTGTCCGTTACATTTTAAAAGATTTGCTAATGAAACTTAGAATAAGAACAGATTAATCAGTCACCTGTCTAAATATTAGGGATTTTAATGGACTCTGCTAGCTTCTCCTTAAAAGTTTGTTATAAAATTAATTAAGGTGGTAGTTTTGTTGCACAAAGACTTATGGCTAAACCATTCCCTACCTGGTATTTAGAAGTGGAATTTAAATTATATAAGTCAATATACAAGTGACATATTTAAAATTCCTCAGAAAAGTAACAAAATTAAAAGCTGTATAAAATAAAGAGGTAAAAGTATGGAGTTCTTTGCAAGATTTAGTTTCATAATTTATAATCTAAAATTCTAATATGCTGGTCCTAAGGTGGATGTCAGAATTCATAAATTCATCCTTTGTGCTTTTTAGGCAGGGTTAGCATCTGTTCCTGAGTTCCATAGGCTGCTATTCTTTATGCAACAGTTGGAGAAATTGCTTTTCAGTCCTGGGTACTTATAAAACATTTTAACCTGCAGAATGTTGGGACCTGTCTATGAATCATTCTTCTACTTTGGCAAACACAAAAATCATCAATGTAGAATTTAGTATTACAAAACTTTGAAAAAAAAAGGTTGGTTTTTTTTTTTTGGTAATACTTTTACATAACATGAGCACTAGTATCAAACTGACCTAAGTTAAGTATTTGAGCTATGATTCATTAGCTTAAAGCCTTGATGCACATCACCATACTGAGTCTTTGTGTTCTTATTTGAGTATAATCAGGACATATTTTGCAGCTTTATTATGAAGTTTAAGTTCATTTTATATACCATGTGCAGGAAATAAGATCTGACACATTGTAAGCATTTGATAAATAATCTTTACTACTATAATTTTTAGCAACAACAACAAAAAAATCACAGTCTTCATAAGAAACTTGATGGCCTGGATTCTACATTGCAAAAAGTTGAGCATCTGCATTGTTCCCACAGGGCGAACAGACATGCAGAAAGTCAATTCCCATCTTTGGTATTCTATTTATTTTGAGTATTCAACAGAGGAAAGGAGTTAATGAAATGAAAAGGCCTTGGCCAGGGGAATTAACCTTTCTTAGAATGTGTCTTCTTATTATAAAGCAAGAAGGCAGCCACCTTCCAGAACTACCATAAAACAATTAAATAGCCATCTATTGTTACTGCCAGTTATTTCCAACTCTCTTCTGCTAGTCCCATATTCCATCTCCCAGCCCTGTGGGGAAAGGCTAACTCATTATAAATGTGTTTCCTACACCTGAGAGGCCACACAGGTATTCACATTTTACAAGGAGTAATATTTTCTTTTGCAGTTTCTCCCCAAGGTACTTTATATCCTTCTAGTCCATAGCAGAAATAGTAAAATTCTCAAATTTAATGAACTAAAAAAAAAAAAAAGTCTAAAAGCTTGAGCACTAGGTAGAATCATAAATATACATTGCTATACCATTTAAAATTGCTTTATAACATTTAATATTATTATTACATGGTTGTATTTCATAAATCCATCTATACCATGAATAAAATCACATACATAAAAATACAGGGTATATTAAACATCCTACTGATTTTTTATACAACCAAATTTGTCTGATGTTGTATTTTTCTAGAACACAAGCCAAAAATACTTTTAAAAATTCAGTGCATTCTCACAGGCGTGATGCCTAACTGAATTTCACAAATTGTATTCATTGTATTCAAAATGAAAAAAAATGTGTATGTGCAGTAAACAAATACCAACGACGACAGTGATTTACCTCAGACAATTTTTGTTGTTGTTGTTGTACAAATATTGAGCCTGTCAGGGAGAAAAAAGTAATATCTTTTCTTCATTCATCGCAAGGTTCATGACTGACATTGCTATTACAAAAGACAGATTAGCAAGAAGGAAGTATTCCAACTTATTTAATGTAATTCTCATGTGACATGGTAGCTTTCATAAATGGAGATTCAAAGATGCAGGGAAGACTCTATTTTTATGGACAGTCATGTGGAAATATTTTTGAAGGAAAAAAGAATATGACCTACTTGTTGTAAACTAATGAAACCTTAGGAAGAACTTCTTTTTTTTTTTTTTTGAGTCTCTGTGCAACATTCAGCCCACTGGATATAGGTTAGAACACTTGTCAGAAGAAGGTCATTAGGAGAAAAGGGGAAAGAGAAAGTGATAGTTGCCTTCTCTCCTCTGCTGTTTTCCCAAATGTCAAGGTGCCTTATTTTGGTATATTGTACTCTGAGTCCCAGGAAGTCTTTGCTGAAATACAGTGTACCTAACTCTTTGATCCTTAACCTTTTTATATCACAGGACATTTTGTAATATAGTTTAATAAAATGACATATTTGCTAAAACTTAATAAAAGAAGTTATAGTAAATTTTTATAAATTTATTTCAAAAATAAACCTCACATTTTCCAAAATCATACATGAATATCGGTTTCATGATATAATAGCAATTTTAGACAGTCTTCCTGTAGACAAAAAAAACATTGGTTACTGGTAGTCTGTGCTATTATTGTTTTCTGTATATGAACAATAAATTTGAAAGATGGGCCTTGAGAATTAAAATTTTATTCTGCATTTTCTAATTTTAAATAATTTAAAAATGTATTTCTCAAAATTGAACTATCCATCCAGGTGCAGTGGTGCATGCCTATAATCCCAGAAGCTCAGGAGGCTGAGGCAGGAGGATCGAAAGTTCAAAGCCAGCCCCAGCAAAAGTAAGGCACTAAGCAACTAAGTGAAACCCTGTCTCTAAATAAAATACAAAAAAGGACTAGGGGTGTGACTCAGTGGTTGAATGCCCCTCAGTTCAATCCTCAGTACCAAAAAAGAAAAAAAAAATTGAACTATCAAATCAACATAACCCCAGACTTTGGAACCAATGATCTACCCTTTTGGTGTAGTTTAGATCTTCAATATCTCCCAAATGCCTGTTTGCTGAAGACTCTGTTGTTAGCTGATAATGCTATGGAGAGATGGTAAATCCTTTAGAGGTGGGCTAGTGGAATGAGGTTAGGTCACTGGACACAAGCCCTCACAGATGATATTGGGACGCTGCTACCTTCCTCTCTTTTTGTCACTTCTTAGCTTTTATGAGCAGATGCTGAGTAGCTCTCCTACCTGGCACTAACACTATGATGTTCTGTTCCCCTCAGGCCTAAAGAAAAATGGCCAAGTATCCATGCACTGAAACCCAGAAGCCAACATAAATCTATTCTTCCTTTAAGTTGATTTATCTTGGGTACTTGTAACAGTGACGGGAAAGTGATGAACATAACTATATATGAATAATGGTCTCCAACATGCCAGAAAAGGTTTGGTAGGCATTATGACAATTGCATATTGAAAAATACATTTTATTTTATTTAACTGGAACAATTACAATAAAGAAAATATATATAATTAGTTAAGAACCTTGGTCTAAAAACTACGTCTTCTCACATGGATTACTAGGCACCGAAACTTCAGTAAGGTAGAATAAGAGAAAAAAAATCCTAAAATAATAGAATTTCCAGATCTTATTTACTTTTGAAATATCTTTCAAATCTTGAGATAACCCTTATATTTAAATATAAGATTATTTGGAGTTAAGAAGGCACGTGCAGGTATTTAAATTAACTATAATTTATTTTGATGGTCAACATGGTATGTTCACTAAATTCTATTCAAATTATCAAAATTCAATATATTATCTAAAATCTGAAGGACTTGTTTTTTCCCCCCAACGAATAAGTACAAACTGAAAAAAATCTAAAGAAATATTTAAAATTCTGACTATTTCTGGATGACAGGTTAAAAATGGGATACTAAGTAAAACTCAAGACATTCATTTATTTTTCAATAAATAATTGTTTGTTATTATGTCTTGGGGAATTGGTAGAGCATATAAGACAAACCTTTTTTTGTCATGGAACTTCTTTTTCTTTTTGGTGGTACTAGGAATTGAACCCAGGACCTTGTGCATGTGAGGTAAGCACTCTACCAACTGAGCTATAGCCTCAGACTGTGGAGCTTCTTTTTATTGCTTCTTTTATTTATACATGAAAATATAAATTACTAAGACATAATTATAAAAGCATGTAAAATGGGGGCTGGGACTGTGGCTCAGTGGTAGCACACTTGTCTGGCATATGTGAGGCACTGGGTTCAATTCTCAGCACTGCATGTTAAATAAATAAATAAAGGTCTATCAACAACTAGAGATAAAAATTAAAATAAAAAACATTTTCTTCTAATTCAGTCCCCCAAATTTCCCCTTCCTCCCTCTTCCCTTCACCCCCTGTTCCCTTCCATCTACTCTATTGATGTTTCTGCTACTTACTTATAGTTTTTTTTTTTAAATTAGTGTCTTTTGGATATACATATGGTGAGATGTACTGTGCTTCATTCATAATTATACATAGGAAAGCTAGGTCAGATTCATTCTGTTCTTTCTCTATCCATCCTGCCACCTTTCCTTTCATTCCCCTTTGTCTACTCCTCTGATTTTACTTCTGTTCTCATTTTTTATCACTCCCCAACCTTATTCAATCTTTGATTTTGGGGTGACTGGCTTATTTCACTTAACATGATAGTGTCCAGTTCCATGCATTTACTGGCAAATAAATGTCATTCTTCTTTAGAGCTGAATAATAACTCCATTGTGTATACATACCACATTTTCTTTATCTATGCATCTGTTGAGGGGCACCATAGCTTAGCTATTGTGATTGTGCAGATATAAATATTGATGTGGCTGCATCACTGTAGTATACTAATTTTAAATATTTTTGATAAATACCAAAGAGTGGGATAGCTAATTCATATGATGGTTCCTTTCCTTTTTTTTTTTTTTTTGAGAAATCTCCTTATGCTTTTCAGAGTAGTCATACTAATTTTCAGCCCCACCCAAAAAATATAATTGTACCCTTTTCCTTACATCCTCACCAACATTTACTTGTATTCTTCATAATTGCTTTCCCAAAGAGCATGAAGAGAGAAACTACAGAATTTGAGAAAATCTTCACCACCTACCTTTCCAATAGGACATTAATATCCAACATATTCAAAGCACTTAACAACTTAACACCAAAAAAAACCTACAAAAAAGCAAAAACTACAAATAACTCAATCAATAAATGGGCAAAGGAACTAAACACACACTTCTCAAAAGAAGAAATACAAAGCATCAACAATACATGAAAAAATATTCAACATCTCTAGCAATTAGAGAAATACAAATTAAAAGAAAAAAACTTTTGAAGTCCCTGGAATTTGAGATTATTTGGAGACTGGAGACAAGATATTTTTTTTTCTTAACTTATGTTATTGGTGTGTTAAAAAGACTATAGGATCTTATGGAATACAAATTTGAGTATAATTTAAATAGAAACATTATGTACAGAATAATTACCAGATACAGACCTTAAACGTTTTAAGAATTATATGAGAATGTTAAGAAGTGTGTTTTTAAGAGAAAATCATAGTGAGATCAGGTTACAATCAGATCATTTGTCAGAAAATAGAAGACTCTAACAACACTATAAATTTCTTGGACATAATAAACATCAATAGAATACTCAACATTAGCAGAATACAGATTCTTCTCAAGCGAGTATACATGGGCATTCTCCAAGATAGACCATCTGTCAGGCCATAAAAGAAGCTTCAATAACTTTAAAAAGTTTGAAATATAGTGATGTGTCACCTAATGGTGGGGATACATTCTCAGCAATGCATTATTGGGTGATTTCATCGTCATCTGAACATCATAGAGTATACTTGCACAAACCGAGTGGCACAGGTCAATCACTCAACCTAGCTTCTTGCAATCAAGAGACACAGTAAACACAAGATGTATGAGGTTGCTGCCAGCATAACCCAGCATGCTGCTTTATAGCAAGCTTTGTTTTCAAGTTAAAGGAGTACACTGAAAGTATAAAATATAGAATAAAAAATATATGAGCCAGAAACATTGTCATTTATTATTATTATCAAGTATAATAATAAATGTTCATAATTATAGGTGCTATACTATTTACCCTGGGAGTACAATAGGCTTGTTTATAGCAGCACCACCATACATGGGCATAATGCATTGTGCTATGACACTACTGTGACTGAAACGTCACTAGGAGATACTAATTTCTTCTATAATTTTTATTTATACATTATAATTGTACAAAATGGTGGGATTTGTTTTCACATTAGTATCTGCACGCCATATAACAACATAATTTGGCCAATTCAGTTCTCCAACACTTCCCCACTTCCTCTTCCTCTCCCACTGAATAAAAATAAGAAAACTGAATAAAACTTAATAATACCACATTTTCTGTATGCATTCAAATCCATTGATGAACACCTGGGCTGGTTCCATAGTTTGGCTATTGTGAATTGTGCTGCTATAAACACAGGTATGTACATATAGATGTTAATAATTTTTGACCTCTATTATTATCTTATAGGACCATAGTCACATACGTGCTTTTTCATTAACTGAAGCATTGCTATGAAGTATGTGACTGTAAAATAAAGTATGTTATCCAGCAACAATGTGATGGAACTTAACCAGAAGTCAATTACAGAAACAAGTTTGAGAAATTCACAAATACGTGAAATTTAAACACCTTCCTGAATAATCAATAGAACAAAAAAGAAACCACAAGAAAAATTTTGAAAATTAAAAAATACTTGGAGATGAATAAAATAAAAAAATTTACAAAATTTATGTATTATAAATGAAATATAAATACAATGTGCATAAGAGAAATTTAAAGTTCTAAGTGCCTATGTTATAGCTCAGACGAGATCAGAGAAGATGTGTATAGATACTACATCAGATCATCAGTATACAGGTGAGAGGTGTTTATCCTTGTGGTCTTAGGCTTGAGAGAATTTTTGAACATTCTAAATTTGAAATCAAAATTTAGAGTCTATGTGCTTTTTGTTTGGAAAAATGCCCTTACCTTTCATCAGAGTCTTAAAGCACTCTATAACCTCCAAATTATTTAAAATATTAAAAACTCCTGAAACATAATAATTGAAGCTATCGGAATAAACAAAGGTCATTACTTATCTCCACGTTTGACCAAGAAAAATGATTAGAAAATAGTACTATAAAGAAGAAAAATTTTTTCTTCTCCCCTTCATATTTCTCAGCTAGTGATCCTTGCAACAAAAGAGTAAATAACAAAAGAAAAACATAACAGAAGTTTACTGATGTGAATAATGCATGTATATATGGGAGACTCCAGAGAAATGAATAAATCTCAAAGAAGTGGCTTAGAATTTAAGAATCTTCAGGAAGGTATAGTAAATTTTTAGAGAAGCAACAATAGCAAGAGATTTGGGATTCCAGGTGTGGTAATTTATGGGAAGGCCAACTAAGGGGGTTTGTTTTTGTGGGTTCCTCTGGTTTCTTCCTGATGGAAAGAGGAGGAGGTATACCTTTGTCTTTGTAAATTTATAACCTGCTTTTAGGCAAATTGGGAGAAACAGAGATATTTCTTGTATCTTCACCTAATTTTTTTTTTTTTATGTCAGTGAGACATACTTTGGGGTGGGTGGCACAGGCAGGTCTCCTAGAACACTAAGGAAGATTAATGGAACACACGAAGCTTTAGAGCGGAAAGAGAGGGAGATTTAAAGTAGACATGTTAAAACTGGGGTAAGGGTTCAGCAAGTGGAGCCAGTTATCTCAAAACGAAGGAAGAGAACATCAAGACCTCAAAGAGAATGGTCCATACTAAAACCTTCCAGAGTGAAAGAACTTAAGGATGGCAAGTCTAGATTGGAAAATATCCATTGGCTTTACCAACAAGGCGATCATGGAGGTAGCTTGGATGACAGGTAGGGAAGTCACACCATAGTGTACTGAGGGAAGAGGAAAGTAACAAAGTTGAAATTTGATGATTAATAATTTCTTCAAGATGTGTGGTTGAGGAGAAAAATAATAAGCAAGAGCAAACAAAAAGTTGAATGAGAGCTCATAGCTTACTCTTTAACATTGTCTCATGATTGGGCAATGGCATCCTCAATAAAATATTTATCTGTATTTGAGGTTCCACCAAGACCTAAAATTAAGAGCAATTTCCTCATGCTGAGAGTGGAGACTGAGGGGCAGCCCCCACAGCCTACCAGATGCCAAGGAAGCTCAGAGGGGAGCTTGCCCTGCCCCATCTGTCTAGCACAGGTTCACAAGCTGTGTATGTACATTTCCCACCTTTTTCCCACTTCACTGCTTGCTCAGAGATTTTGAAGATGTAAACTTTTTGAAACGTTTCTTTTCTCTTCCCTCAAAACTGACTTCCAATGAAACATTTTCCTTCTGATTTGACTTCAAATATTTCTGGAGCAGTGAATGTTGTTGGTTAATCGCTTCCCTGGGCCAGGATCAGTGCCTCCCAGACACATACCTAACTGGGTGACAGAAGTGCCATGATTCCTACCTATTATGGAAATTCTCATCTTCTTTCCCCACATAAAGATGATGACAGCCTTCAAAGCCGATGAACTTTTATAGAAGAATATGTTTTATTTTACTTGTCCCTTGAGATGTTTGTGCCACAGAGGACAAAAAGAAAAGACCACCAATTTAAAAAAATTATATAAAATTGTGTCCCCCTTTAAAACTTCATTTTACATGTATGAGCCAAAATGTTGCTTTGTCCTAAAAGGTATACATGCTGTGGTCTAAATGACCAGTGACCACAGGTCAAGAGGCTTTCAACTCACATTAACTAACAACTTTGTGATTCTCCTGAAGTAGACGAACAATCAGAGTGCTTTGCTTCTCATCACCTCAAATACTTATAATTTACTCCTCTAACTGTAACATTATGTCTTTTGACCAAGCTCTCTATTCTCCCTATCCCCTGTCTCTGATAACAATAATTTTCTCTCTGCTTCTATGAGTTCAATTGATTTGTTTTCCAAATATACATATGTATCATCCATGGAAAAAAAAAGGGGATTAAAAACATCCTGAAATCCTAAAATGTTTCTTTCTATTCATAAGAACTTAGCCAAGTTAAAGGAACAATGAAAATGGGTCTGGATTGAGGTGATCAGGGAACTATGACCCTGAAGTACACTGACTCTCTCTCTCCCACATACTGGTAACTAGGAAAAACGTATGTTATCTATAGAAATTACTTTTGTTGCACATATATATGCCAAAGCAAATGTTCCTTGGAATTCTTGTCATACAATGGAACAAAGCAAGCTAATGGTTTTACTGTTTAGGAGACAAAAACTACAAAACCCTGTAGTAAATGGGTATAGAACACAGTACCATGGAGAAAATAAATGCTACTCTTCTACCTGGCTACCATTGGAAATTTCTGGAAAAGTATCCTAAGGAACAGAGTGCTGATTATTCATCTTATTGCCGCTGAACATCCTGCATAACAAATGTCAATAAACCTTGTGTCTTGCACACCATCTCTGGGTATCTTCTTTGGTCTCTCAGCAAACTATTCCAATTACCTAGCACAATTGGGCTGGGGACAGTACATAGAATCACTTCGTGCTTTATAAATAAACACAATTATAATTTTCCAACATTTTAATAAAATAAATTGAAAGAGAAAAAATATTTTGGTTTCAGGAATGTTTAAAATCTCCTAATTTCCCTCCCCAAGAATTTAAATATTTTTTATTTGGAAGGGGCCATTGAAATTTAATTTGTAATTATTTCCCTTGGGCTTATTATTTCCTATCCCAATGTCCTTTCAAATTTAACAGAGAGTAGTTGATGAACTATTCTTGCTTGATTCTCTCTACTGGAATAGCATGAAAGAACCTTAAAGTGGAACATAAGTGAAATTAGAACTCAATCCAGTAAAGTAGTGGGGACCACAGTAATTTCTCTTAATTCTTAAAGTTCTCAGGGCTAATTATGGCAACAGATATAAGCATTCCGGAATGAATGAATAAACTAGCATTTGACACTGATTTTGATTCATATGCACTTACGTGTATTTTTCAGAGGCAATATTGTTAATGACCTCGGAAGGAAGCATTGCAGTTGAACAGCCCAAGTTTAATTCTACTTGGTTCTTTATTTTCTGTGTAATGTTGGTCTGGTTTCTTAAGGTCCCTATATGTCTGAATCATCTTATCTGTAAAATGGAGATAATAATGGCATCCAGCTCACATGGGTAAAAATAAGTGACGTGAAGATTTGTAACAGTGCCTATGCAAACAAAAAATAACTAGTAACTAATAGGTCAAAATTGCATTTAATCTTAGAGCAACCCTCGAATTAGTACATTTTTATCTGGATAGGAGGAGATCACAGAGGTACACAAAGTCTCCCCTAAAGCTTTGTAGCCTATACATGGCAGAACCAAGACCCAAGCCATTCTCATGCACTTTCTGCTAGATCTCCCTGCCTCACATATGATGAATGTGGCCTGAGCTTACCTGTCTCATTTCGTAGTTCTGATTTATGTCTTTAAGTTTCATGGTGAGTTATAAGTTTAAAGAGAGTCAGAAAATTATAGCATCGAAGAAAAGCAAACCAGAAGTGAGGCGGTCAGGTGGATAAGACATATAACAAGATATTAATGTCAATTTAGCTCAACACTTCTGCAATAGTTCCCCCATTGAGACAGAGCAAAACTTCTCATAGTTAAAAGTTGAAATCCAAGGGATTTCCAATTTATTCCAGTTTTCAAATGAGGGATTTTATCAGTGTCATATCAACATAGACTATATGGTTACATATATTAATAAATAAAATGGAAAATGCAGCACAGATTTTTTATAAACTATATACTTTGTGGGGAAAATAAAATTAAATGAAATTCTCTTAAAAAGTTCTTGTGTACTTTGAAATTCAAATTGCATAGTGAGCTTGGATTGCAAAGATTCTTCATACTGTTACTTTCCAAAGTGATAGCTCCTTCCATTCATTATATATAGAAAATGACTATGAAGTCTTAGAGAGTTAAATGCAGGTGTAGAGCTGTTGATCCTAGTCTAGAAGATAAAGTTTATATTTCTGTGAAGCTGTCCAAAAAATTCCAACTGTGACACCACAGTTCTAGAATCGTTTAAGAAAGATAAAGGAAGGGAGTTTCATTTTTTTTTGTATGTACTGCCAGTGCTCATGAAGGTTTTAGCTGAGCAAAGCCAACAGAATAAAAATAATTAAGAAGAGATCTGAACCCAGATCTGTCCAACTTGCCTCCCAGAATAGTTAACATCGATTTTATGTTCAGATTCACTTTCTTTGGCAAATGCTATGAAAACTGAACCACATAAGCTTTCATAGCCTAACACTTTTCTCTGGGCTGGGAAAAACTGAACCTAAGAAATACTTTAAATTGGGGAGTGCTTCACAGACTATGAGAAACTTAATCTTACACACAAATGCCAAACATTCTCTTTGTGTCGGTAAAAGAGCCATTTCAAGAAGTAATCAATTTTAGTAAAATCAGCAACCATAACTACTAAAACCAGGCATCAAATTAATTTATTTTTGAATAAGGTAGTAATATCCAGTGCTTATTTTTGGAAAGAAACAATTTAATACACTATAATGCTGACAGAATCTAAAGTTATTGATTATGAATAAAAAATTCAATGTTTGTCTAAGTATTTATATTTTATCTCTAAGTTTTCTTATTAGAATGTATATTCTGACACCAGTGTCCAACTGAGTGTACTCAACTCAACTTAATTCTGGCAGCAACTACACAAAGTTGGCTCAGACCCCACCAGTTAAAGGCAAAGTTCCTCCCAAGACTTCAGACATCAGCGACAAGCTTTGGATGTCCCCAAGCCATCTACGCATGTTCCCATCTAAATGACTCCTGGTATTGAGAAAAGTGCTATGTTTAGTGTTACCATTTCATTGTGAAGTATACAAACAGCCTAATAAAGAGGGGATAGGGCAAGTTCTGCACACAGGAGTTTTTGTTCCTGTGGAGTCATGATGTGCCACCAATCTGGTTGGTCTATATGTTCACCAACCAGGAAGCTTCTCTCAGTCTCAATGTTCAGAGTTCCATTGGCATTTCACTGGCCCAGACATGATTAATTAAACACTTGATGAGATGATTGAATTTAATCTCTAGCATACCTCCTTTCCTTAGGGTTAAGCTGGCACCCATCCGAACCCTCTAATTAAGTAATTGGTCCCTGGTGATTCCCACCCTGAAGAAGCCACATAGTCATCCCCCACCACAACCACCAGGAGTTACCTCCTTAGCATAAGCAAGACCCTCTTATCGCTCAGGAAATTCAAGCTCTGTGTCAGGAAGCAGGGGCAAAACTAGATATATCATTTTATTATACCACAGAGGACCATTTGGTCTTTATCTAGTGAAATAATCGATGTAGAGTTTTAATATTTTGTTCTACCATTTGCACTTTAACATTCTTCCATTTTTTTAAAAAATTGTTGTTGAAATGATTTTCTAAGGTAATAAACTCCTCCTGTAAGGTTCATAAGTTTGAAATGGACAAGAATTCTTTTTGTCTGGTGTCTCATCATTCAGTTCTGCCAAGGATGGTTTAGAAGTGAGATGATTATAAAATTGGTGAAGACCAAGATTCTAGGAATCTGTTTCAACCCTTCTGTCTCAGCTGGAAAAGCACAAGATGAAGCACCCTGGGGTGTGTCTGCTAATTCAGGACAGCCTGGAGAGCATTTCAAAGCACAAGGATGTCATCATGCTCACAGGCTGGCTAGTGAAGCTGGGGGTCAGGGCAAAAGGACAGTCAGTGTAGGTGACAAATGATTGGGTCAGAGAGATGGGGGCGGATTAAGAGGAAATAAAAAAACTGATACCTCCAGAGCAAGTTCCTTCCCCTGATCTGCTGTCAAGAATACCTGCCTCCAGGGGATTGTTCCTCCCTACAGGGAGTTGTAGAAGTTGTTCCCGCCTCTACCCCTGGAGGGCTACTTCCCCAACTTTTGGCTCACCCTTTGGTTACTAGTCACATAGGCAGGATGGGGAGGAGAGAGCAGGAGAACAAGGGAAATGTAAAATCTATAAAAGGGTCAGGACACCGGTGCATACATCTTTGGATACCCAGCTTTGGAGGGCCCCTTTTCTTCAGCAAGATCTCTCTCTCTCTTCTATCCTTTAAATAAAACTTTTGTTCTACACTTGCTTCTGCATTTCTTAGGTGTTCAATCTTCACATCAGGGAAACAATACTCTGCCCTGATTCTCATCACCAGTTTCCATAAGAGTGTGGGCTACTTACCAATCGGAGGTATGAACTGCCTGTGGCTAGAGCTTCCAGAAGAGAAGCCCTCAGTCAATCCCCTGGTAGCAGAGAAGAGGTAGTTTCTTCCTGGGCTCTGTACACCTGCAATCTGAAATGTATGAGGACTGACTAATGTTCCACTGCCTTCTGTGAAGGCAACTCTTCATTGCCTGGTCTTGTCTGAATCCTTCCTTCCTCTCTTCCTTTCAGTTTTTCCTGATAACTGAAGTCTTCTCTGATCCCCACATGGTCTGATTCCAACTCCTGGTACATGGTCCTGATATATTCATGACCTACACCATGGTACATAATTTTAGCTACATATTGGAATCCATGGGTGAGGCATTAAAAATGGACATGTCTGAGTCCACCTCCACAGCAATTAAATCACAATTCTTGGAAATGAGTGTTGTGTGTGTGTGTGTGTGTGTGTGTGTGTGTGCATGTTTTAAAAGCTCTCTGGTATTTTAATATATGTCACTGTGCTGAAGTAACAAGGTCAAACTTTTCATGTAGTAATTATGAAAACAGCAAAAAGTCAATAGCAGTTTTACAGTTAGTTTGCATTTTGTTGCAAGGTACTAAATTTAACCTCACTATTACATCTGCAGCGTTTGAGAATTGAATGACCAGAAATCATCTTTTGAAAAGAACTGGATAATCTCCAAGTTAAAAATTTTTCCTTCCTTAAATTTAGGTAAAGCTATAGCAACATTATTCAAATCACTCTCATAAGATGTTTTATTGATGATATGAGCAGAGCACATTTTCAGATGCCCCTACATTGCATAAATTAGTACAAGATCAACAAAGAAGAAAAGAATTAGAGCAACAGAATTATAGTTGTTAAGATCAGAGAGTCTTTATGTTATTTTGAATGATTTTTTTTAACAAGACCCAGACATAGAATGTTTCTCAATTTTTTGTAACATCTCTGTTAGAAAGTTGAACCAGTTTTGTAGGGTAGGAACTGGATAGTCCAATCAGGGATAGATCAAGAAAGAATGCAGATTGATTCATTAATATTATTAATTATTCATTCAGTTGAACATCTTTATTGAGTGCTTTCTGTTCCAGAGTGATATTAGTTAGTATTCTAGGCAGTGAGCATGTAATGGTTAAGATTGGAGACAGAGTCCCTGACCTTGTGGAATCTACATTCTTTTATGAAAGTTAGCTGAGAAACAAAGAATGTGAAATATAATGTTAAGTTGCAAAAAATGATATGAAGAAAAAGAAAATTAAAGGGTAAAGAACAATGGAAGTAAGTGCTAATTTAGACAAGCAACTACATCTGAGCTCTACCTCTCCCAGGAGATGGTAATTTAATGCTAAAGAAGAACCACCCCATCAATGTTCAACAGAGACCTGATTTAAATAAGAGTAACCATACAAGTAGCCAACTGAAAAGCATTTGGAGTATAAAAAGCTGTAAGTGCAAAGGTCTTAAGGGGGAAATGAGCTTGGAGTAGTTAAAGGGCATCAGAACTCTGTGACTAAAATGTAGTGAGCAAGGTGGAGATTGCAAGATGTAGTTTGAGAAATAGGAAAAGGTCTTCGGGACCACATAAACCCTAAGAAAAGAAGAAAGGGATTTAGAGAATAACCAAACTCAAAAGTGACTTATTTTTAATATCATTTTTATCAATTTTAATAAATATTATGCAATAAAAATAAATATGTGGTCAAACAGATCCAAGAAGTACTAGGTTAAAAAACATCAAGCGTATTTATTATAGAACATTCTACAATCTGATTTGTGATTAATCTATAACAGATATTGTAGTCATAATTTTTCAAATTTATTGTCCATGATAACTTTTTATGGTAGAATATTTCCCAGGATTCAAGTTCCTCATGTCACACTTAGAAATAATTGTTCTTGGCCACACACTGTATAAAGATCTGTGTAATGTGAAATGAGTAACTCACACCAAAACTAGAACTTCAGTTTCTATGTCATTCATCACCATCAAAGGAAATTACAGAGACAAGGGCACTTAGAAACTAAATTAGATTATTCAGAGGGAAGTTGGGTAAGGAGACTCAGGCTTTAAAGGAACTACCTTGCCAAGCAAAACAGTTCAACAGGTATTTAGTTCTTCAAATGAAATATCCTGTCCTTCTTTCTCTGGGCTTTTGATTGTTTGTGTATGAGACTGTTTGGCATTATCTCACAAATTTTGGATATAGTACCCTCCCACACAATTATGGTTTTACTTTCTGCAGCTTCAGTTACCTGCTGTCAACTATGGTATAAAATATTAAATAGAAAATTTCAGAAATAAACAATTTATAAGTTTTAAATTGCATGCTGTTCCGAATACCAGGTTCTACTCTGTCCCATCTGGATATAAAGCTTTACCTTGTCCAGTGTATCTGTGTTGCATACAGTACCTACCTGTTAGTCATTTAGTAGCAGTCTGCTTATTAGATCAACTTCTATGATGTTACAGTGTATATAGAGAGGGTTTGGTATTATCTGCAGTTTCAGCCTTCTTGGAAATATATCTTCCATGGATAAAGAAGGATTATTGTACTCTGTTTTATTTATTTTCTCCCTCTTTGAGGGTTATTAATTTCGGGGATCTTTTCAAGTTTACTAATCATTTTTTAGCCATTTAACCCCCTTAATGACTAATCTTTATTTCTTTTTAGATTTTCATTTGTAGTATCTCCATTTGATTTTTTTTCCCCTTAAAGTCTTTACTTTTCCACTAAAATTACCCAACTGGTCTTGCATGTTATTTTTTCATTTGAGCTGTAAACAAATTAATCACGGTTATGAAATTCCTTTGTCAGATATCCCAAGATGTGTGGTATAACTAAGTCTAGCTTGAATGATTGCTTATTTCCTTGGGAGAGTTTAATTTTGTCTTGTTGCTTTCAGTGCTTACTAATCTGGGTGGACAGCAGGAGAAGAAAGTCGGACATCTCCTCTCGGGCTATGTAAATTGAAGTGATTTTTAATGCTAGGAGATGGTCATGATTTTTTCTTGTAGGTCTTTGGTGTGGAGAGATGAGTTAATCCAGCTAGGACTTGAATTGGCTTTATTTTATTGTACTATAGTTACCCTTAGTTACCAGAAATATAAACTTTCTCTAGAGATACATTTTGTTTAGGGGGACAGCATGTTTATCAGATGTCTTTTTTTTTTAACTGTTTACTCTCTTGCTTTTGATTTTCCTGTGAGCTACAGTGCAGAGAGAATCAGTCTTGATTTTGCAATTTCCACATTGCTAGACTTCTGCTAACCTGGTAAGTGGTATGCACAGGTACGTGTAATAATATTTGTTGTTCTGAACTAAGTTGACATCACATTCCTGTGTCTTGGAGTTGTAATCCTCAGTGCTTCTCCTCCAGCTGCTTTGTGTGCATCCTGCACACCTACTCCTTCCCAGCCACCAACACACAAAAATCTCTTATTCCAGAAAGTGGATAAGAAATACCTCACTTCCACAGTGGTGGCTGCATTCCTTCCCCTGTCTCATCTAAGGGGCTACATCTGGACCTGGTAAGATGGTGCTGGCATTTCATCTCTCCCAGCAGGTGCCTGTTTCTTCTTAAGATTTTAGGGCAGTTTGCTGTCTAGCTCAGCTCAACAATACTCTTTTGAGTTAAAGCAACACCCATTTCTGCACTGAATATGCTTATGTGATACCACTCAGCAGGCAAGGAAAGATAAAACATTGATAAGATTACTAAGGCTCTTCCTAATTTTCTCATGGCAACAAGGCAATAGATTTTTTCATATGATCAGTATTTCTGGAAATGTCATATCATAATCACTATTGCAAAATTCAAGAATAAAGTCATTCATTTTCTTTATGGAGTCAGTATTGACAGGACTGATAGATCCAGGCCTCATCTATTTTATGGACTAAAGCTAGGCAAGTTGACAATTTGCTTAGCTACCAGCACCTAGTAGGTTCCCCGCTGCTAGCTGCTAGATGTGATGTCACATTTACCTAATTAAAGCAGGAGAAGGCAAAACATTTACTTTGACACACTTCTTGCTTCTATATAAGTCTGTGTTTTTATTGAAGATGATTTTTTAGTTAACTGTTCTGATTTTATTAAGAAGTGTTAAATTCAATTCCCTACAATCCATCCTTTCTTTCTGTTTCTAATGGGCTACAAAATATTCTGTTCAGGTTTTAAAGAAAGAGACCTATTATGGTTTAGATATGAGATATTCCCCAAATGCTTGTACAGTATAAGAAATTTTAGATGTGAAGTGATTGGGTTTTGAGCCTTAACCTAATCAGTATATTACTCTAATGAATAAATTAACTGGGTGGTAACTGTTGGCAGTGGGGTGTGGCTGGAGGAGCTGGATGATGGAGGGGAATGCCTTTGGAGTATATATTTTGTCTCTGGAGAATGAAGCTGTCTCTCTCTGTGCTTCTTGGTGGATATGTCCCTACTGCTTTCCTCTGTCATGCCCTTCCGTCATGAGGTTATTTCTCACTTCTGGCTCAGAGCAATGGATTTGCCCATCTATGGACTGAGACCTCAGAAAGTGTGAGTGCCAAATAAACTTTTTCTCCTCTAAAATTGTTCTCATCAGGGCTTATGGCCACAGCTGCAGAAATACCTGATTCCTCGTCATCAATCTTGAATCTACCTAAAACTGGGAAGAAAGATAAGCAGGTCAGCCTATTTATAAAGGCTCTTTGTCTCAGCTTTTCCATCCATAAGAACATTCCCAACCCATTCATTAATGAATTTCTTTATGTGGTCACAGAACTTCTCAGTGGTTAGATGCATACACTTCAAGCCTCCAGGGCAGCAGCTCTCATTAACAGAGACAGTATTTGCAGAGGCTGCATCTGCTCTTCTGTCCCATAGGCATATATGAGGCAGGCTAGAGTCCTCTTTATCTCTTCTCTATGAAAAGTCCCACCTACCAAATGCATTGTGCACTACCTCCCTCCCATTCACATCTGCTTCTTCCTTCATGGTGCATTTCTTGTTTTATGTGTTCTTTTGTACCTGTCCCATGATCTCCACCTTTCCTGACCTTCAGCAGCACTTGTTTCCTCTAATGCATCCTATGACACTTGATTATATCCTGTCTTATATCTTTGTCTAAATATTTCATGGATCATGTCTTTCCAAAATTACCAGATTCCCTAAGGGACGAAGCATGTCAGTCTTATTTTGTGTCCTCAGATTCGCATGCTCCCTTGCACATTGACAGACATAGAGCAAGCATGTGACAAATAGAAACAAGTTGGCATTTCTTTTTTGAAGAGAGAGAGAGGAGTGAGGCTTTGGTGACAGGAGTGGCTATCGTTTGAATGTTTTTGCCTTCCCAAACTCATACTAAGTTTAGTTGGTTTTGTAACAGTAGTAGAAGTTGGGGACCTATAAGAGATGATTAGGACATGAGAACTATACTATCATGGGCAGGATTAATGACATTGTTGTGGGGTAGGTTTGCATGTGCTTGTTCTCTCATTTTCTCTCCCTTTGTCTCCTCTCCCATCATGTGATGATGTAGCAAAAATACACTAATTACAGGCTGGAAGCTTGATATTGGGCTTCCCAGGCTCCAGAACCAGGACTCCGTAAATTTGTCTTCATTGTAAATAACTCAGTGTGTGGCATCCTGTGATAGCAACACAAAACCAACTGAGACAGGTTACAATTACATCAAGTATAATGTGGGAGGTGAACCTGCAGACTGTCAGCATTTTGGAGTTAGACTGGATTATCTGAAATTACCCTAAGATTCCCCACCTCTGATTTCCATGCTCCAGGGTCACCTGTCTGCCATTCTGATTTCCAGAAGTCAAGGTCGTCACTGTACATTACTGATCCTGTGCTTCAGTGTCTCGTCCTCATTTCTGCGCTGCTAGTTATTGTCACAGAGCTGCTGCATGTTCCTTTTCCCATCAAATCTTTCACCAGTGCTCCCTTGATGCAACAGACACCTTTCCAGGGTACATAGAGCTGAGCAGAATCAAATTCAAGAGCGTAATTCCATCACCAGGGAATCAACAGGCTTCCAGAACCATTCCGTTGGTGAATGTATTCTACTATTTGATGGTAAATGTGACTCACCAATGATATGTTGGAACTGTTTGAAATGACAGATGTGACATCTGCAGCAGATCCCACCACACAGCTGTCAGTGTCATATCAGTCCAGGATGCTCTTGTGGCCAGCCTGGCACCCTATGATGCCCACCTATTAAATAACACAGTGGTTTTATCAGGTTTACTGCTTCCTGTTTCAATCAGTGCTTTATTAGACAGCATGTCCCTATGATAGCAGAAGCTGATGATAGCTTTTGACACTCTTCTGCCAGTGAACATATGTTAGTATAATGAAGGATTTGCGTATTGTAAATTGCTACATGACCTCAGGCTTCTGCAGGTTTATGATTGTTCCTAAAGTGATTCTCAAAGCAATGTGGCTCAAAATTGCTGGGTGGGTAAAGTGAACATGCAGTTCTTATCCAACACTCTTCCATGGACTACTGCTAAAATACCAGCTGATATCACAGCTCCAAACACTGAAGAGTAAAAAGTGTTTTCAAATAGTAGCTATTTATCGAGGTAAGTGACTTTTCGTTGCATATAAGAAGGAAATAAAGCTAGATCTAATTTATACCTGGCTTCGGTTTATTGACCAGAACATTATCAAGTATATTTTGATAAACAAAATCATCCATCCTTTTCAAAATATCTCGGACAAAGAAAGAAACAAAACAAAATAAACCAAAACAACAAAGGAACCTACCTGTAGCTACCAGATTGTAGGTCTAGTGCTTTTTATTAAAAGATGTGAAATTTGGCCAACTGAAACTAGATTGCATTAGTATGTATTGGAAAGAATAAAATAAATCTTTCTGGTAAAAATTTGGATATGATCAATTTTAAATTGAGCCACAATTATAATACAACAACTTCAATTGATTTTTTAAGAGTCCCTAATATTTTTTTGCTATTTTAAACAAATCTCCAAATATTCATATTTTAAATAAGGTATACAATTAAATATAACATTTCCCCAAAGAAAATGTCAGCAAGCCAAATCTTTGAAATTCGTAACATATGGTGTTTTTGAGTACTTATAGTAGTCAGCATGTAAAAGCAATTTATGATTTCCATTAAAGCAATTTGAAATTTACTTGTTTGACACTAATATCCACATTCAGGAAATTTTAAGCCTGGAGAATAAATTATTCTTTTTCCAAAAACCTCGGGCTATTGACAACCCTGCTCTACTGCAGCCATTGCTGTTATTCCATCCCTAGTGGCTGGGATGCCAGGTAGACCTTTCTTCTCGGCACACTCACTCCTTGTTGAGTCTCCTGCTTTCTGTGCAGTGGCTTTTTCTAGAGGATTCTTTCTTCCTCTTCTCCCCTCCCTTCCTATTCTTTTCTTCATATGCCCATATGTTTATTTCTGTAAATTTCATTTCATTCATTCTTTCTTAACAATATACTAAAACTCTCTCTCTGCTTCTACAAATGCTGTGTTATTTTCATTCACTTCATCTGCAGGACCGTGTTCCACTGAATGGAGGTGCATAATTTAGTTGCTATTCTTTATGGAATAAACAT